>NC_092709.1:11255653-11591783 GCF_047496885.1 Scyliorhinus torazame
GCCTGACATCCTGGTTCATGGTTAAAGGACCCAGGACGAGCTACCTGATGGAAATTAAGAGCAGGAATGTTAGCTTTCTTTAGCTCGGAAGCACTGATGCTAATTTTAACAGGCTGACCTGTTTGATAGTGGGATTCAATCTGTATGGTTCAGGTTATACACTGAGCTGCCAACGCCATCCAGTATCGTCCGGGCATCCCCCGGAATTGAGGATGAATCTCCAAGCAAGTGATGCCTACAGAATCCCCAGGAGGAATGGAAATTGTGTTTATTTTCAATTACTTTGAGCGTTTTCATTGATTAGCTTGGCTGATTATTTTAAATTAGTGGTTCGTGTGGGTATTAGCCCATTCAATCATGAGTGCGTGATTAACTACACCAACAGTCAATTTAAGATAATAGGTCAAGCTTCTAATATGTCTTGTTCATGCTTGCAAAAGACATTCCTAACACAGGGACCTGTTTTCTGCAAACAAAAGGAACATGGTCAAGCCTTTTTGAATTACCTGGGAACATAGGGAACTTACAGTTCCGTGTTGCTCTCGCCATGGCAGCACCTCAGCCAATCAGAGTTGACCTACCAATCAATCAGCACCTTTTCCTCCTGCAGAGTAAATAGCTGTGATTGTTTGAAATTTGACACTCTTCCCTTTGTCCTATGAGTGCAAGGTGTGAAGATTTGGCAACATGCTACTTTTCAAGAATATGCAAGTTATTTAGAAATGCAGTGACCATTGTTATGTGAGAAAAGATATTTCAAATACACAGAGGAATATTTTGAACATTTAGATGGCTAATGCTAACATTTTTTTTTTTGTCAAACAACATTGTCTTGAAATGGTGAACCTTCCCAGTGGAACATGATCCCTTAACTCAAAGGATTGGCTGCAGCAAATCATTTATATGAATTTTGGGAATGGGAACGGTTGACCCTTTCCCTTCAGTCTCACAAAGTGGCATCTTGAGAACTGAAATGTGTTTTCCATACTCATAGGCTGGGCATATTTGAGGCCCCAACATATAGATCCTCGTGAGAATTAGTCACTCTCTTCTAACTTGACCAACATGCTGCCTTCAATGATGTGAGCTTTAATTCTAGCACACACAGGCCAGGATTCTCCGACCCGGCTGCAGGTCGGAGAATCCCTCGCCCCCCGCCTCCCCGACACAGGCTAACCCATCCTCCGGCGCCATTTTTCGGCCCCGATGGGCCGAGTGGCCGACGGGTTTGGCCGAGTCCCGCCGGTGTGGATTACTCACCTCCCACACGGAGGAACCTGGAAGGTGAGTGTGCGCGGGGGCCGTCCTGGAAGGGGGGGGGGGGGGCGGCCCGACCTGGGAGGGGCGGGGTGTCCCATGGTGGCCTGGCCCGCGATTGGGGACTATCCATCGGTGGGCGGGCTGGTTCCGTGAGGGCCTACTTTACTCCGCGCCGAGCCCCTGTGGGGCTCCGGCACATTGACCGGTGGCCAGCGCGGAGAAGGGAACCCCCGCAGATGTGCCGAATCACGCTGGCTGTTCCGCTTACGCCGGCCGTTCTGCGCGTGCGCGAACTCGCGCGGGCCGTCCCGCGTCGGCTGGAGCTGCGGGGACCACTCCGGCGGCAACATAGCCCCCTAGAAAGGTGAGAATTCCTCACTTTCGGGGGCCGTTGAGTGGGAGTCATTGGCGTCGGTTTTCACGTCGGAGTGGGGACATAGCCCCATTATTAGAGAATCCCGCACACAGTCTCCCATGTATGCTGTTTAGCATACTCTGTTTAGGGCTGTTTAGCACAGGGCTAAATCGCTGGCTTTGAAAGCAGACCAAGGCAGGCCAGAAGCACGGTTTAATTCCCGTAACAGCCTCCCCGAACAGGCGCCGGAATGTGGCGACTAGGGGCTTTTCACAGTAACTTAATTTGAAGCCTACCTGTGACAATAAGCGATTTTCATTTCATTCATAAATTCGTCAAACGTCTTCTGGAAGTCTGAAAAAATACATAGCTCATGATTTAGTTACCATTTCAAAAAATATGAAAAAAAAATGAATGAAAATCGCTTATTGTCACAAGTAGGCTTCAATGAAGTTACTGTGAAAAGCCCTTAGTCGCCACATTCCGGCGCCTGTTCGGGGAGGCTATTGCGGGAACTGAACCGTGCTGCTGGCCTGCCTTGGTCTGCTTTCAAAGCCAGCGATTTAGCCCTGTGCTAAACAGCCCCATTCATTGGGTATAAGCTACTCATAGCGTCATAGAGTTCTGCAGCACAGAAAAGGCCCTTCGGCCCATCATCTCTGTGGCAGTTGAAAACAACCACCTAACTATTCTAATCCCATTTTGAAGCACTTCTTCCATTGCCTTATGTGCCTTGGTATTGCACATCTAAATACTTCTTAAATGTTATGAGGGTCTGTTGCCTTTTCTTCTCTTACTCTTTTACTCTGTCCTTTCTGTGGTTCTGTTCCAATTATGGCAATCAGTGAATTTGTCCTTTCTATGTTATCTATGTCCTAATGCTTAGAGTCGCCAGGTGTCGAATGATACCACCACAAGTTTCAACCGGCTATCGATCAAAGAGCCAAACACCAGTTAGTTAGTTCAAGGTCAAGGGTACTTTATTTACACACAATTAGTCATGCAACATAAACACTACTAGTTAACTACACCTATCGACTCAGACAACCTGTACTTAAATTCAGGCACCCGGCTTAGTCCAGAGAAACAGTGGCCGCTGTTCGATTCTGGATCCATTGAGTCCGAAGGAGTATCTGCTGCCCAGCTAGGCTCATCCGTCTGGTAGCGAGCGTTTAACTTCTACTTGCTTCTGGTGTTTCTGCAATTGGAGATGGCCGTGACCAGGGTACCAGGTCCAAGAGAGGACGAACATGTGGTGGACTCTTCTTCTTATACTCAGGGGGCTTACACGCTCTTTTGGGCAGTCCTTCAGTTTGGGCCCTACTAATTGGGTGATCCCTGATCACTCCGCTCGATTCCTAGCCAATAAGTGGGCGGAGATCTGGATGGCTGGGCGTGTCCCAAGCGGTCACTGACTCCGTTGTTTACCCGTCCCCTGAACAGGGAGTGGCGCCGAAATGTCTGGGACTGTACCGGTTGCTCGAGTACCAGTCCTTTGTTTTGGTGAAGATGACGAATGTGATATAAAATAGTTACTTTAGGGATATTAGTTAATGTAATGTAGAAATAAGCCACTTTGATTCTGGCAGGTAGAGACAAAGGGATTTGAGATCGCATGGAAAAAGCAGGAAGAGGTGTGTCTACGAGAGTGATGCTGCATTGATAGGGGCCAGAGAAAGGGATTGGAAGTGAGCCAATCAGAATAGATCAAACAGGTCAGGAGGGATATAGGCATTTAAATGTTGATTCCCAAAGTTCTTTCTCCGTCAGTCTGGCCTCAATAAAAGTCGAGATGGATTTGCACGTAAAAAGAAGTTATTTTATTCAGCTTGCAAGCTTGATTCATTTCATAGAAACATAAGAGACATCCAGTCTCCTACATCCCAGAAAGCGAATGAACAAAGAGACAAAGGGATCTCTGCAAATCAATTCAAATGGTATCAAGTTTCACATACTCGACGCCCATAGGACAGCCTATATCCCTCCTGACCTGTTTGATCTATTCTGATTGGCTGACTTCCAATCCCTTTCTCTGGCCCCTATCAATGCAGCATCACTCTCGTAGACACACCTCTTCCTCCTTTTTCCATGCGGTCTCAAATCCCTTTGTCTCTACCTGCCAGAATCAAAGTGGCTTATTTCTACATTACATTAACTAATGTCTCTAAAGTAACTATTTTATATCACATTCGTCAAAGATGGGCCATCAAATGTTGATCGGCCCCATTAAAATGCTAATTGGTCAGAGATTCGATACCGTCTGGACTTCTTGCTTCCAAATATGCATTTCAGGCTCTGAGCCTGCCTGAGTCTTGGCTTGTCCATTTACCCGCCAGGCTTTGCGAGTTTCCCTGTACCTAGTTGGAAGTGGCCATCCCAGATGGCTACAGGTCTCTGCCTCCACCACCCTTTCAGGCAGCGAGTTCCAGACTCCCACCAGCCTCTGTGTAAAAAGATTTTCCCTCACATCCCCTCTAACCCTCCTGCCCCTTACCTATGCCCCCTGGTCATTGATCCCTCCACCAAGGGGGAACGTTTCTTCTTGTCTACTCTATCTATGCCCCTCATAATTTTATACATCTCAATCACCTCAGTCTCCTCTGCTCCAAGGAAAACAACCCCAGTCTATCCAATCTCTCCTCATAACTAACACTCTCCAGCCCAGGCAACATCCTGGTAAATCTCCTCTGCACCCTTTCCAGTGGCTATCACATCCCTCCTATAATGTGGATTCCAGAACTGCGCACAATACTCTTGCTGTGAGCTAATCAATATTTTATACAGTTCCAGCATAACCTCCTTGCTCTTAAACTCTGTGCCTCGGCTAATAAAAGCATGTGTACCATATGCCCTCTTAACCACTGCATCCACCTGCCTGGGTACCTTAAGGGACGGGTGTACATGCAGACCAAGGTCTCTCTGACCCTCGGTGCTTCCCAGCGTCCTGCCGTTTATCCTGTATTCCTTTTCCTTGTTTGTCCTGCATCACCTCACACTTATCCGGATTGAATTCCATTTGCCACTGACCAGCCCATCTGACCAGTCCGTCGATATCCTCCTGTAATCGAAGGTTATCCTCCTCACTATTCACCACCCCACCGATTTTCGTATCACCTGCGAGCTTACTGTTCAACCCTCCTACATTCACGTCTAAATCATTCATACAAACCACAAACAGCAAGGGCCCCGACACTGATCCCTGGAGGAACCCACTGGACATAGACTACTCTTTAAAGATCCATGTGGTCCCTCTCTGATCAGCTGATATTTCCCTCAGTGCACAATCACCCTCTTTAATTAAAGGTTGAAATAGCTTCGCCACAATTGCGATCGCTGGAAATTCGAAAGAAAAACAGAAATTGTTGGAAATACACATGTCCATCAGTCTCTGGATATGGGGAAACAATGGGGGATTCTCCCTTCTGGGGATTAAGCCCCCACACCGGCGTGAAAACTGGCACCAACCACTCTGCCGTCAACGGCCCCAGAAAGTGAGGAATTCTCACCTCCCTCTGTGGCTAAATTGACTCCGGAGTGATCCCCGCAGCTCCAGCCGGCGCGGAACGGCCCGCGCGAGTTCGCGCATGCACAGAACGGCCGGCGTATTTTCGCGCATGCGCGGAATGACTGGCGTGATTCGGCGCATGCGCGGGGGTTCCCTTCTCCGCGCCGGCCCCCGGGCAATATGGCGGAGCCCAACAGGGACCAGCACGGAAGAAGATAGGCACCCCCAGATCGCCCGCGCCCGCCGATCGGTACCCCCCCGATCGCGGGCCTGTCCGTCGTAGAGGCCCCCCCCCCCCCGGAGTCTGATCCCCCCCCCCATCCCCCAGCAGGACGGCCAGCACGGCCGCGTGTCCGAGCCCCCGGCGTGTGGAATTAGGTTGGAACCACGCCGGCGAAACTTGGTGGGAACTCGGCCGGTCAAACGCGGAGAATCGCCGTGGGGGCCTCGTTCAACAGCCCCCGACAGGCGCTGTGTCGACCGCGCGCGCCCTGCTGCTGACGATTATCCGGTCCGCAGAGAATCGCGGCCCACGCCACGGGTCTGAGACCCCATTCTCCGCCCACACGCCGAGCGCGATTTCGCCGCAGAGGGTCAGAGAATCCTGGCCTTGATCTCCCTTTCATAAATCCATGTTGACTTTGCGCAATCCTGTTGATATTTTCTCAGTGTCCTGTCATCACATACTTCACAATAGATTCTAGCAATTTCTCTACTGCTAATGTTAGGCTCCCTCCCTCCTTTTATAAATAATCGGAGTTACATTTGCCATCCTCCAATCTGCCGGGACTGTTCCAGGATCTACAGAGTTTTGGAAGATGTAGATTATCAGGCCCTGACGATTTATTAGCTTTCAGTCCCATTCATTTCTCCAGAACTATCTTCAGTCCCACCTTCTCACCAGATTTCCTTCATGAAGACAGAACTGAGGTGGTTGTTTAATAACTCTGCCATTTCCCTGTTTTCTATTATAAATTCCCCCCTTTTGGACTGTAAAGCACCTCTATTCGTCTTCACCAATTTTTTTTTTTACATACTATTAGAAGCTTATTGCAGTCCGCTTTTATGTTACTTGCAAGTACTTTATCTTTTAAATAAAAATATAAAAGTAAGAAAAGATAAAAGTACTTCTCTTGAAGGGTGACTTGGTGACACAGTGGTTAGCACTGCTGCCTCACAGTGCCCGGGACCCAGGTTATAAGAACATAAGAACTAGGAACAGGAGTAGGCCATCTGGCCCCTCGAGCCTGCTCCGCCATTTAATGAGATCATGGCTGATCTTTGTGGACTCAGCTCCATCTCCGGCCCGTACACCATATCCCCGAATCCCTTTATTCTTTAGAAAGGTATCTATCTTTTTCTTAAAGACGTTTAAAGAAGGAGCCTCAACTGCTTCACTGGGCAAGGAATTCCAGAGATTCACAACCCTTTGGGTGAAGAAGTTCCTCCTACACTCCGTCCTAAATCTACTTCCCCTTATTTTGAGGCCTCAGCCTCAGGTGACTGTCTGTGCGGAGTCTGTACTTTCTCCCCTTGTGTGCGTGGGTTTCCTCCGGGTGCTCCGGCTTCCTACCACAGTCCAAAGATGTGCAGGTTAGGTGGATTGGCCATGATAAATTGCCCGTTGGTGTCCAAGCGGTTCGGTGGGGTTACTGGGGTGCGGGGATAGGTCGGCATGTGAGCCTTGGTAGGGTGCTCTTTCCAAGGCTCGGTGCAGACTCGATGGGCCAAATGGCCTCCTTCTGCACTGTAGAGATTCTGGGCGGGATTCTCCCCTACTCAGCAAGGCTGGAGGTCCCGGCGCCGCTGTGTCAGGGGGGGTTCATCTCTGCATCGGCCAACACGGAGGACCACAGCGGCTGGCGCGGAACAAGAGAGTGCCCCCACAGCACAGGCCCGCCCGCGGATCGGTGGGCCCCAATCGCGGGCCAGGTCACCGTGTGGGCACCCCCCGGGGCCAGATCCCCCCTGGGACCCCCAGGACCCCGGAGGCCGCTCGCAAATACCTGGTGTAATATACGCTGGTGGGACTGGCCGAAAAAGGGCGGCCACTCGGCCCATCGCGGGCCAGAGAATCGCCGGGGAGGGCCGCGGCCGCCGGCCGGCGCGGCGCGATTCCCGCCCCCGCCAAATCCCCAGTGCCGGAGAATTCGGCAGCCGGCGGGGGCGGGTTTCATGCCGCCCCTCCGGCAATCCTCTGACCCTGTCGGAGAATCCCGTCCTCTATTCTATTCTATTTTATTCTTTAGACAGCAGGACAGTATTAATAAATATAAGGTGGTTCACTCAGGAAGTGCAAATTGCTGTGGTAATACACATCCACTTGGATGATGTATTCTGGAGCTCTGATGGTGGAGGCTCCAACAATCTTTTCCATCACATGGCTGACCAGGGATCTCTCCTGCTCTTAGCATCTGCTGTTGTCATGTTTGGGAGGACTTGCAGTTTGACACTCAACCCGCTTGGTCTCGCTATGAACGCACCTTTTTGGCCATCAAGTCCTGGAAGATATATTTTTACTTCTTTTTTTAAACTTTGGTTTGTCATGAGGCTGTTAATTCCATTAAAAAGTACTTGACTGTATAAAGTGAGTTTGGAGTCACAAAGTGAAAGAAAGATTTGTTAATAACGTTGGTTTGACATAAGGATGTTAATTCCATTGAATAAACTATAACAGATAGAGTGGTTTTGGAATGTGTGTAATCTCTGGCAATCACTCGCTAGCGAGAATGATTGTCCAGCTGAGAAACCCGGTGTTACTGGCCATGGGTTCCGTGGGGCCTTGCGTAGCTGCTGAGCCCGATCCCAGAGCACACTTGGCAGGTGTTTCCGGGAGGTGGGATCAGTCCTTGGATTCTAGACCACTGGTATTCCTTTCTCAGACTCCCTTCCCGGGCCTCCTCTTGCCGTTGGGCGTCCTCGAAGAATCGTGCCCCCCTCAATGAGGAGGTCGCTGAGCAAGGGTCTCCCATTTCTTGAAGGTAAACCTTCAGGGTGTCTTTGAAGCGCTTCCTTTGTCCTCCTCTTGTTTGGGATCCTTCATTCAGCTGGGAGAAGAAGCTTTGCGTTGGCAGCCGGGACTCTGACAAACTAAGCACATGGCCAGCCCAGCGGAGGTGGTTTCAAATGATCATGACCTTGATACTGGTGCTCTGTCATACATCTCTTCTTACAGCTGTTGCAGAGCTGAAGTACATTTGAATTTTACAACGTAATTTAAGCGGTGTTATTTCAGAGTCCCCCGATGTAGTGTTGATACTTACAAGCCTCAGTGACTACTTCAAATGCTTCAGCAAAGGTTAATGCCTTAGTGAATGGAAAGATAGATGCTTCCTGTAAACTAATGTGAACTATCTCTCTGACAGGTATTGCAGAATCCAGAACAGATTCAAAATCTGGAGTCAAGCTATATATCTGACTGGTGAGGACGTGAATCAATTACCCACCCCTGAGAGTGCGCAGGCAAAGGACATCGTATGCCAGGGACCCAGGTTTGATCCCCACCTTGGGTGACTGTCTGTGTGGCAGTGGTTAGCACTGGTGCCTCACAATGCCAGGGACCTGGATTCAATTCCGGCCTCGGGTGACTGTGTGAAGTTTGTATTTTCTTCCCGTATCTGCATGTGTTTCCTCCGGGTGCTCCACTTTCCTCCCACAGTCCAAAGATGTGCAGGTAAGGTGGATTGGACATGCTACATTGCCCGTTAGGATGAGATCACAGGGAGGGGCATAGGTCTTAGGTAGGGTAGTCTTTCAGGGGTTCGGTGCAGACTCGATGGGCCAAAAGGCCTCTTTCTGAACTGTAGGGATCCTACGACTCAATGAAACGATGTCAGAGGAGATGTGTGGCCGGAGACTGCGCTTCAGCAAAGAAGCAATAGGGGGCCTTCGTGAAATGTTGAAGGAAGGCCTGAGGAAGAACTCTAACTGCTGCACTGCCTTAACAGTGATGATGAAACTCATGACAGTTGTACTGTGTTGGGTTGGGCACAACTTTTCCCTTCAACATGGACTGAGCATTCACCCAGAAGATGACTTGCTACCAGAAGTAGAGGAGCTGGAGGAGGACAATATGGAGCCTGATGCAGACATCCCTCCTGGTGTAGGTGTGCAAGCCCACGCCATGCAAGGGAAGTGTTGGAGTTAGTGGTTAGACTTAGTTGTGATACAGAAGCAATTGCTGTACATGCACTTTTACATGAGGTTTATGTAATATTCTCTGTATGCACGGATGGCGAGGTCTTTGCAGTTGAATGATCAGCTTTGCAAATGAACAAAACTGTTCATCAACTAACTAAAATACTAAATGATTTCTATGATGTATATTTTTACAGTTGGATACAATACAAATAATTGATTAGCTAATATTAATTACTGTTGACTCAGGAGCTACTCCATATGTGACCGGGCTCTACGCCTGCTATCCACATTCTCCCTCACATGTGTCTGTGTTCCAGTAACATTCTCCTGTCGCCACGCCACCTGTGGTCTGATGCTAGAATTGTAACCTATACATACAGGCACTAATTTGTATATACAGTTTGGCTATTGTATTATATACACAGATGATAGTTCACATATCAGCACGGTAGCATTGTGGATAGCACAATTGCTTCACAGCTCCAGGGCCCCAAGTTCGATTCCGGCTTGGGTCACTGTCTGTGCGGAGTCTGCACATCCTCCCCGTGTGTGCGTGGGTTTCCTCCGGGTGCTCCGGTTTCCTCCCACAGTCCAAAGATGTGCAGGTTAGGTGGATTGGCCATGATAAATTGCCCCTAGTGTCCAAAATTGCCCTTAGTGTTGGGTGGGGTTACTGGGTTATGGGGATCGGGTGGAGGTGTGGACCTTGGGTAGGGTGCTCTTTCCAAGAGCCGGTGCAGTCTCGATGGGCTGAATGGCCTCCTTCTGCACTGTAAATTCTATGTTAATATCATCACTTCTGTTAGTGGATCATTTTGGAACTATCCAACCCTTCTGACTTTAATCACTGTGACTGTACCAACCATAACTGAATTTGAAATGTATTTTATCCTGTCCACGGTAGCACAGTGGCTAGCACTGTTACTTCACAGCGCCAGGGTCCCAAGGTCGATTCCCGGCTTGGGTCACTGTCTGTGCGGAGTCTGCACGTTCTCCCCGTGTCTGCGCGGGTTTCCTCCGGGTGCTCCGGTTTCCTCCCACATGCCTCGAAAGACGTGCTTAATAGGTGAATTGGACATTCTGAATTTCCCCTCAGTGTACCCGAACAGGCGCCGGAATGTGGTGACTTGGGGATTTTCACAGTAACTTCATTGCAGTGTTAATGTAAGCCTACTTGTGACAATAATAAAGATTATTATTTCGAAGAAGATTTTATTTCAAAGGGCAGTTATTCCTGGTATCCTGGCAATAGTTAATCCTCAACAACATTGGTGAAGCCAGGGGCTGGATTCTCTGCACCCCGACAGCTAAATCACGTACTCCCGGAGTACGCCGCACCGATTATCCACCACCGGAAGTCATTGCCAGAGGCCCGCTCCGCTATTCTCCGCCCCCGACCGGCCGCATTCCTAACGCCGTGGACCACTCATGGTCCACTACCGCCACAGTCTGGGGAGGGCCGATCGAAAGGGCGGCGGGGGGGGGGGGCGGGGGGCATCATTCGGGACTGAGGTGTTTTTGCGCGGGCGGTTCGGGTCGGGCGTGCGGCCAATCGGGGGCACTGTTTCCGCGGTCCAGGGCCGCGGTCTGAGTCCGCCATGGAGCACGACACGGCCGCTGGAGGCCGCCACAGTGCGCATGTGCAGCCTCTGACCTGGAGGTGCGGGGGGCCGTATCTGCAGCTGGAGCTGCGAACTCCACGACAGCTGCCTGCTAGCCCCCTGCAATGCTGTCAATCTGTGGCCTTTTGATGCCAGTTGCATCTCCTGCATTAACAACCGCGATTACGCTTCAAAACTAGTTAACCATGAAATTCTTCTGGACATCCTGAACTAGTGAAAGGTGGTGAATAGCTATGAGTCCTTCTTATTATTTATTCATTCCTCTGTGCACTGAACAAGTGTTGGGGGTTGATTACGTCCAACATTTGCATTTTCTTAAATCAGAGTCTAGCGGGAATACTGGATGTGTGAACATTAGCGGAATGATCAAGAACCTTAAGGAGAATAGTAAGAAGTCTTACAACACCAGATAAATGTCCACCAGGTTTATCTGGAGTCACTAGCTTTCGGAGCGCAGCTCCTTCATCAGGTGACGGAAGATGAAAAGCGATGGCATATCTCGTGCTCCGTCCCCGCAATGCAGAAACATTTCTTGATGCATAACATCATCCAGCTTTCAAACATAATGCGACTGTAGTCTTAACCTTGAACTGCAAAATAAAATCACGGTAAGTGGACATTCATATTTCACCCACTCACCCATGGTTGTAAAAATAAGTCAGTAATTGAAATGAAAGTAGAGTTGCATGTCTGAACGGCGCCCGAGATTGCTTCATTTCTGATTGCTCCTTAAACATAAATATCAAATTCAGTTGTGACTGCTGAATCACAATTAAATCAAATCCCCTTACCTCGTTATGCTGAACATTGTCTAAACCGCACTGCTGTACAAGGTTGATATGTTAAGTCGCCTGAGTGATATTATGAGCAGAGGAAACTCTAGTTGGAGCAGGGATGCAGAATGAATAGCTTGTGGAGCAGAAATCTGAGTAAGGACATCTTTCCAACAGGCCAATGAATCTCAGTTGTTTAATATCCAGGCCGCTAACAGTGACACACAATGTATTGTTGTCTACTAGCAACAGGATCTAGTGCAGCGACTTCTCAAAGCTACTTTAACAGAAGCTTCCAGATCTTCAACCCTACCACCAAGAAGGATAACAGCTGCAAGACTATGGGAGCACCATCGACAAAAGCAACTTGTGTTTATCTAGCCTCCACAGAGCACCCACAGAGGAACACGATCAAAATACATTTAACACTGAACCACATTCGGGGATACCGGTGTGCAGGTGGGCAAATGCTTGGTCAAGGAGTAGGTTTTAACGAGCATCTTAAGTAAGTTCAGAAAGGGGAGGAAAGGTTTAAGGAGGGAATTCCAGAGCTTAGAGCCCAGTCAGCTGAAGGCTCTGCCGCCAATGGCGTGGAATGTTAGGGTGCATTAGGGTTTGGGGGGCAAATGTCAGGGGTGAAGGACCGGAGTGATGCCAGGAGTGATGCCAGGGTCATACAGGCGGTTACTCAACCGAACTGCTCGAAGGAGGTGGAGAATCGCGGAGGCCCCCGGAGAATACAGGGTCCGACCCGCTCACGATATGCCAACACCGTTTACGGTACGTGCGGAGTGGAACGCATTGACGCCGCTGCTGAGGCACCGGAGAATTGTGATTTGGTGTGAAACCGGCTCCGGCCACGATTTCAAAACCTATTCTCCACCCAATCGCCATTCCCGATTTCGGAGTCGGCTGACAGAGAATATCGCCCACAATGTCTTGGCCTGAACTACTTCCTGTGCTATCGAATTCCACAGGCTCACCACTCTCTGGGTGAAGAAATGTCTCCTCATCTCTGTCCTAAATGGTCCACCCCAAATCCTCAGACTGTGACCCCTGGTTCTGGACACCCCCACCATCGGGAACATCCTTCCTGCATCTACCCTGTCTGATGTGTTGGGTACTCTGCTACACAGGCGAACCAACACGGTTGCGAATGGTACAACTCAGTTTTATTGCTAACATTTATTTACAGTGGTAAACTGGTTACTGAGGTTTGATCATAACCCTAGAATCTGTGGACCTATTCCTAATACTATCTTGTAGTGGCACTCAGCACATGGTGGATGTCTGAGTGGCTTGCTATGGGCTCTGTGCCCTGAACTGTCTCCTGCTGGAACCCCCAGGAAGTGTCATGTTCCCTGTTTTGTACTGTGTATGCTCTTGCCTGTGATTGGCTGTGGTGTTGTGTGTGTGTTGATTGGTCCGTTGATCTGTCCATCAGTATGTATGTGCTATGATGTTTACCTGAATATCATGACACTGTCCAGTCCTGTTAGAATTTTATAGGTTTCTATGAGATTCCCCCCTCATTCTTCTGAACTCCAGCGAATCCAATCCTAACCAATTCAATCTCTCCTCATACATCAGTCCTGCCATCCCAGGAATCAGTCTGGTAAACCTCAGCTGTGCTCCCTCTATAGCTCGAACATCCTTCTTCAGATAAGGAGATCAAAACTGCACACAATATTCCAGGTGTGGCCCCACCAAGGCCCTGTATAATTGCAGCAAGACCTCCCTGCTCCTGTACTCAAATCCTCTCGCCGTGAAGGCCAGCATATCATTTGCTTTCTTTACCGCCTGCTATACCTACATGTTTACCTTCAGGGACTGGTGTACGAGGACACCCAGGTCTCGTTGCATGTTCCCCTCTCCTAATTTATGTCCATTCAAATATCAGTCTGCCTTCCTGTTTTTGCTACCAAAGTGGATAGCCTCACATTTATCCAAATTACACTGTATCTACCATTCATTTGCCCACTCACTCAACTTGTCCAAATCACACACGGATCTCTGCATCCTCCTCACAGCTCACCTTCCCACACAACTTGGAGTCATCTGCAAATTTGGAGAACTTACATTTCGTTCCCTCATCTAAATCATTAATAAAAATTGTGAACAGCTGGGGTCCTGGCACCAATCCCTGCGGTACCCCACTAGGCACTGCATGTCAATTTGAAAAAGATTCATTTAATTCCTATGCTCTGTTTCCAGTCTGCCAACCAGTTTTCTATCCATCTCAATACATTACCCCTAATGCCACACGCTTTAATTTTCTACGCTAATCTCTTCTGCGGGACTTTGTCAAAAGCCTTCTGAAAGTCTAAATACACCACATCCACTGGTTCCCCCTCATCAACTCTACTAGTTTGATCCTCAAAGAATTCTGGTAGATTTGTCAAGCATGATTTCCCGTTTAAAAATCCATGCTGACTCTGAACAATCCTGCCACTGTTTTCCAAGTGTTCTGCTAAAAAATCTTGGATAATGGATTCTAGAATTTTCCCCAGTACTGACATCAGGCTGACTGGTCTATAATTCCCTGTTTTCTCTCGACCTCCCTTTTTAAATAGTGGAGTTACATTACCTACCCCCCAATCTGCAGGAACTCTTGCAGAGTCCAGCGAATCCCGGAAGATGATCACTAACGCATCCACTATTTCTGGAGCCACTGCGTTATGTACTCTCAGATGAATCCACTAATATTGATCTCCTTCAGTTCCTCCTTCTCACTTAACCCGGTGTTCCCCAACATTTCTGATATCTGATTTGTGTCCTCATTTGTGAAGACAGAACCAAAGTATATGTTTAGTTGCTCAGCCATTTCTTTGTCCCCTATTATGAAAAAAAAATGAAAATCGCTTATTGTCACAAGCAGGCTTCAAATGAAGTTACTGTGAAAAGCCCCTAGTCGCCACATTCCGGAGCCTGTTCGGGGAGGCTGGTACGGGAATTGAACCGTGCTGCTGGCCTGTCTTGGTCTGCTTTCAAAGCCAGTGATTTAGCCCTGTGCTAAACCAGTCCCTATACATTCCCCTGTTTCTGACTATAAAGGACTTACATTTGTTTTCACAATCTTTTTCTCTTCACATACCTATAGAAACTTTGACAGTCAGTTTTTATGTTCCCTGCAAGCTTACTCTCATACTCTATTTTCCCCTTCTTAATCAATCCCTTGGCCCTTCTTTGCTGAATTCTAAACTGCTCCCAATCCTCATAACTGTTATTTTTCTGGCCAATTTGTTTCCTTCTTCCTTGAATCGAATCGAATTGAATGTTTGCCATTGCCTATCCACTGTCATCCCTTTAAGTAACCTTTCCAAATCCAGCATAGCCAACTCATGCCTCTTATCATCGTAGTTTCCTTTGTTAAGATTCAGGACCATAGACTCCGAATCAGCTACTTCACTCTCCATCTTGATGAAGAATTCTATCATATTATGGTCGCTCATCCCCAAGGGCAGTTGTACAACTAGATTGCCAATGATTACTTTCTCATTACACAATACCCAGTCTCGGATGGCCTGCTCTCTAGGAGGTTCCTCAACGTATTGGCCCAGAAAACCATCCCTGTATACACTTGAGGAATTCCTCCTCTATGGTATTGTGGCTAATTTGATTTTCCTAATCTATATGAAGATTAAAATCAACCATAATTACAGATGTTCCTTTATTGAATGTGCCTCTAATTTCCTGTTTAGTGCCAGTCCCAACATCACCACTGCAGTTTGGGTGTCTATTTATAATGCCCACTATCGGTTTTTGCCCCTTGCTGTTTCTCAACTCTACCCGTACAGATTCCGGATTGTCGGAGCTAATATCCTTTCTCACTATCACGTTAATTTCCTCTTTAACCAGCACTGTTACTCCACCGCCTTTTCCTTTTTGTCTGTCCTTCCTAAATACTGAATACCCCTGGATATTCAGTTCTCATTCCTGGTCACCCTGCAGCCATGTCTCCGAAATCCCGATTGTATCCATTATATCATACCTGTTTACATCTGTTTGCGCGATCCACTTTATTGCGAATGTTCTGCGCGTTAAGCCACAAAGCCTTTAAGCTCATCTTTTTAACACTACTTGTCCCGCTCTTAATATTTTTCATTGTTTGAATCTGGCCCTTGGTTTCTCTGCTTATCACTTTTCTTATTCCCCTTTCTGTCTTTTATTTTGTCCTTGTTTTCCACTCCTCCGACTCTTTGCATCGGCTTTCATCCCTCTGCCGCTTCAGTTTAAACCCTTCCCAACCACTGGCCCCAGGACATCAGTCCGGGTCCTGCCCGTGTGTAACCCGTCCAGTTTTTACTGCTCCCACCTCCCCAGAACCGGCCCCAACGTCCCAGGAATCTAAAATCCTCCCCCTCATCTCTTCAGCCATGTGTTCATCCGAAATATCCTGCTATTTCCACCCTGACTAGCACGTGCAAAAGGAAAGTCAGAGAAATACTCAAACAGGGGAAATCGAGGGGGAAAGGACGGTGGCGAAAGGACAGGGGGAAGTGGGACTAATTGGATAGGTTTTTCAAGGAACCGGCAGAAGCACGATGGGCCGAATGGCCTCCTTGTGCGCTGTAAGTTCCCACCATGCCGTACAAATTTCCCTGCGATCCTCAAAAGGTTAAAGTAGCATTGAACAAAGAACAAAGAACAAAGAAAAGTACAGCACAGGAACAGGCCCTTCGGCCCTCCAAGCCCGTGCCGACCATGCTGCCCGACTAAACTAAAATCTTCTACACTTCCTGGATCCGTATCCCTCTATTCCCATTCTATTCATGTATTTGTCAAGATGCCCCTTAAATGTCACTATCGTATTCTAAAATCTACAGAGTTCTAAAAGATACAGAGTTCTCTGTGCTCTGAGAGGAGGGATCCAATGTAATATAAAACCTAATCAATACCTCTAAGTATCCAGAGGAGCCAGAAAGATTGCTCCAAGCAATGCTTGCACCGTGGCCTTGCCAAATGGAATTATTTTTTTTGGTTTTGGATTTGGGTTAAGAGTTTTGGAATGCATGGAGACAGATGGTGGCAGAAAAAGATCATCGCGTGGTGTATCATATTCGATACAGCCATGTCTCCAAACCTCGAAAAGTGATTTGGAGGTTACGCTTCCAGGAAACAGTTGCTCTTTTGAAGTAGCGCGATCTACTTTCTTACTGCTGGGGCGGCGTTTCAAAGTCGCATCACGCTGGTGTGTCAGCTCTTGATGGCTGCCACTGTTGTGCTCCCAGGTTGCGTGAAGGATCTCGCGTGTGTAACACCTTGCACAGGACAACATACCTCACAGGGAATGACATACTTATGGAATGGCTTCACTGCCTCGGTTTATATAATCATACAAGCCACATGCACACAGCGGGATCACGCAGAGAGCATTCAAATGGACGACCAGCTAACTTGATGTTGGTGATGCTCACTGAAGAGTAAATATCAACTCATCACCTCTTTTAAGAATATGGCCATGCGATCTTTTACAATCACCGCAGAGGAAAGACAGGGCTTCAGTGTAATGCCTCGTCCAAAAGACGCCACTTCCAACAGTGCAGCACTCCCTCAGTACCTTATCGAGAACGATTGCCTGGATTAAGTCCTGGTAACAGATAATTTAACCTCCAGTCGCACTGTCACATGCAGAACTTAAAAATAAGTCAATAGTTGGGCTTTGAAATATAGATTTAAAGCTTCGTTTGCAGTTACATACTCGATGTTTGTAATGCTCCTCCGACCACTTTCAAGTTGTCCTCCTCATGATACTTGCTGGCAAGTTCTCGATGAACTAGCACAAACAGAGAGGCCACCCATAGGTTGTCGTCAACTCTCCCACCAAGAAGTGTTTAAGAATCACACGGGCCATGCCAGGAAACAGCAGCTAATATTCAGTCGCTGGTATCAGATGGATGGAATTGTAGGACGCGTGCACCATGACAAACCAACACTCATCACTCACCCAGCAACTGGGATCCCTGGCTTTGACCTCCCTCATAGACTGTGGACAGAACTGATTCCACTCAGAGCATGGATGATGCAGCTACGTGATCCAAAGGTGGAAGATGAGGGACCATCCAAAGTGCAACCTCCCCCAGTAAGATTTGTAGCAGGAGCTGATGTGTTGGGTGTTCTGGAAGTGGTGCAACTCTATTTTATTATAAGGTTAACTATATTAACATACTTGAACTGCGGGTAAATGCAATACCAGCTTTAACTGTCGACCCTTGCCTAGTCCTAACCAGGTGATGCACTCAGCACACGGTGAATGTCTGTGTTGCAGGCTGTGAGCTCTGTGCTCCGAGCTGGCTGCTACTAGAATGAGCGGGAACTCTCCTGTCCCCAGTCTTTATAGTGCGTGTGCTCTCACTGGTGATTGGCTGCAGTGTTGTGTATGCTGATTGGTCCCACTGCATGTCCATGAGTGTGTGTGTGTGTCTGCACCATAATATACTGGTGTATATTATGACAAGAGCAATTTGCCTCTCTGCATCTCAGAAGACATCGGATGGATCATAAAATTAGACATTCCGTTATAAGCCTTTGCTGTCATGCCAAAAGTATCGTTAAGTATTGTTTTGCAGAAGATTGGATTCACTTAGCATGAAAAAACAAAAATAATGCTGCGAGTTTTCTGTTTCACAATCTCCCTGCTGATTTTAAAGTAGAATTCTCTCACTTTAGGACCATTTTAAATGTTTTGACTTTTTCAAGGATGTTAATTTGAATGAGTAGGGATGAGTAGGGTAGCACAGTGGTTAGCACTGTTGCTTTACAGCGCCAGGGTCCCAGGTTCGATTCCCAGCTTGGATCACCGTCTGTGCGGAGTCTGCACGTTCTCCCCGTGTCTGCGTGGGTTTCCTCCGGGTGGTCCGGTTTCCTCCCACAAGTCCCGAAGGACGTGCTTGTTAGGTGAATTGGACATTCTGAATTCTCCCTCCGTGTACCCGAACAGGCGCCGGAGTGTGGCGACTAGGGGCTTTTCACAGTAACTTCATTGCAGTGTTAATGGAAGCCTACTTGTGACAATATTAAAGATTATTATTCTCTTAAAGCAGGGTGCAATCAGATTAACCATTTGACACAATGTTGATGAAGGGGACCTATTCATCATTTGGGGGGGGGGGGGTTACTGACTTGCTCCCAGATATCGGGAGCATATTTGGTCGGGTTGGCCACCCAATCTGTCTTTGGGCTGATCATATCGCGGCAGAAGTGTCACGACTGAGCCAAATCGAAGAGTGAATGTAAAAAAAAAAGAAACGTTTCCCCCCCCCCTCTGTTGCAGCCTTTTCCCAGTGTGTAATCTGAATCCAACCAGAGCTGTGCCCAGGAGACAGAAAGGAAATGCAGTTTTTCTCATTGAGCAGCAGATTTACAAAGCGATACATTGATTTTTCCATTGCAAAGAATCTCAACGGCGAATGAATGATTCTTATGTAGATTGTTAGGGACAAAAATATTGTCAGCGTCATTCTTATTTCTGTGAATACATCATTGGGAAGGAATATATTTATAGACTGTGCTTCCAAAAAAGTTATAATTATGACAGCTAATTATATATTTGTGAAATGGTGCAGTTGAAGCTGCCTGTTATATAATGTTGCAAATTGAGTAATTAATCTAAAATGGGAGGTGTTACAGAGGAATCATTAAGGATGACAATAGATTATTATTTATTTTTTAAAAAATTATTTTTATTAAAGCTTTTTTCATCCAGGATTTTTACATTTAAAAAAAAAGAACAGTAAACGAAAAATATTTAACAAAACAAGGTGGCTGCTATCATTATACAAAACGAAAAAAACACATATCAACAAGTCCCCCCACCTGAGAAAATCCAGAACCTGGAGGTATCTGAAAGCATTTCCCGGGGGCAGGCCGAACTTCTCCGAACAGCGCTTGCACACTGGGGAAAATCCCATCTATAAACAGGTCCCCCATCCTTCTAATGACTGCCCTATACCAGCCTTGAAACCCCCCATCTATCCTGTCCGGAGCAAATCTATGGTTGTTCTGTATCGGGTCCAAACTGAGGCCCCCTCCACCTTCCTGTGCCTCCTCCACTGACCCCAGACCCTCAGTGCCACCGTCACCACCGGGCTTGTGGTGTATCGCGCTGGCGAGAACGGCAGCGGTGCCCTTACTCGTGCGACAATAGATTATTTTAACCATTGAAGCTCTTCCTCTCAGGATCTCAACTCCTGGTGTCCAGCATCCAATTATATGTTCAACACCCCAAACCATTAAAATGATAAAATGTCTCAACTTGCTTCACACGAGCATTATCCAGTGGAATTCTGAAGCTCAGTGCTGAGACAGCTGACAGCATGAGCATCAGTGGTGGAGTGGCAAAACCCGGCGATTTGGAACAGGCGAGAATTAGACCCCAGAGATCATGAAGGGCGGGAGGCCTAGGGACCGAGAGGAGATGGGATTTTCCTGGGCCTTGCCAGTGACCTGGATGCTGTTGTGTAATGTTGTATGTACCTGCATGCCCTTGTAATGTAAAGGTGCTCGGTACAGCGAGAGTCAACATGGGAGTGGAGAATAGCACCACCATGGTATGATATATAGAGTCACATGGTCATAGACACGAAAAACAGTCTAAAAGTAGCTTGCACGGAGACAACAGCACCATGTACGATATTAAGTGGAATCTGTATTTTGTTAAAGACTACCAATAAATGGTCAAATTTAAACAAACAAATCTCGAGGTGTCATCTTTGAGACATCAAACAAACCCATAATGCAACATGGGGATCAGTGGTATGAAAGGTGCCATTTTAAATTATGAGCCTGGAACAAAATCCAAAGATACAAAAGACTAAAAGCAGTGGAAGTTGGACTAGGGAGACATGCGCCTAAAGAGAAAACTTGAAGGAACAGTTAAAGACTCATCGCCACAGACTGAGAAGTTGAGGAATCCCCCAGCGTGAGTGGAAATTACGAGATCTCTGAGTGACGCAGAGTAAACAAAAAAACCTGGTCGAACATAAAAATGCGTGAGAAAAACTACAGAACAGTAAGCCCCTGAGTGACACAGAGCCACCGGCCCTGGCCAGCTCACAACGCAGTGAGGAAATTAGAGAAAAGAAGTTGTACTTGCATTATAGTCCCAGAGGCTCAGCACTGCTGCCCACGTTGCACTGAAATTAAAAAAATTAGTGAAATAAAAATCAGCTGGCAGAGTAAAAAGACAAACCTGTCGTGAGCACAGTAAAATAAAAGGAAAAAGCCTGCGGAGTTTCAGAAAAAGGGAACATTTTTCATTTGGGCCCTCGATTGTTTTACATGGAGGAACAAATTGATGCTCTTTAATAAGTGTCTGCAGGGTTACAGCACAGACTTTGAGTACAACCTTCCCAAGCATTTTGGAAATGCTGAAATCTTAGTTTCAAACGTATTCTAAACCGAAAGGAAATAGTTTCTATTTTAAGAGCAGAGAGCAGCGCTTCCTGTGGCGGGGGTGTGCTGAGTGGTCACAGGAAAGGTGGCTCTCCTCTGGGAAACTTGGAAATAGGCACTTTTAGCCGGACTCGATGGGCCGAATGGCCTCCTTCTGCACTGTGGGGATTCTACGAGAATCGGCCGCTAAGCCAACCAAACATCTCCCTCCTCCACCCCTCTCCGAAACCCGAGGTGGGGGGCATGTGGAGCGGGGTGGAACAGGACATGGCGGAACGAGCCAGATCGTCGACGCTAACGCTAGCCTACCCGCCAATAGACCAAAGGATGGAACTCCTTAAACATAGAGATGCTATAAAGAGGGAGACTATAGTGACGCTGAAGGCGGCGGTCGCAGGTGCCTTGGCCGCCTTCAAGAGGTGACGGAAAGGATGGAGCGGTGATTGGAGGCGAAGGAGGTGAGGGTGCGGGAGCTCGAGAAGGTGGCTACCGCCCAAATCGTCTCATTGGAAGCGGAGGTGGCTGCCCAGGGAACACTCATGCAGAGGGTGGAGGACCAATAGAACTGGCCACGATGACAGAACCTCCAGATTGTAGGTCAACCGGAGGGCATCTAGGGCAGAAACCAGGCAGAATAGGTGGCACAAATGCTGGGTAAGCTGGTCAGGGGCGAAAGCTTCCCCAAACCCTCAGAATCCCACAGGGTTCACAAGTCACTCCAGCAGAGGCCAAAAACAGGAGAACCACCGAGGGCCATCATTGCCAAATTCCACCGGTTTCAAGACAAGGAGAAGATCCTGAACTGGGCAAGGCACACGAGGTCTTGCATATGGGAAGGGCACACGATCCGCTTGACCAAGACAATGTGGCGGACCTATAGATTCCTGGGGGACAAAAATTAACGCCAGCACTGGCTCCGCACCTCCTCGCGGGAGACGTTCATTGATTCGTTATCAAGGGGAACGCTGCCACCAACATTGGCTCAGGCCTTAAAAAGGAAAAGGACCCAACCGAGTGTGGGTCACACTGACCCAACTCACTCCTGAACGTTGATGCCACAATCCTGACGGAGGCCCTGGGTGAGGCAGCTGGAGATCTGCGTACCTGAAGTGTTCGCGCATGATCAGGCGGGCTTTGTCAAGGGCAGACAGCTAACAGCGAACCTCAGGCGCCTGCTGAACCTGATCATGACCCCATCCGGGAAGAGGACATCAGAGGTGATCATCTCCCTGGACAGAGTCGAATGGTGGTACCGGAGGTACTGGAATGATTTGGCTTTAGGCCAGAGTTCACCTCGTAGGTGAAACTACTGTACAGTGCGCCCATGGTGACCGGACGGACAAACACCATCACCTTTGGATACTTCCGGTTGCACAGAGGCAGGAGGCAGGGATGCCCTCTACCCCGCTGCTATTTTCTCTGGCAAGTAAGCCGCTGCCGATCGCTCTCAGAACAGTGATAGGGTAGAGAGGCATTTGGAGGGGAGACAGAGTGTATAGAGTCTCACTCTACGCGGATGACCTGCTCCTCTACGCACAAACGCAGGTGTGGATATTTACAAACATAAACTACTTCAAAGAGAGTTAAGTGCTGTCAATTTCCAGCCCAGCACTTCAAATTCACTCAAGTGTGAATGGGGGTGATTGGAGTTTACTTAACTCTCTTTGATGTGGATGATGTTTGTAAACATTGTGGTTACATCACTTAGAGTTACTCATCCATGAAGGATGTTATGGGCCAGGGTTTAGAGAACCCCAAAGTGTATCATGGAGTTCACCTGACCACAACTTTTAACAGATTGTGGTTATGGGGCGCACACAGGCCTACTTTACAGGTGTGATGCAACAGAGAGCTAAAGTACTTTTAAATTAAAACAATGTTTATTTATGAAACCAGTTAACACTTTATAAACTCACAGTAAACATCTTAACAACTATCAACACCAATCATCCCCACAGATACAATATTCTATAAATAACCCTTAATCTTTCCTTGCAACATCCACAAGACAAAAGACCCTTTTTAACACAGAGATCTGGTTTAAATTCTCCACTGAGAGCAGTTATCACTTTGAAATCACCCAACTGATCTGGAGACAGTCTTTAGATTGCAGAGAGATCCTTATACAGCTGTTTGCTTTTCCTGCAGCTATCGAGCTCTCAAAACAAAACTAAAAACACCCTGTAGCTGCCTGTTCACAAACGGAAGTGAAAGACAGACAGCCCAGCTCCACCCACACTCTGACATCACTGAAGCTATTCTATAAACACCCATTTCTTAAAGGTACTCTTACATGACACGGAAGATGAATGAAGCGGGATTTACAGCTGTGTGTGTGGAAGCTGTCAATCGTAATCCACTATAGGAAATGAATAATTGGCTCGCAGCTAAAGGGTCTGAGGGGTTTAAACACAGTTCACTGCTTTTCTCGTTCCAGGAATAGACACGCGTTGCTTCCTCTACCTGAGCCAGCAGTGTATGCCCAGATGAGTATTACAACAGTAGTCTTAGTAATCTAGGGGGCCTCTGACGGTGTGTCCTGTTTTAGTGGGGTCTTTTGGGGAGTGGGGGGTGAGGGGTCTAGTAGAGGAGGGATTTTACGTGAAGGCAATCCTTCTCAACCTTGCCCCTCGCCTGACCCTCAGGTTAGATCACCACTAGTCAGATCTTTCCCTCAAAGGGGAATCAGCTATGATCATCTGGGACTATGACGACCTTACCATTACCTTTTACAACAGTAGTTTCTTTCACTGCCCCTGTCTGAACTGCGCTCTAGAGTCCAGACAGGGGCCTCTTTTCTGGGGGGTCTGTGGGTGGGTTCCTTTAGTTAGTGGATCTCGGGGGGGTGGGAGGGGGGTTCCTTTAGTTAGGATGTATTTGTGTGTGTGGGGGGGGGGGGTCCCTTTAGTTCTAGGTCTTTGTGGGGGATCTATTCAGGAAATCTCAGGGGATCTCCCTATCTAGAGGGTCTCTGTGGGGGGGTCTCTTTATCTAAGTGGTCTCAGGGGGGTATCCCTAACTCGGGGGTCTCTGGGGGGTGGGTCCTGTTTTACGGGGGTCTGTGGGGAGGGGCGGTGGGGTCTGGTAGGGGAGGGGTAGGGAGGTCATGCACAGTGACCCAAGCGGGAATAGAACCTGGGACCCTGGCGCTGTGAAGCAACAGTGCTAACCACTGTGCTACCATGCCACCCTGTTGTGGTCCGTATGGTGTAGGTACAACCACTGTGCTGTTAGGGAGGGAGTTCCAGGATTTTGATTCAGTGACAGTGAAGGAACGGCGATAACCAAGTCGGGATAGTGTATGGTTTGCAGCAAAACGTACAGGTGGTGGGGTTCCCATGTATCTGCTGCTCTTGTCCTTCTAGACGGTAGTGGTTACAGGTTTTGGAAGGTGCTGTCAAAGGCCTTACAGTACATCTTGTTGATGGTACACACATGGTGATTATCACATTGCTCTTCAAGGGAACTTGCTATGCACAAATTGACTCCGTGTTTCCTAATTGTAATTGTTGCTACACTTGAAAAGCAATCCATTATCTGTAACTTAATTGGCCTCCATAACTTCATTTGACTTCATTGGAATCTGCAGTTTGTGAAATACATGTATAAATGCATGCATTTATGGGCAGCACTGTGTCGCAGTGGGTTAGCCCTGCTGCCTCATGGCGCCGAGGTCCCAGGTTCGATCCCGGCTCTGGGTCCCTGTCTGTGTGGAGTTTGCACATTCTCCCTATGTTTGCGTGGGTTTCACCCCCACAACCCAAAATTGGCTAAATTGCCCCTTAATTAGAAAACATGAATTGGGTACACTAAATTTATTTTAAAAAATACAATAAATGCACGCATTGCTTTGTTTTTTTTCCCTATAACTCTTTCCAATTCTAATCCAACAAGAATGCTGCTTCAGGCTATACGACTGTCGCAGTTAGAAAATCCCGAGTAAGTACATCTCAACTGTAAATGCCCTCAAATTGGCTGTGAAAAGTTTTGGGATGACCCGAGACCACAGGTGCGATTCCCCGGCCTGCCAGACACGTGTTTCTCGGCTGCGGGAGGCGGCGCACCGTTCGCTGGTGACGAGATTCTCCTTTCCCGCCGCTGTCAATGAGAATTCCCATTGAAGCCACCCGGCACGCCCGGGAAACCCACGGAGGGGACCAGAGAATCCCGTCGCCAGCGACGGGCCGGAGAACTCCGGCTCATGAGGCACGTCGTACAAATGCAAGTCTTTCTTTGTTTCTCCTGCGCTCTTGTTTCTCTGGCCCTCTCTGATTCCCGGGGAGTTCAACATTACTCTGAAAGACCCAGATTGCCTGACAATCTGCTGATCGAGTTGTTCTGTGCGTGCCTCAGCTATCCTGGCAGCCTAATGATGGATTGTATGCGTCCAATTTCCCTGCCACTCTCACGCAGAATGTGTCCAAGTTCACTGCTAGTGTAAGTTGATCTGTTTTCATTACCCTTGCCAAGCTTATGCATTTCTCCGACCAGCTGGGATCTGCATGCACTGCTAGCGTTTCAGAGTCATCGGAATTTACAGCGATTCAGCTCATCCTATCCACACCGGCCAACAAGGAGTCATCCGTCCTAATCCCACTTTCAGCTCCTGACCTTGTAGGTTCCAGCATGTCAAGTGCATCCCCCAGTGCCAAGTCTAAACTAGGGGTTTATAAATCTGAAATCAGGCTGAGTGTTGGGATGGGAAATAAATTCATTGACGGGATGTGGGCGCAGCTGGCTAGGTCAGCGTTTATTGTCCATCGCTAGTGGCCCTTCAGAAGGTGGTGGGGAGCTGCCTTCTTGAACCGCTGCAGTCCTTGAGGTGTAGGTACACCCACTGTGCTGTTAGGGAGGGAGTTTCAGAATTTTGCCCCATCGACGGTAAAGGAGCAAGTCAGGGTGGTGAGTGACTTGGAGGGGAACCTCCAGTTGGTGGCATTCCCAGGTACCTGCTGCTCTTGTCCTTCTAGGTGGCAGTGGGCGTGGGTTTGGAAGGTGCTGTCTAAGGAACCTTGGTGAGTTCCTGCAGTGCATCTTGTAGATGGTACACACGGCTGCCACTGTTCATCGGTGGTGGAGGGTTTGAATGTTTGTGGAAGGGGGAGCAATCGTGCGGGCTGCTTTGTCCTGGATGGTGCCACTTGTCAATCCAAGCCTGGATATTGTCCAGGTCTTGCTGCATTTGGACATGGACAGCTTCATTATCTGAGGAGTTACGAATGGTGCTGAACATTGTGCAGTCATCAGCGAACATCCCCACTTCTGACCTTGTGCTGGAAGGCAAGTCATTGATGAAACAGCCGAAGATGGTTGGGTCTAGGACACTACCCTGAGGAACTCCTGCAGTGATGTCCTGGAGCTGAGGTGATTGGCCTCCAACCACCACAACCATCTTCCTTTGTAGCCATGATGTGGAGATGTCGGCATTGGACTGGGGTGGGCACAGTAAGAAGTCTTACAAGACCAAGTGAAAGTCCAACAGGTTTGTTTCGAGTCACTAGTTTTTGGAGCGCAGCTTCACCTGAGGAAGGAGCAGTGCTCCAAAAGCTAGTGATTCAAAACAAACCTGTTGGACTTTAACCTGGTGTTGTAAGATTTCTTACTATCTTCCTTTGTGTCAGGTGTGACTCCAACTAGCGGATAGTTTCCCCCCTGATTCCCATTGACTCCAGTTTAGCTAGGGCTCCTTGATGCCACACTCGGTCAAATGCTGCCTTGATGTCGAGGGCAGCCACTCTCACCTCACCTCTGGCATTCAGCTCTTTTGTCCTTGTTTGAACCAAGGCTGTAATGAGGTCAGGAGCTGAGTGACCCTGGCGGGACACAGACTGAGCGTCCGTGAGCAGGTTATTGCTGAGTAAGTGCCGCTTGATAGCACTGTTGTTGACTCCTTCCATCACTTTGCTGATGATGGAGAGTAGACTGATAGGGCGGTAATGGGCTGGGTTGGATTTGTCCTGCTGCTTGTGTACAGGACACACCTGGTCAACTTTCCACATTGCCGGGTAGATGCTAGTGTTGTAGTTGTACTGGAACAGCTTGGCTAGGGGCAAGGTCTGGAACACAAGTCTTCAGTACTATTGTGTGGTAACTTTGCAGCTAAAAAAAGAACAGGTTTGGATTGACCACCTATTGCCGAATGCCCCTCCGCACCCCCCACCCTCCCCCCCATCCCCGCCCCGCCCCCCTGAACACATACACTTCAATTCACTCTTTAATGCATTTTTGGCCCCACCTATTGCCCCGAGAAAAGGCAGACCAAATTTTCACTCCCAGTGCAGGGTATCATGCAACCCCCTGGAATTCTGTTGCGATGGCCAATGAGCCTTACTGAATGTGTGCTATCGACACTTGATACTCTGCTAAATCTCCTCTGCAGTCACTCTCTGACTTCAAATGTGACAGATCTCCCATTTCACGACACAGTGTTTGGATTGCAGACTGCAGTGTGATGTTTCAACTGAGGTTCATTTGTAAGCTCTCGGCGTGAATGCAGGTGGTTGGAGATATTTCAAGGACATAACTTTAAACCGAGTCCTTTCTATCTCTTCCGTAATCTTGGGCGGGCAGAAACGGCGCAGTGGAGTGGCGGGAACCACTCCGGCATCGGGCCGCACCTTCAGGGGCTAGGACGGCGCTTGAGTGGTTTGCGCCCTGCCAGCCGGCGTGGAAGGCTTTTGGAGCCACGCCAGTCGGGGCCGAAGGGACTCCGCCGCCCGGCGCGGGTCCGCACATGCGCGGGAGCATCAGTGTCTGCTGATGTCATCCCCGCATGCGCAGGGGGGGGGGTTCACCTTCGCGCCGGCCATCACGGCGGCCTACACGGCCGACGCGTAGGAATAGAGTGCCCCCACGGCACAGGCCCGCCCGCGGATCGGTGGGCCCCCACAGCAGGCCAGGCCACCATGGGGGCACCTCCTGGGGTCAGATCCCCCCGTGACCCCCCCCCAAGTACCCCGGAGCCCGCCCGCGCCGCCAGGTCCCGCCCGTAAGGGATCAACTCCAATTTACGCCGGCGGGACCGGCATAGAATGGGCGGGACTTCGGCCCATCGCGGGCTGGAGAGTCGCCGGGGGGGGGAGGGGGTGGGGGTGGGGGGCTGCCAACGGCCACCGACCGGCGCGGTGTGATTCCCGCCCCGCCAAATCCCCGGTGCCGGAGAATTCGGCAGCCGGCGGGGGTGGGATTCACGCTGACCCCTGCCGATTCTCCGACCCGGCCGGGGGGGGGGGGGATCGGAGAATCCCGACCCTTATTTTTAGTTGCACTTTTTAGACTCAAGGGTTCTGAAGTTCCTCGCCCGTTCTGACAGACTGTGGTGTAACTTCTGCAGAAGATTGACGGAATGATGGACAATTGCCGAGATCGGGACTGACAGTCTACAATTTTACGGGTTTGGATGTATTTGGCAGTAGGTCCTCCACCTTCCCTTGAAGGTGAGGGTTGGCATTCCTTGAGATAAGAATTTCCACTTCCTCGGCCTCAGAAAAGGGTCTGTGGTCAGTTTGGGGTTCAGCGCAACCAGTGATTTAGGACAAGTCGGTTTTACAAAGGGTACAATAGGCCCAACTTGGTGGTGTGAGGCAAACAGGTTAGTCTAGACCAGGCATCACCGAGACAACACCCCCGTCCCCTTGTCCCACCTTGCTTTCAACCAAAAACATGATAAGCCGGTCCTGGTTTATTACTGAGACTATGGGTGCCGTTGTGAAGGGGCTCCAGTGGCGTCCTCCAGGGAAATGATGGGAAAGGCGAAGCGAGAAACAGATGGAAGCAGGTGATAGAATATCCAATTTGCATAGGATTGCCCAACCCCCCACCCCCCGCGCCCCTGGTGGTGTGGGTGCCCACTTGGTTCATGTCAGTTTCTCCGTGGTCCCCACAAACTCCAACAAGACAAGTGCTGGAAACAGAATGACCAGCGAAATCCATACGTTACCACGGGGGGTTTATTCCCCATCGATTTTGGGGTCAGTGATATGTGCCCATTTTCCTGAAACTATGTAAACTTTTGGTTCAGTTGAGCATGTGAATGTTTAACAACAACTACCTAGATTGTGAATTTCCTACGTTGCAGCCGTGACCACACTTCAAGAAGTACCTTATAATAGTGGGGGGCAACCCACTCAGACACGGGGAGAACGTGCAGACTCCGCACAGACAGTGACCCAAGCCGGGTATCGAACCCGGGACCCTGGCGTTGTGAAGCAACAGTGCTGACCGTTGTGTTACTGTGCCGTCCTTATAAGCTATAAATCACTTTGGGATCACCCGGGGTTGTGAATTTGGCTATACTAAGGCACTTCTTTCTTTAACATTGCTGAAAAGAGAGGCGTGCTGTCAAAGCCTTTGGCCTTGCACTCATCGGGACAAACACAAGAATTCCAAATTTCAAACAATCACAAGAAATTATCCTTCACGGGAAAAGTGTGCGGACTTGTTGGCAAGTCGTCTCCCATTGGCTGAGGCATTGCCATGGTGAAGGGAAATATCGGCTCCCCAGCCTTCCCGGAAATTCAAAAAAGACAGAGATCAGTTCTTGAAGGAATATGCTCAAACCTTGCACTTCCAGGAGCTTGGGGCACCTATAGTCCCCTGTTACTTCCTGTCGATCAGAGTCAACTAGCCAACCAATTAGCATCCTTTTCCCTTGCAGTATGAATTGTTGTGATTGTTTGAAAGTTGGTATTCTTGCATTTGTCCTGATAAAGACAGAAAGCTTTGGATTCAAGTCTCACTTTTCAGCCATATTGAAGTTCTGCAGTACCGAGAGACTGTTCTTTCTTTTTGCTCCGGGCAGTCCTGCTGCACCACCAGATTTTCCTGTCGCACTTCTTGCCACACGGTAGCACAATGTTAATGTAAGCCTACTTGTGACACTGATGAAGATTATTATTATTATTGCTTGCGCCAAGATTAAGGCAGCAGAATGGGACAGATCTCACCAGAAATTCATGATCCTTGATTCCTGACAGCAAAATTTATTCTTCCGCATTGCTGGCGAGGCCAGCATTAATTGTTTGCCCTTAATTGCCCTGGAGAAGATGGTGGTGAGTCTCTTTCTCGAACTGCCTCAGTCCATGTGACAGTGAAGGAACGGCAATATTCTTCCAAGTCAGGATGATGGAGGGGGACCTTTGGCTGGTGGTGTTCCCGTGCACCTACTGGTGTTGTATTGTAGGTGGTAAAGGTTGTGGGTTTGGAAGATGCTGTCTAAGGCGTCTTTTTGAGGTACACACTGCTGTCGTGAGTCGGTGGTGGAGGGGGTGAATATTGAAGGTGATGGATGGGGTGCCAATCAAGTGTGTTCTTCGTCCGATCAAATTCAATGAAACGCAATGATTTGGATGAAGGACATTTGTACACATTCCAATCAGGTCACTGCACTGGAACAATTGCGATTGACTGCATGCACATCTATTGGTTATTACAAGTAATGTTCTTTGTCATGTTTCAAACTATACTGCGCGAATGTCATTGACCTGGATTCCCCGCTGCTCACCGGGAATAGCGGGCTCTGCATGCGGCGGAGAATCGAAAAATTGGGATCGGCACCAGGTGACGATGGGCGCTGATCCAACGATGTTCCAACCCCCCACAGGTGGCAGGATCGAGGTTCACGCCCACGTGCATGTAAATGAATGCAAATGGGTCTTAATGTCCAATTTGCATCCACTTAGCGGGCTTGGCACTTTGTTCTCCGGCCCCCCCCGTGATTATCCGGTCCCCTGGGTCGGGAATCACGTGACCGGAGATTACCACAGGTCTCACTAAACATGAGCCTGACGTGGTGGACCTCGCGTGGGCCCCCTGTGGGGGGTTGGGCCAAGGGAGTTGACCCCAAAGTCCAGCAGAGGGCCCCCCCACACACAATGCACTACCTGCCCACCCCTCCTGTACCAGGCACCCCTACTGTTCCCCAGCCCCCCAGAGACCCCAAAAATGGGAGAATCTCCCAAAAGACTCCCTTAATAGGGAGACCCCCCCCAGAGAGCTCCTGGCAGTACTTTTTACAAGCATGGTCACCATAATGATGTCGGAAAGGTAGAAGCCAATTTGCGTAAAGCAAGCTCCAGCAAACACTAATATTTTGCCCAATTAATTTGAGATAATAGTTTTCATAATGCACTCAGATTCATAGTGGACAGGGGAGTGAGGAGGGTGGGGCAAGACTGTCCTTCAATCTTTCAGGTTTGACAATAAATTGAGACTCGTTCTGCTCTCTGAGGTAGATGTACTAAATCCAATAGTTACTATTTCAAAGAAGAGCAAGTGGATTCTCCCTGACGTCCTGGCCAATGTTGACACCTCTGTCAACATCACCAAAACAGACTATCGCATCATTATCCCATTGTAGTTTGTGGGAGCTTGCTGTGAGCAAATTGGCTGCCGCGTTTCCGACATGACGACAGTGACTACACTTCAAAAAGTATTCAATTGGGTTTATATCACTTAGGGATGTCCTGAGGTGGTGACTGGCGCTATATGAATGCACAACATTGTTTTCTTTTTATCTTCCACTTGAACTCCAATGTGGGACCCTGATCATTCTGGGTTTCTCCCATTTCAAGGAGGTGCAGAATTTCTGTCCACCACTCACCACCGTGTTGGAAAAAGAGACATTAACTGCAGGGAATCCCAAGGGATTTTGTGGTCATGAACTGCATCAGGGCTCGTTGTAAAATCACAGGCCAACAGGTCAAGTACGTGCATCCAGCTCCAGCACTAATGGACTCCCCTGGGCGGGAATGCTTTAAGTGGACAGGTGACCTGGACACTTGGATTGCAAGATCGATGACACTTCAAACCCCCTTCATTGGCTGTGAAGCTATTTCGGACACCCTGAGGGTGTGAAGGGTTCCATGTAAATACGAGTCTTTCTTCCTGCCTTTCCTCCTCACCCGCGCCAAGACGTTTTTGCAGGTCCCGGCCTCTTTCCGGCCTGAAGATTTGTGAGGGAGGCAGTGACCTCAGCTGAGCTGCCGTCTACTTCATAGCGAGGGTCGGAATGCACACGAACCAGCAAAGCATACTGTGCTCGGTGAAGCCATGGATTGTAAATGTGTCAAACATCCAATACCTTGGGGATTGCCTTGAGCATTCGCTGCCAAATCAATTAAACCTGATTTAAAAACGCTTTCATACTTTCTGTCATTAATGCTTATATTGATGATGGAAAATAGTAAATGAACAGTTTGCAAGATGTCCTGTCATCTATTCCTTGTTTCCACGCACTCTACAAAATAGTTAGTGTAACCGACTGAAATTTGGACTGTTGGCTATTTTTAAAAAATTCTCTTTGCCCCCCAAAACATGCACTGTACTAAACGTTCAGCCATCCGCACCATGAGTATGACAGGCTCCGGGGTTTAAATGGCAATGGAGGATTTCACACTGTGTATCTCCAAGCTCGCCTGCCCACCCATGCCTCAGTAATCAAACATTTCAGATTCAAATAAACTCAGCAGGTCTCAGAGCGCCTGTGGAGGGACAAACAGAGTTAACGTTTCAAGACCGTGTGACTGTTCTTCAGAGTCAGACGGATGCCAATTTTCCCAGTCACATTTCCAGGTCAGGATGTTGTGTTGAGGGGATGTTGGAAGGTAGGTTGAGGGGGTATTAGGGCGGGGGGGGGGGGGTTAATTATACATAGAGACCGTATAAACATTAAACTGTACGGCTGGCATGTGAAACCTCAAATTAGAGTGAATAAATGAAGACTCAGTGTGCCGCTTCTGAAAGGATGCTGACCCCTGGGCTAGGAGCTGAATCTTTGCTGCTGAATCGGGAGCACAGAGTCAGAAAGATTCCCGACACTGCAAACCTGACTCAGGAGAAAGTGCCCCGAATCTTTGAATTTTCTTTCAGTGGGGACGGGAGGAGGGGGGGGGGTGGAATGGCCCCTTGTACACTCCATGATACACCATGACCCTCTACTCATTTCCATGGCCCGTTATAGTCCCTATGTCAAATTAGTGCCAGCTCCTACTGACCCTTGACCTATTACCCACCATCCATTGATCTTACACCCTCGATGCCAACTCACCCTGTATCCACCATGGGCCTGAGGAGCCATAGTGAAATTAAATGAAAGAATGATTTAAGTGTCTATTGTAGACTTCTCTATATTAAAAAAATTACAGCCTGATAAAAATTTAAATCTCTTCAAGTACTTCATCCCTTATAAAACACACATTTCCTTTAAATACTGAATTCCTTATGAAAACACACATTTGTATTCATAGACCCACGCCAAAGGTGGCTAATCTCTTTATAACCACTGGGAGCTAATGATAAAACCGTGGGCATGGAGGCCCCCACTGTGATAATGATAGGTTGTAGAAGTAGTCAAGCAGCACTAATCCTTTTGCCATCATACAATGAATGGCAAGAACTGATTTTTTTTCAACTGCAGGTTGGATTTTGTTTTCAAAAATGCAAAGTCCCTGGGGGTTTAAATGACTTGCCAGCTTGACAGCTGCAAGGGGCTTATCCACATTTATGTCTCCTCGTAACAATCCCAAAGGGTGACCTGACTTCTCCCAAAGGGCAATTGGCCTTTCCCAATAAAATTGGTAGTATTAAACCGTCCCCTCAAATGCATAAAGCCCATGAATCATGTCATTGAAAATCCAGTGTTGAATCCCTGACTATCAATATCCTGGGTTTTCCATTGACCAGAAACTGAACTGGACCAGCCGCATAAACACTAAGGCGACAAGAGCAGGTCAGACACTGCGAATCTTGTGCCAAACAACTCACCTCCTGAATCCCCAAACCCGATCCACCATCTAAAAGACACAAGTCGGGAATGTGATGGAATACTTTCCGCTTGCCTAGATAAGTGCAGCTCTATTAACATTCAAGAGGCTCGACACCAACCAGGACAAAGCAGCCCGCTTGATTGGTACCCCTTCCACAAACAGTGGGGCAGCTGTGCGTACCATCTAAAAGATGCAGTGCAGCAACTCACCAAGGTACCTTCAGCAGCACATTCCAAACCCACGACCACTACAAGGGCAGCGGATACATGGGAGCCCCATCACCTGGAAGTCACTCACCATCCTGACTTGGAAATGTATCGCCGTTCCTTCACTGTCGCTGGGGCAACATCCTGGAAGTACCTCCCTAACAGCACTGTGGGTGCACCTACACCTCAGGGACTGCAGCGGTTCAAGAAAGCAACTGACCAATACCTTCTGAAGGAAAATTAAGAATGGGCACTAAATGCTGGCCCTAACCAGAGACGCCCACATATAATTTTTTTAAATTGGACAAATTTCATCTGCATCTGCACACATTCAGCATCCTCCATGAAACAGATGTGAAAAGTGCAACTGCTCTGCTCCCCCCCCCCCCCCCCCCAGCAAAGGTTCTGGGTGCCAGGTTCAGAGGCAGGATGTCTGGCATGGGGGGCAGGGAGGGGGGTGTTCTTTTGACAAAATCATAGAATCATAGAATTTACAGTGCAGAAGGAGGCCATTTGGCCCATCGAGTCTGCACCGGCCCTTGGAAAGAGCACCCCACTTAAACCCACAGCTCCACCCTATCCCCGTAACCTGGTAACCGCACCTAACTGATGTGTTGGGTGTTCTGGATCACAAACAGGTCACCAACACTGGAAGTGGTGCAACTCTATTTTATTATAAGGTTAACTATATTAACATACTTGAACTGTGGGTAAATGCAATACCAGCTTTAACTGTTGACTCTTGCCTAGTCCTAACCAGGTGATGCACTCAGCACATGGTGAATGTCTGTGTTGCAGGCTGTGAGCTCTGTGCTCCGAGCTGGCTGCTACTCGAATGAGCGGGAACTCTCCTGTCCCTGTCTTTATAGTGCGTGTGCTCTCACTGGTAATTGGCTGCGGTGTTGTGTATGCTGATCGGTCCCACTGCATGTCCATCAGTGTGTGTGTCTGCACCATAATATACTGGTGTATATCATGACACTAACCTTTTTTGGACACGAAGGGCAATTTAACACGGCCAATCCACCTAACCTGCACATCTTTGGACTTTGGGAGGAAACCGGAGCACCCGGAGGAAATCCACGCAGACACGGAGAGAACGTCCAGACTCCGCCCAGACAGTGATCCAAGCCGGGAATCGAACCTGGGACCCTGGAGCTGTGAAGCAACTGTGCTAACCACTGTGCTACCGTATAAGTTACGTTACATCTGCCCACTCTTCCAAAGTTCCCAATGGCTGAACAGAAAGTGGGAACTGAGGGAGGGAGCGTTTTATTCCTCAGTGGGGGAGGGGGGGTGGGTATTGTGCTGCAGGAGATCCACAACTCTTTGCGAATACTCTCCGAAGAGCCTTGAATTAGGAAAAGCAGCCGCTGGAAAAAGCCAGTGGTCTGGCAACGTCTGCGAAGAGAGAAAACAAAGTTAACCTTTCGAGTTCAATCCGACTCTTCGAACCGCTGAATGTTCAGCCCAAACGCTTGGAAAACTAAACTGAAACAAAACTTGACTGATTATTCTGGTATTTTGAATTGTTCTGAAATTGTCATGTTGCCAGGGTTTCCGGTCCCCTGTGTGGGATGTTGAATGGACTGTGCAGAGCAGCAGTATAGAGGTAAATGATACCTAGTGCAATGGAGTAATGCACAAATGCAATGAATGCCGACTTGCTTGAACTGCTACATAAAATTAGTTATGATACAGTAATGAGTTTTATTATGGAAAGTGTAATGTTTAGAACGTATAATTTGGTAACTGCACATAACACTAGGGTAAAAAAAAATGAAGAAGTCATTCGAAGCAAATACAGGTTTATCTTAAATCCTGCAGCCTGGCGCAGGCAGGTGATGACAATTTATTTTTGATGCTCTCTTTGTGTATCTAGCAGCAGCCTCGAAGGAAAGCCAGCTTGCTTGTAGAAGACATCATATATGTGTCAAAGGAAGGAAAGCACTTGTGTGTTATCATCTCCCAGAAGATCTGCCTGGTGGTCTTTCATTCTAAGTCAGAATTGCTCTGTCTTCCTCTCCGCACTGAGTGCCTGTGCCTGTGCCCAGAACTGCCCTGCGACATGTCCCTGAAAGAATCTGAAGCTAAAAAAGGTCAATGACTCCATGGAGAATCCCATTGACCTTTCCTAAGTTGGCACGTTATGAAACCTAATGCAACGACCTTGGCCTGACATCACTCGCGAACAAGCCTAGGCTGTAAAGTGGAAATATTTGCTCATTAAGGAGCGGCAGACAACACTGATTATCTCAGCCATTGTACAAAGTTGAGAATGCAAATCAAATGGGGCAGCACACGGGTCCATTTCCATTGGGGTAAAATGATTCTTAGCAAGCTCAAGTAGTTGAAGCAAGAGAGGCTATATTGTCACAGACATCGGGAACTTCCGAACCATCAGATTTTTTTTTTAACCATCTCCGACAAATTGAATTTTGCTGCACGCATTTATTTTTATGAAACATGGACATGGGTAAAGAAGGGTGGGGGTTGGAATTGCAAAAACCATCAACATCTTGGCTAGGATTTAATGAAGGCAGTGGGGTCTCGCACACCAACTGAAGAACTGGTGGGAGGGAGCCCCACATCATTTCACTCCAGGAGCCTGATGTGATTTAATTCCAATCAGGCATTTACCTGGGCAGCCTCTAGCTTCTCCTCCGGTTAAGCTTCAGGGGTTGGCAGCTCTCCAGTACCATCAGCGCCATTGGGAGCGGTGGACATTGCTGGTATAACATTGGGGTCATCAGCAGGAATCTGCTGATGGATCCCTGCAGAGGGGTGAATGTGGGCAGGATGGAGGCCACAGGGGTAGGGATGGGAGGGGGGTTGGAACCAAGAGTGGGGCGGGGAGGGTGGATGGTGGCTTTCTGTGGGGTCACGCTTGCCGCTGCCAGGTCCTTCAATCAGGTACAGGGTATCCATGAATGTGGGACATGCCCTGGTCGGCCGCTGGCCAACCCGACAGGGTTCACCGGCTGGTCTCCCTGGATGGCGAGTCGCCCGCCTGTGGCCATCTAAAATGGCCGCCTGCAAAGAGTGATGGGAAATTTAGCCAAGCTGGAACACACTCACGCTGCAGCCTGCAAATATACAAACTGTAGCTCAGATTATGCAGAAACGAACACAGGAAAAGGGCCATTAAAGGCCTCCTCAGGAACCGTAGAACTATCCTGTCCATGACATTATCCACCAGACGCAGCGGCACCAAACCCCTGCTCTGAACACTCCCAGGCAGGGCCACTGAGTGCCCACCCCAAAATCGATGTGGCAGCCCTTAATTGGACTTAACCGATCAGGGGGATGGAGCCCTGATCAATTGACTGACAGCGACCCAGAGACCGCCCACAAAAGGGACAGGGAAATTCGAAGCCGGTTAAAGGCAGCGAAGGCCATCACTCGCTCTCTCTCTCAACTGGTCTTCGGCTGCAGCACGACAGCTACCAACACCAGCCAAGTTCAAGGGCCCACGCCATCCATCGAAGGACGACAACCAAACACAGACTACCTCCAAGAGCTACAGCTTCCGCCAGACCACTGGAACCAGATAAGGCCTCTGTATCTGCCGTTCACCTGGATGTTAAGTTAAGGTCATTTAAGTGTGTTAGTTATAGCCCAATGTGCATGAACGTGTGATTAATTAAGTAAACAATCGTGTGTGTGTGTGTGTCAAATAAACTATTATTGTACTAAACAACTTGTGTGAGCATTTGTCCATCTTGTACGGGTTAACACACTGTGGTTATAAAAGAGCAACACGTGGTTGAATACCAGTGGTGTCAGGGCGGGGCCCATAAGTGGCCGCCTGGGGGTCAATCGGCCTTCGGGTAGGAAGTCTGCCAACAAGCTGTGCCACCTCAGGCTTAATCAGAGGGAGGCAGGAAGGGGGCTCGCCGTCCTGCACCCTCTCTGCCCGATCACATGCCCCTCCCTCATCTCCACTTCTGAATTTACCTGGGGGGGTGGCAATAAATTCCACCCCATTTCGTCTTATTGACTGAGGTGGTGTCTGTAGTTCAAACGTTTGGTGTACAGTATTTGACGTTTATAACTGCACAACTCACTTATATCGCAGTGACATTCCCCAAGGCCTTTCCCAGGGAACAAACACAGTTTGGCTCACAGCCTCTTTGAAATATCAGGACAAATAGCTGGTCCTATAGCGTGCCATTGAGGAGGAGAGGGAGGGAGTGAAGTGGAGGGAATTTCGGAGCTTCCAGGCCCAGGCAGCTGAAAGTGCAGCCATCGGAGATGGAGAGATTGGAATTTGGGATGGTCGAGAGGCCCGAATTGGAGCAGTAGAAAGATCAATGCGATGATATGCCTGGAGATAATATTACATGTACTCAGCAGTGTGACCTCCCACCAGCAGGTGGCGACAGATATAAGTCAGGTGACATCTAAGGTTGTAAGGCGCACATGAGGACAGTTGTGCGTAAGGGTAGTTCCATCGGAGGAAGTTGGCAATAAATGGAGGAGGGTGACTCCATTGATGATTTTGAAAACTGGGCTAGGAATTTGGCCACGAGGAATACAGGTACTGAATGGCAATGTGCCAATGATCCATTGGGCCTGTTACACTGAGTGCCTTTACCACCATGAAGTAGGCAATTAGATGAAACAATCATTTTTGGGGGGTTGTTCATTAAGGCCTTATTAAACATCGCACGGGAAGAGAGGGATTGAAACCTGAATTGTGAACTCAGTTTCGAGCAGCTGTTAGTGAGATTAATGAACCGGATGGTTTGAAATATTGCCAAAGTTTCCACAGAGTAAAATCAGCAGTTATAACAAAAAACTTGCAAAAGTGCAAATGAAAGCAATGTTTGAAGTGGACTTCAAGTGTTTCTGAGAACGTGCCACTTAACCAGTCAAATTGGCCAACTTGTGTTGAGTGGCAGTCTTTTATCTGTGGACAAGGTGATGCACGATCAGTCACTACTGAAGCGAGATTGTAGTCCAATTGAAGGCTTTAATGAACAAGTAGTTACCCCAGCATCTCCGGTACAGAATGACTGCTGTGGGTGAAACACAGACTCTTATGCTCCACCTGTTGGGCGGAACCAGCAGGCAGGTTCCAGCACTCATACTACAGTATAAGGTACATCCCACCTAGGTACCGCGATACCCCCAATATAGCCTACCACACAAGGATACACAATATTTTACTGAAATTAGTAGAATTTTTTAAAAATGATTTGTTGAACTGGGTATTGCTACCATCCGGAAATGGGTTTGGCGGAATCAATGTGAGGTAATGCCCTTGGGGAGGGCTAACAAGACAAAAGATTACACTATGAATAGTAGGATCCTGCAAAATACTGAAGATCAGAGGGACCTTCAGTGCATATCCACAGATCCCTGAAGGTAGCAAGGCAGGTAAATAGGGTGGTGAAGAAAACACAGGCTTGCCTTTATTAGCCAAAGCAGAGAATACAAGTGACTCATCTGATGAAGGAGCTACCCTCCGAAAGCTAGCGATTCCAAATAAACCTGTTGGACTTTAACCTGGTGTCGTAAGAACAAGAACAAAGAACAAAGAACAAACAAATGTACAGCACAGGAACAGGCCCTTCGGCCCTCCAAGCCCATGCCGACCATGCTGCCCGACTAAACTACAATCTTCTACACTTCCTGGGTCCGAATCCCTCTATTCCCATCCTATTCATGTATTTGTCAAGATGCCCCTTAAATGTCACTATCGCCCCTGCTTCCACCACCTCCTCCGGCAGCGAGTTCCAGGCACCCACTACCCTCTGTGTAAAAAAACTTGCCTCGTACATCTACTCTAAACCTTGCCCCTCTCACCTTAAACCTATGCCCCCTAGTAATTGACCCCTCTACCCTGGGGAAAAGCCTCTGACTATCCACTCTGTCTATGCCCCTCATAATTTTGTAGACCTCTATCAGGTCGCCCCTCAACCTCTGTCGTTCCAGTGAGAACAAACCGAGTTTATTCAACCGCTCCTCATAGCTAATGCCCTCAATACCAGGCAACATTCTGGTAAATCTCTTCTGCACCCTCTCTAAAGCCTCCACATCCTTCTGGTAGTGTGGCAACCAGAATTGAACACTATACTCCAAGTGTGGCCTAACTAAGGTTCTATACAGCTGCAACATGACTTGCCAATTCTTATACTCAATGCCCCGGCCAATGAATGCAAGCATGCCGTATGCCTTCTTGACTACCTTAGACATAGAACATAGAACAGTACAGCACAGAACAAGCCCTTCAGCCCTCGATGTTGCGCCGAGCATTGTCCGAAACCAAGCTCAAGCTAGCCCACTCCCTGTCATTCTGGTGTGTTCCATGTGCTTATCCAATAACCGCTTGAAAGTTCCTAAAGTGTCTGACTCCACTATCACAGCAGGCAGTCCATTCCATACCCTAACCACTCTCTGAGTAAAGAATCTACCTCGGACATCCCTCCTATATCTCCCACCCTGAACCTTATAGTTATGCCCCCTTGTAACAGCTACATCCACCGAGGAAATAGTCTCTGAACGTCCACTCTATCTATCCCCCTCATCATCTTAGAAACCTCTATTAAGTTGCCTCTCATCCTCCTCCGCTCCAAAGAGAAAAGCCCTAGCTCACTCAACCTTTCCTCATAAGACTTATCCTGCAAACCAGGCAGCATCCTGGTAAATCTCCTTTGCACCCTTTTCTCTTGTTGCTGTGATCATCAATCCTACATGAGTGTGTTGCGTGACCTGTGGACCTGTACTCCTAGATCTCTCTGACTTTCAATACTCTTGAGTGTTCTACCATTCACTGTATATTTCCTACCTGCATTAGACCTTCCAAAATGCATTACCTCACATTTATCCGGATTAAACTCCATCTGCCATCTCTCCGCCCAAGTCTCCAAACAATCTAAATCCTGCTGTATCCTCTGACAGTCTTCATCGCTATCCGCAATTCCACCAACCTTTGTGTCGTCTGCAAACTTACTAATCAGACCAGTTACATTTTCCTCCAAATTATTTATATATACTACAAACAGCAAAGGTCCCAGCACTGATCCCTGCGGAACACCATTAGTCACAGCTCTCCAATTAGAAAAGCACCCTTCCCTTGCTACTCTCTGCCTTCTATGACCTAGCCAGTTCTGTATCCATCTTGCCAGCTCACCCCTGACTTCTTACTGTGCCCACCCCAGTCCAACGCCGGCACCTCCACATCACAGAGAATACAAGAGCATGGAGGTCATGCTGGAGCTGTAGAAATCGCTGGTCAGGCCACAGCTGGAGTACGGTGTCATCACATTCTAGGGAGGATGTTATTGCACTGGAGAGGGTGCAGAGGAGATTCACTAGGATGCGGCCTGGGCTGGAGGGTCTGGGTTATGAGGAAAGATTGGATAGGCTGGGGCTGTTTTTGTTTTGGAGCAGCAAAGGTTGCGAGGGGACCTGATTGGGGAGTATAAAATCACCAAGGGCATAGATAGGGGAGATAGGAAGGCACCTTTTTCATTAGTGGAGCAGGGGTCAATAGCCAGTGGCATAGATTTAAGGTCAGAGGTAGGAAGCTCAGAGGGGAGTTGATGAGAAATGTTTTCACTGGGTGTCTGGAAATCACTATCTGAAAAGGTGGTTGAGACAGAAACTCTTGTAACATTTAAGACGTATTTAGATATTCACTTGCACTGCCGTAACCTCCAGGCCTATGGGCCATGCGCTGGAAAATGGGTTTAGCGTCGCCAGGGACTGGATTCCTCACCCTCTGCCATTGGGAGCGGAGATCCCGATGTGGCGGAGAATCCAACATCGTCAAATCAATGGGATTGGCGGCTCTGATGCTGTGGGCTTTAGCTGACAGTGGTATTGAGATTCCTGCTTCATGTCAGCGAGAGAATGAAAATAGGTCCAATTGACCCATTTGCATCCTATTAACGGACTGGGCTCCGGTTTCCCCAACCCCACTTGATTCCCTGATCCTCTGGGCCGGGATTCACGTGGGCGAGAATTGGTGCAGGTATTTCCCAGCGTGGCCCAGACGTGGTGGACCTCACGGTGGGTCAAGGGGGTAACGCTTTAAGGGAGTTGTCCCCAAAGTCCATCGGAGTGCCCCCCCCCGCCTCCCGCCCCCCACCCCCCCCCCCCCCCCCCCCCCCCCCGCCCCCACAATGCAAATCCTCAACAGTGTCCCACGAGACCACCTCCGCATTGTTTGACAAAGTCTGACTCCTGCCCTCAGTATCATACTCCACTGTCCACCCCGGGATGATCACTGCATCCGTGCTGGCTGTTCACCTCACGGTCCCATTGACCCCCTGGGGAGGCGGGGGTGGGACAGAGTCCGGGGTGGGGGCCGATGGTTCATTATCAGGGTGGCGATGGGTCACTCACCAGGTAGGCCCTTCCACATGGCGCTCCCACATGTCTGGCCCCGTCCACTGCCGCCTTCAAGGGCGACCCTGGGGGTAACCTCCGACTGTCCTGGGGGCCCTGACCCAGCCCAGCCTCACACACTTCAGACAGAGGACTGAGGCAGTTTGGAATGTCGGTGAACAGGTGTTTATTGTGCTATTTACCAGTATAATGCCCGAGCCCCTATCGCTAACCTAAGTGCTTCACCTGTGCCAACTTAACTGGTGTCTACTGTTCTACCCTTACGTGCCCTAAAGCTCCTTCCAGGTGGTCCCCCAGGCGGTACTTCAGAAGTGGAGGCGGCCTGCTGAGCCACCCACCCTTTGAGCTGGGGAGGGTCACCTTTAATGGCCGTCCTCTGGAGCAACTGGACCTGGATGGGCCCAGAAGTCTTCCTGGTGTCACAGGTGGCTTGGTGCCAACCTGTTCTGCCCGCTGCCCATCAAATGCACCAGGGACAACTGCAGGGGATTCAGAGGCTCTGAATCCAGCACCTCCCCTGGGGGCGTCCACCGGTACAGGCCCCATCACCTCCTCCTCCCTCAGGGTGCCTGATGACCCCCGGGCTACTCCTTGGGGTGGGGGGGATGGGAGGGGGATGTACAGCAGGAGGTGAGTTATTCACCATAGGATCCCTAACCTTTGACCTGCCCTGATCACCGCAGTATTGATATGGCTGGTTCAGTTCAGATTCTGATCAATGATAACCCCCAGGATGTTGTCTGAAACTGCACTGGGTGAGAGAGCTTGAAACATGGGGTATTGACGTACTTACATTCAAAACAATCAGGTCAATTGTGCAATTATAAGTGCAGAATATCATACACAAAAATCGTGAAATACATATCAGTGAAAGGAAAGATAGATGCAGAAAGCAGCAACACAGAGTAAAAACAATACGAGAATGAGGAAAGATCCAACGGCTTACAGTGCACAGCTCAGCACGATGTAGAGTTACCCGTGGGGAAGATGAAGTATGTGAACTTGGTGGTAGCGCTTCCTCCCCGGTTGAGTGTCATGTTCCTGGTGCGGTTCGCATGCTCATCAGGAGATCACAGCTTCATCATTTCTTGACATTCAACCCACCCGATGGAGAGAAAAGAAGGATTGCGGGCCAGCAATTTCCCTTGCTCCGCGCAAATGCTAATTCCTTGCCAGAGGAACCCAACTGTCTGCAAAATCTTCCATTTCTGACTTTGGTGCGGTCTGATGTCGGTGTGCACACGCAAGTGGCAGAGTGCAACTGTGGCCAGTCACTGCCTCAGGCCCACATCCCCCGTTGGGTGCCCATTGAGGGACATAGGAACATAGGAATAGGAGTCAGCCATTCAGCCCCGCCAGCCTGCTCCTCCATTCAATGGGATCATGGCTGATGTGCAAATCTGGAAATCTACACAAAACAGTTCCGTTGTTCCTGGACTAGGAATGCAGAGACCGAGGCTGGTGCTTTGGGGGCAAGTGGTTAAATCCCACTGGGATTCAAAATGCAATTGATTAAGGAGTTGGAATTGTGAAGCTCGTCGCTGTAATTATGGCCATGAAACGAACATCGATTGTTGTAAACTAAAAACTGTCTGCTTCACTGATGCTCATTGGTGAAGGATATCAGGGCAGCACGGTGGCGCAGTGGTTAGCACTGCAGTCTCACGGCGCCGAGGTCCCGGGTTCGATCCCGGCTCTGGGTCACTGTCTGTGTGGAGTTTGCACATTCTCCCCGTGTTTGCGTGGGTTTCGCCTCCACAACCTAAAGATGTGCAGGCTAGGTGGAATAAATTCGCTAAATTGCCCTTTAATTGGAAAAAATTAATTGGCTACTCTAAATTTTTTCCCCCCAAAAAGGGAAGGATATCTTTATCCTTACCTGATCCGGCCTGCACGTGACTCCGGTTCCAACTGCCCTCTGAAATGGCCGAGCAAGCCGCTCCGTTCAAGGTCAATGGGGGGCAGGTAACAAGTGTTGGCCTTGCCAGTGACACCCACATCACATCAAGGAACTCTTTGAGATGATGCAAATTGTCAAATCTGCAAATGGCTTCTCAGGCAGAGCGTTGTGGCGGATTCAAAACTTCACGTGCATTACTGACTTTATCACTGAGTGGCGATTTTTTTTTCGCCACTGCGTTGATTCTCTGATGGTGTCTTGAACTCAACTCAGAAATGTTTAATATTGGCGTAACGCCATATGGTAAGCTCTGCAGATAGGTGGGTCAGTGTGCCTGGGTTGTCCAATTTTCTAATCATTAATTCTAAGAGGCAGAATCTCCAGCACAAACAAGTCCTAAGTCCATAACGCACTGAACTGTGGTTGAAACGCTTCAATTCTCGGGCAATGTCACCTTAAAGATTTGAGTTAGGGTCAAGGTACATACATCTCTCTGTATTAGTATTTCATGGAATGTCTCTGTCGATGGTATCAGATCCAATGTATATCATTCCTATTGGGTGGTCATTCCTTCCACTTTGTTGGTACACCTGTTATCATTTCTCTTTCCACGGAATGAACAGCTGCCCGTGACATGTCGTTCCATATCAATTCTAATGCAGATTGGTGCGCAGTCCTCCGGAGCTCAAGGTTTGAAAATAATTTTCTTCACACCACTATCAGCATGAGTTCAGCTACCAGTAACCCTGTGTCCAGTAACTGTCTTAATACAGCAATGCTTCTCGACCTTCACATACACACACACACACACTCAGGCATGCACACACGCATACAAACACACACAGGCACGCACAAACATGCATGCACACACACACATAAACACACACCCATACCGCACATGCACACATACACACATCCACAACATGCACTGATAATATTTCCATGAATTGCCACAAATTGACCTTTTCCACACGCAATCTAAGACTAAAACAATGAACAGTTTCACCTTTGATGAAGAACACAGTTGCATCTAGCAGAATATTGGTGATCTGGAACGGCAGAGAAAACGTTTTTGGTGTTCAGTTCAGTTCACAAGGACTTAATTCACAGATTATACAGAATGCTGATCTGTTCCCTGTAAGGCACGATTCACGACGCCCTATGCTGCTCTTGCTCATGTATTTGCTTTGTTTGGCCCTTGTTCCGCACTGTAACCAATCACTGTTTGTCGATGTACTTTGTTGATTATTCTTTTAGTCTACTGTGTACGTACTGTGTACGGTCCCTTGGCCGCAGAAAAATACTTTTCACTGTACACGTGACATGTGACAATAAATCAAATCAATCAATCAATTAATTTACACACCACTTGGAAATATATCGCTATTCCTTCACTTTTGTTGGGTGAAAATCGTGGAACTCCCTCCCTAACTGCAGCGGTTCAAGAAGGTGGCTCACCATCACCTTCTCAAGGGCAGTTAGGGAGGGGTAACAAATGTTGGCCGAGCCGTGATGCTCAACTCGTACATAAGGGAAAAAAACAGATAAGGTGAATCAGCTCAATGGATCTCAAAGTTGCCTCCTCGCACATAGAGGGTTGAATTTAACACAGCCCACAGGATCTGGAATGGTGGCAGGGGAAGCAAGCAGGAGAGATGGCAGCTGAGTCCTGATGGCAGGAAATCATCCACAATTTAGTCAGGGGCAGGAAGAGCCCAAATGTGGGAATCCCACACATTGGCTGCAGGATGTTAATTAAGCCCTTAAATGAGACACAAAGGCAACTATTTGACTTGATTTGATTTGATTTATTGTCACATGTGAAAGGTATTTTTCTGCGGGCAAGGGAATGTACACAATGCGTGCACAGTAGACACAAGAATAATCAACAGAGAACATTGACAAATGGTACATCGACAAACAGTGATTGGTTACAGTGCGGAACAAGGGGCCAAACAAAGCAAATACATGAGCAAGAGCAGCATAAGGCGTCGTGAATAGTGTTCATACAGGGAACAGATCAGTCCGAGGGGGAGTTGTTGAGGAGTCTTGTAGCTGTGGGGAAGAAGCTGTTCCTATGTCTGGACGTGCGAGTCTTCAGACTTCTTATTATCCCCGAATCCAGCAGTGGTGGTGACTCGGACAGATCCCCCGTGTTGGGTTTGCCTGCGGCCTCATAGAACAGTTTCCTCGTTGACAGGAACTTGCTGTCTGATGGAGGGACCTGGCGTCAGAAATTGGGGGGTGGTGACGGGGCGCTGAAAACAACTCACCAAAGCTTGTTCAGGAGCAACTTCCAAACCCATGACCTCTACCATCTAGCAGGACAAGGGCAGCGATTGCAGGGATGTGCCTCCACTTCTAAGGTCCCCTCCAAATCACACACCACCCTGACCTGGATCGATATTGAACGTTTCTTCATTGAGTGCCCCCCCCCCCCCCTGACCCCCCCTTGCCCCCTCACCAGTGACTCCCCCACTCATCACGCCGCAGTCATCCATCTCTCGGCATCTAGCCCCGATTGCTTGTCTAGGCCTTGGAGCATTAGTAGCAGCAAGCCCTTCTGCTGGCATTGCCGGCAATGGAGAACAGCTGACCTTTGATTGGCGGGCAGGTCTGGGGGTGGGATTTCCACCCTGTGGGAGGGCCAACGACAGATAGGTAAGTGTCTGAGTGTATATGAAGTGGGTCGGGCCTACTGCACAGAAGTGACATGGGGCTCCCACAGATTCTCAACTGGTGTGAGGACTGGCACCGCTGGAACTAAGTGGCCACCCTGTCCATTTGAGACAAAGGGGTGTCACCGGCACATCCGAGAGGTGTTGCCACCTTTAATCTTAGAAGAGTTTTCACTCAACAGGTAAAGAGCCAACAAGGTTGCCATAGTTTGCCTAATAAGTGATAGAGGGCTCTCCTTCAAAGTGGTAAGTTTGGTTGGCAGTTTGGCATCCTTGACATACAATTGAGGAATAACTCTGAGATCATCTAACTATAAGTCACAGCACAGAAACAGACCATACCATTGAGTCATAGAGTTTCCAAAATGTACAAGGAGGCCATTCAGCCCATCGCGGCTGCACAGATCCTCTGAAAGAGCCCCCTACCCAGGCCCACTCTACCGCCCGATCTCCAGAACCCCACCTAACCTGCACACCTCCAGACTCTAAGTGGCAATTTTAGCACAGCCAATCCACCTAACCTGCACACCTTTGGACTGTGGGGGGAAATTGGATCACCCGGAGGAAACCCACGCAGACACGGGGAGAATGTGAAAACTCCACACAGACAGCCCAACTGGGGTTTATTCTGCACATGAACTTCCTTCCATCCTCTCTTCATCTCAACCCATCAACATTTCCTTCTATTTAAACTAAGGAAATTCGGCATGTCCACATTGACTCTCACCAACGTTTACAGATGCATCATAGAAAGCATCCTATCCGGCTGCATCACAGCCTGGTATGGCAACTGCTCGGCCCAAGACCGCAAGAAACTTCAGAGAATCGTGAACACCGCCCGGTCCATCACACGAACCCGCCTCCCATCCATTGACTCTGCCTGGGGAAAGCGGGCAGCATAATCAACGACCCCTCCAATCCGGCTTATTCATTCTTCCAATTTCTTCCGTCGGGCAGGAGATACAGAAGTCTGAGAGCACGCACGAACAGACTCAAAAACAGCTTCTTCCCCACTGTTACCAGACTCCTAAACGACCCTCTTACGGACAGATCTGATCTCTCCACGCATCTTCTCTACTGAGTAGTACTGCACTCCCGTATGCCTCACCCGATGCCTGTGTCTATGTGTTTACATTGTGTATTTATGTATGCCCTATGTTTTCTTTTCATGTCTGGAACGATTTGTCTGGACTGTACGCAGAACAATACTTTCCACCGTGATACTTTACACGTGACAATAAACAAATCCAAATCCAAAATACTCCTTTCTCCCTCATGCGCTTACGTAATATCTCCTTAAATGCTTCATAGAATTTACAGTGCAGAAGGAGGCCATTCGGCCCATCGAGTCTGCACCGGCTCTCGGAAAGAGCACCCTACCCAAACCCACACCTCCACCCTATCCCCATAACCCAGTAACCCCACCCAACACTAAGGGAAATTTTGGACACTAAGGGCAATTTAACATGGCCAATCCACCTAACCTGCACATCTTTGGACTGTGGGAGGAAACCGGAGCACCCGGAGGAAACCCACGCACACACGGGGAGGATGTGCAGACTCCGCACAGACAGTGACCCAAGCCGGAATAGAACCTTGGACCCTGGAGCTGTGAAGCAATTGTGCTAACCACTATGCTACCGTGCTGCCTGTGTTCTGAGCTGTTTACCTCAACTACTCCCTGTGATTTGTTGAACACATTCATGGGAAGGGGCATTTATTACCCATCCCTAATTGTCCTTGAGGAGGTGGTGGTGTGTTGCTACAGAAGCTCACGTGGTTTAGGTTTCCCCCAAACTGCTGTTCATTAGGAGGTTTTAGGGTTTTGACCCGGCGACCATGAAGAAACGACCGATACTTGTCCGAGCCTTGGTTGTGAGTTCAGAAGGTGCTCTTGAAGAAACCTTGGCGTGTCTCGGAAGGTACACAGCGTGCCGGCAACTCTAGGCTTTTGCAGAGCTGAATGCCCACAGCTGCCTGCTTCCGATTTTCACCACGGCCTGGAGAACGGCGCCAGCAGGAATCCAAATTTGGCCAAGCTGATCAAATGCTCTATCCTGTGGGCCCAGCTGCTCCCTTCTCAGTCCACCTGGTCCTGCATTATCCATTCATCTGCCTCTCCCCAGACCTGTAACATTGGCTTTGATGGTGAGCAGTGAGAAATGCTGGTAAGTCAGTCATGGAGTATGCAAAGTGACAGATGCACTCCTGAAGCTGCAGTGTCGGTGAATTATAGCCACTTTACATGTGAGGCATCGGGAGTAACATCACGAGCAACGCAATAATTCACTGAGTTGCATTTTAGTTACTGCAGCAGCTCGTGGACAGCCCAGTTTCTCAGTCTCCGTGCAGAGATAATGTGATCATTGCCCCACAATGAACAATTAGAATGAGTTACAAGACTGGAAGCAACCAGTTTTACAGATGCGTGGACTATCGTAGCCCTTTAGGTAAGTTTCACTTAGATTTGAATGGCTGCTGATGCTCAGCTGAGAACATTAACGTTACCAGTAAATCTGATCAGTGGAGAATCATTTTCATAGAATCCCTACAGTGCAGAAGGAGGCCATTCGGCCCATTGAGTCTGCCCCGACCCTCTGAAAGAGCACCCTACCTAGGCCCATGCCCCCACCCTATCCCTGTAACCCAGTAACCGCACCTCACCTTTTCTTTTCGAGACCAAGGGGCAATTTAGCGCGGCCAATCCGCCGAGCCGGCACATCTTTGGACTGTGGGAGGAAACCGGAGCACCCGGAGGAAACCCACGCACACACGGGGAGAACGTGCAGACTCCGCACAGACAGCCACCCGAGGCCGGAATTGAACCCGGGTCCCTGGCGCTGTGAGACAGCAGTGCTAACCACTGTGTCGCCAAGCTGCCCTTTGAGTGGCGGGGGATTGGGAAGCGGGCACGAGAATAGAGAAATAGCACCTTTCACGTCTACTCAACCTCATTTACACTCTTACTCAACTCAACAACAACTTATGATGATGCAGCAATTTAAAAGCGGACACAAAGATTACCTGGGTTCCTGGGTTGGATCGCTTTCTGATTCTCTTGCTCCATGGTGAGCTGTGTGCAGTCTGCTCAGCTCTTCTCCGCAACAGCGTGACGCAGGTAATAATAATAATCTTTATTAGTGTCACAAGTAGGCTTACATTAACAAGGGCAGCACAGTAGCACTGTTGCTTCACAGCACCAGGGTCCCAGGTTCGATTCCCCGCTGGGTCACTGTCTGTGTGGAGTCTGCACGTTCTCCCCGTGTCTGCGTGGGTTTCCTCCGGGTGCTCCGGTTTCCTCCCACAGCCCAAAGACGTGCAGGTTAGGTGGATTGGCCATGATAAATTGCCCTTAGTGGCCACAAAAGGTTAGGAGGGGTTTGTGATGCAAAGCGAGGTCAACAGCGCGGGTTCAATTCCCGCACCGACCCCCACTTCTCAACCTTGCCCCTCGCCTGAGGTGTGGTGACCCTCAGGTTAAACCACCACCAGTCAGCTCCCCCCCTCAGAGGGAAAAGCGGCCTATGGTCATCTGGGCTAATGGCAATGCAACTTTACTTAGCTTTCACATCCACGCACTGTCCATTGGTCTATGCCAGAGAGCACACACATGTAGACAACAGGTGAGGACAGAATTGAAACTTGATGTGATATCCCCACAGTTTTGTAATTGTCGCCAGCACACCTAGGCACACAAGCAGAGACTGAAGCCTCGGTGACATATCAGGAGAGTGACAGTGTGGTCGGAGCCACGTCCTCCACAATGGTGCTTTGACCAGAGGAGCAAAGGGCTCACTTCAAGTTTAGGTTTTCTGAAGCTTAGACGAAGCAATATAGGAGTGAATAAAGGAAGGGTTTTACCGTCCCACAAGTGGACTTGTCCCTCAGAGACACGCACTGAGAGAAAACATCCCCGTAGGCAGTTAAAGGCATAGACAACAGAGCAACAGAACAGCTCAGAGAAACCTCCTTCAGGATACGAGTGAAAAGAATAGGCTTTCAACACGGGGTGACTCTGGCAAGACAAGTGCTGGAGGGTGGAGGTTGAATATCAGTGGACTGTCTCACTAATTAGCAAGTAGAGAGGGCAAAACATGGAACTTTGGAAGACATTAGTGGAAATATTTACCTGTCAGTCAACTGTCAATAACACAAGCCAAAACAGCTGAAGGATACCGCGCATTGTTGCCACTAATACTAAATTGAACACATCGATGGGACAATGAGAAAGTGGCACATTTTGCTTGCCACCATATTTCCTAAAGGCAACATTTGTGTCCTGTTTTGAGTTGCCCAATGAGATTGCATTTATGGTTTTTTTCAATCCAGAATGAATCAAGTAAATTTAAATTGGAATCCATTTTGATTTTAAATAGAATTTGACCGAATCTAGGGCTGGAATATTTTTTTTAAATGACAAAGTGTCATTATCGGTGTGAGTTCTGTGTATTGTGAACCTTTGGCCTGGCCCATGTACGAATACCATCTTCCTTGCTTTGTAGTTGGGACACAGTTATTCTCACTGGCCTTCCATGCCCGCCAGACGGCTAGTCCCTCTCAGTGCAAATGTTTAATTCGTAGTCAGAAGGCTCAGACATTATTCAAACAACCCTGGAGCCTCGGCCCTAATCCCTCTCTCGAGCAAGGGGGGACAAAGGAATGTAGTTCTGCACCTCACTCAGACATGAGCAGGGGAGTCAGGGGTGCTGACAGCAGGCAGACAGGAGTCAGACAGAAGCAGTAGCTGAGGAGTATCACAGAATATTCCTCACTGTGGGTCATCGTCACCCTCCTGCATTGACCAGGCTGCTGTATGCACTCAAGGACTCTTCAGCCCCAGCACCCTGATGTTTGTTACCTTGGCCAGCTTCATCACCTGGTCACTGCGGGGGTCATGATGTTCTTGGCGGGGGGTGGGGGGGGGGGGCTTATGCTGTCAGACAGCGAGCTAGTCCTCTTATATATAATGGGAGGGGGGGTGATGAGGGCATCTCTAGCCCTCCTGCACATGCGCCCCCTCGCCCCTGCCTGGCCTCCGGATTCTCAGTGGGCTCTTCCCTGCTGCCCTCCTGCATGTCCTCCTTGTCCGCTCCTCAAGGTCATCCTCGGGAAGCTTCTCACTTTGCTGCAGAGCCAGGTTGTGGAGGGCAGAGTAGAGATTGCGCCCTCGGGGGGGGGGCTGTATTGTTGGGCCCCACCAGACATGCCAAGGCAGCGGAACCACGTCCTCAACAGGCACTGCCCGCTGACCGCTCATGTCGCACTGTGCGCCTCACTGTGCTTGGTGCCTGCAGCGGTCGATTGCGTCATCAGCCATGACCTGGGGTTATCCGTTGTCCCCAAAGAGCCGTCCCTGGAGCCTGAGGTGCCGCTCGAAGATTCCAGGGATCTGCGACTGCTGAGGATGTAGCTGACAGGGCAGTGAGGCTATATGGGTAGAGATCAGGAATAAGAAGGGTGCAGTCACAATGTTGGGGGTATACTACAGGCCTCCCAACAGCCAGCGGGAGATAGAGGAGCAGATAGGTAGACAGATTTTGGAAAAGAGTAAAAACAACAGGGTTGTGGTGATGGGAGACTTCAACTTCCCCAATATTGACTGGGACTCACTTAGTGCCAGGGGCTTAGACGGGGCGGAGTTTGTAAGGAGCATCCAGGAGGGCTTCTTAAAACAATATGTAAACAGTCCAACTAGGGAAGGGGCGGTACTGGACCTGGTATTGGGGAATGAGCCCGGCCAGGTGGTAGATGTTTCAGTAGGGGAGCATTTAGGTAACGGTGACCACAATTCAGTAAGTTTTAAAGTACTGGTGGACAAGGATAAGAGTGGTCCGAGGATGAATGTGCTAAATTGGGGGAAGGCTAATTATAACAATATTAGGCGGGAACTGAAGAACATAGATTGGGGGCGGATGTTTGAGGGCAAATCAACATCTGACATGTGGGAGGCTTTCAAGTGTCAGTTGAAAGGAATACAGGACAGGCATGTTCCTGTGAGGAAGAAAGATAAATACGGCAATTTTCGGGAACCTTGGATGACGAGTGATATTGTAGGCCTCGTCAAAAAGAAAAAGGAGGCATTTGTCAGGGCTAAAAGGCTGGGAACAGACGAAGCCTGTGTGGCATATAAGGAAAGTAGGAAGGAACTTAAGCAAGGAGTCAGGAGGGCTAGAAGGGGTCATGAAAAGTCATTGGCAAATAGGGTTAAGGAAAATCCCAAGGCTTTTTACACGTACATAAAAAGCAAGAGGGTAGCCAGGGAAAGGGTTGGCCCACTGAAGGATAGGCAAGGGAATCTATGTGTGGAGCCAGAGGAAATGGGCGAGGTACTAAATGAATACTTTGCATCAGTATTCACCAAAGAGAAGGAATTGGTAGATGTTGAGTCTGGAGGGGTGTAGATAGCCTGGGTCACATTGTGATCCAAAAAGACGAGGTGTTGGGTGTCTTAAAAAATATTAAGGTAGATAAGTCCCCAGGGCCTGATGGGATCTACCCCAGAATACTGAAGGAGGCTGGAGAGGAAATTGCTGAGGCCTTGACAGAAATCTTTGGATCCTCGCTGTCTTCAGGGGATGTCCCAGAGGACTGGAGAATAGCCAATGTTGTTCCTCTGTTTAAGAAGGGTAGCAAGGATAATCCCGGGAACTACAGGCCGGTGAGCCTTACTTCAGTGGTAGGGAAATTACTGGAGAGAATTCTTCGAGACAGGATCTACTCCCATTTGGAAGCAAATGGACGTATTAGTGAGAGGCAGCACGGTTTTGTGAAGGGGAGGTCGTGTCTCACTAACTTGATAGAGTTTTTCGAGGAGGTCACTAAGATGATTGATGCAGGTAGGGCAGTAGATGTTGTCTATATGGACTTCAGTAAGGCCTTTGACAAGGTCCCTCATGGTAGACTAGTACAAAAGGTGAAGTCACACGGGATCAGGGGTGAACTGGCAAGGTGGATACAGAACTGGCTAGGCCATAGAAGGCAGAGGGTAGCAATGGAGGGATGCTTTTCTAATTGGAGGGCTGTGACCAGTGGTGTTCCACAGGGATCAGTGCTGGGACCTTTGCTCTTTGTAGTATATATAAATGATTTGGAGGAAAATGTAACTGGCCTGATTAGTAAGTTTGCAGACGACACAAAGGTTGGTGGAATTGCGGATAGCGATGAGGACTGTCTGAGGATACAGCAGGATTTAGATTGTTTGGAGACTTGGGCGGAGAGATGGCAGATGGAGTTTAATCCGGACAAATGTGAGGTAATGCATTTTGGAAGGGCTAATGCAGGTAGGGAATATACAGTGAATGGTAGAACCCTCAAGAGTATTGAAAGTCAAAGAGATCTAGGAGTACAGGTCCACAGGTCATTGAAAGGGGCAACACAGGTGGAGAAGGTAGTCAAGAAGGCATACGGCATGCTTGCCTTCATTGGCCGGGGCATTGAGTATAAGAATTGGCAAGTCATGTTGCAGCTGTATAGAACCTTAGTTAGGCCACACTTGGAGTATAGTGTTCAATTCTGGTCGCCACACTACCAGAAGGATGTGGAGGCTTTAGAGAGGGTGCAGAAGAGATTTACCAGAATGTTGCCTGGTATGGAGGGCATAAGCTATGAGGAGCGATTGAATAAACTCGGTTTGTTCTCACTGGAACGAAGGAGGTTGAGGGGCGACCTGATAGAGGTATACAAAATTATGAGGGGCATAGACAGAGTGGATAGTCAGAGGCTTTTCCCCAGGGTAGAGGGGTCAATTACTAGGGGGCATAGGTTTAAGGTGAGAGGGGCAAGGTTTAGAGTAGATGTACGAGGCAAGTTTTTTACGCAGAGGGTAGTGGGTGCCTGGAACTCACTACCGGAGGAGGTAGTGGAAGCAGGGACGATAGGGACATTTAAGGGGCATCTTGACAAATATATGAATAGGATGGGAATAGAAGGATACGGACCCAGGAAGTGTAGAAGATTGTAGTTTAGTCGGGCAGTATGGTCGGCACGGGCTTGGAGGGCCGAAGGGCCTGTTCCTGTGCTGTACATTTCTTTGTTCTTTGTTTGTTCTTTGACATGATCGCTCCCTGGAAAACTGGCACACATGAGCAGGCACAACATCTGGTGAGCGCACAGCAGCTTTGTTTTGCGGGAGTGGATGACCAAAAGCCCATAGGTGCAGACTCAATGGGCCGAATGGCCTCCTGCTGCACTGTAGGTATTCTATGAACCTTCACCTCCTGCCAGGCCTGGTCCAGGTCAAGGTGAATGTAGTCCAGAGTCCTGGCATTCAGTACATCACGGATGCACTTACGGGCAGATGCCTGTAATTTCCGATGGAGCGCTCCTGTGGAGCCCTGCAAGGACCCTGAGGCGTAGAAGTTGATGGTTTCTGTGACCTTGACAGCCACAGGGAGTGGATGCCCTCAGCCACCACGTGGCGCTGAGTCTGCAAGGACGTGGCACACTTGTCACACAGTCCCCCTCGTGAGGCTGCATGCCGATATCGATCAGAATCCTGTGAGGGAAGAGGGAGAGATTCAGGTTGGTGTAACAGCTGCCGACCATCGTCCTTCCCCTGGAAGAGGCCTGGCCCAGGCCTTCGCCAGCGGCGATCGCTCACTCACAGCTCCGGTGCCCTCCCTTCTCCTAACAGAACAGGCCCCGGCCTACGGCCGCACCCAGTCAGAGTCGCCTTTAGTCTCTGGGATTCCCCCCTCCCTCCCTTCGGCCCATGCCACTGGGGGTTCTGACAGGAGGGTTATCTGCTTGCTTATCCCCGAATGGCCAGGGTTAACTGGGCGGTTATGTCTGCCTTGGCGGTTAAGGGCAGGCAATAGGTCGAGATGTGAGCCCAGTGCCCCTTGATCACGTGCAATCAATCATTGAACCTTGAACCCTGAGGATTCATCCCATTCCTTGACTTGGAGACTGGGAAGCTGACAGGTCCAATTGGAATGACGAGCAGGAGTCTCAGGAATGTTCGGGGGCACAGTTGCTTTCTGCTTTAGGGAGAGGCAGTACTAATAGGCACTCTTCTTCCTCAGGCTGCACCATCCAGAGATCGCACTGCTGTCATGCCTCAACACTTAGGCCACCTAGACAGCTACTCCAGAGGTTGAGGCAACACAGCCAACCCCCCCCCCCCCCACCCCACCCCAACCCACCCCATTGCCCCTCGGGTGGGCACCATGTTGCCTCCTCTTTCGGGGTCTCATCCACCTAGCCCATTAGGCCCTGCTCCTTGACCCTCATCACATCCCACCACCCACCCCATATGCTCTGCAGCCACCCCTGTCCCACACTCCCATCCCACAGACTTGCACAGCACAGGAAGCAGACTCCAGGACCACCGACACCAACCGCGACCCCCAGCCCATCCCACCCCACCCCACGAATACAGCTTTATGCCCCTGTCATCTGCCTTCTTCTTTCTCTCTCCCCTCTGGCCCCCTCCCAGACACCGCTGGACATGCCCCCCCCCCCCCCCCCCGCCACACAGCTTCCCAGCAGCCTCTGTCCTCTTGGACTCCGTGGTGTTAGGTGGTGACAGAGGCGCCCAGCTTCTTGCTCCCTTTCGGAGGTGGATCCGTTTGGTTCCTGTTTTTACAAAGCAGTAGTGATTTGCCCTGGCGTGATGTCACGCCCGGTGGGCGGGAAGATTGAATGAGGGCTGAAGATGTAGCGTTAGCCCCGCTAAGTAGACGCTAATGACTTCAAATTCATGTTAATCAGGAACTCACCCTTCCTGGGCATCAACCTGATCACATCATCAGGGAAGGTTCAGGAATATCGCGTTCCGGAATCTCAATGTTTTTGTCCTCTCGTGATACATAGCGGCCATTATGGCATTTGCGCCCATTGCTAATGGAGCAGCTAAATCGCGCCCTCGATCTTAAAGTTGCAGCCTTCCATCAAGACATGTAAATCTCTAAAGTTCAGAGCCCTCACATTTTCAGCCAATTGCCGAAGCTGAATTGTGAATTGGGGGCTGGCGTTAAGAAGGCAGAGAGGGCTAATGTAAGCAAAGCTCACAATTCGCGGGACCGTGTTTGGCTGTCATTCACAAGGCAATAATATTCTTTCAGAGCTCAGAGTCTTTTACATAGACCCAGCAGCAGAGAGGAACTAACAATTAAGAGTGATTTGTTTGTGGAAAACCTATTCCTTCTGCATGTATCAGGGCTATATTGTGAGTAGAATTCCCAATGCTCTAGGAGATCCCTGGAATTTACAGGAATTGAAGAGTCTTCCTAGGCCACTGTTGCGAGCAAAACTTAGAATAAAAATGACTGGAACAATAAACATACGAGGAAGATGTTTGGATTTTTTAAATTTTCGCTCTAAACATTTCTGTTCACTAATTGGAAAGATCATTGGAGAAGTGGGAAACATGGCTGATAGGCAAGAATCATCCAATATAATAATAATCTTTATTAGTGTCACAAGTAGGCTTACATTAACAACGCAGTGAAGTTACTGTGAAACTCCCCTAGTTGCCACACTCCGGCGCCTGTTGGGGTACACATAGGGAGAATTCAGAATGTCCAATTCACCTAACAGCACGTCTTTGGACTGTGGGAGGAAACCGGAGCCCCCGGAGGAAACCCACGCAGACACGGGGAGAACGTGCAGACTCCGCACAGACAGTGACCCAAGCCGGGAATCGAACCTGGGACCCTGGCGCTGTGAAGCAACTGTGCTACCCACTGTGCTACCGTGCGCCAATCGGTTTGTCAGGTGACTAATGGCAGGTGCTTGGGGGTGGGGCGGCTCGGCAGCAGGACGGAGGGGGTCATGTCATGACATGTCTAAGAATGCGCCCGACCAGAGCTGGCGACCTTGGGTGTGAGGGAAGATCAAAGTGTGCTGCAGATTCAGCAATTAACAATGCCGATGAAACAACAGCGTTGAAGGCCTCACTGAGAATTCGGACGGACGAATAGCCAGCTTTGTGCGGCTGAGCATGAATCACACTTTGCCCTATTTCTAATGGGAAATTCAATTCAATTTGGATCCGTAAAGTGTAAATATCAGAAAAATTGAATAGTGGGTCAGCTGATTCAAACTGAATTCAATTCCTCCAGTGTTTACACTCACCTCAGCCCTGAACCACAAGCTTCCCAGACAATATCCAATTACCTGGTGCCATAGCCAAGATCAGCCTAAGTTGCGCATTAATTGTACATCTGCAGCAGTTTGCAAAATACATTTACAAGACAGTAGCGTTTGTCACCGTGTTTCGAAACATTGAAGCTGCTGATTCGCACCTAACACACGGCGCAGTGTGAAATAAATTGGCTGTACAATTATGATTATATCGGTGTTGACTGGGGCGGTGTGTCTGCCTCTTGGCAGGAAACTAGCACAGATTGAGCAGTTTTGTCAATTGTGGCCAATATAACCCGGCAGATTTATCAATAGAGCAAAATAAAAAACACTTTTCACATCTAAAGACACCACGGGTTCTCGCTGGCTTCAAACAGGTGGGCTAGGTGGTTGAGAATGGCACATTTGCTTTCAGAGCGCCTCCTCTCTGAAGGAAGGGCATAACGCGGAACGTGTCAAGGGCGAGGCACGGAAGGACCCAGAACATTGCGGCACTGGTAACGAGGACGTAGCAGGAATTGTACCAAAGATATCACCTGGAAGGTTCTCCGGCGAGATGGTCATCCATCTCTATGGTTTACATTTTAGAAACTAAGGGACAATTTAGAGTGGCCAATTCACCTGACCTGCACACCTTTGTACTGTGGGAGATACCGGAGAACCGGGAGGAAACCCACACAGACACAGGTGTTTAGTAGCACCAACATTGAGCCCACACTTCACACCTCAACATAATGGACAATCTAGATTGCCAAGAATGATAAATGGAGGTTGAATAGGTGACGGTAAAGTCACCTTAGTCCCAGATGACTATCACCACACCTCTGGCAAGGGGCAAGGTTGAGAAGGCAGGGCCTTCATCAATAACCTCAGCCAGTACGGGGAACTGAGCCCGTGCTGCTGGCCTCGCTCTGCGTCACAAACCAGCTGTGTAGCCAAGTGAGCTAAACCTGCCCCGCTTTGACCACCTGCTACGTCTGTACCCAAAATATTTGGTTAGAGTTTCAAAAGCAAAATCTTCAGCACCGCACTTGTTCAAAAAAAAATGGTCTGACACAGATTTTGGAAACTTTCAAAGACGGTTTTGAAATTGTAAAAACAATTGTGTTGCAGCTCCACCAGCACCTTTCATTGCATAGTACTGAGCACGTCACTATGGTAACAGCTCAGGCTGTTCGAAGTTGATAACATAATCGCACTATCCGCCCAACAGGATGTCGCAGCCTCTGTACCCTCAGATTTGCGAGGGAGAGTCAATTACCCGACTCTGGAATTCGATAAGTGTAAAATAAGCCTGATTCAATAAGCCACATGTAGGACATGTTAAAAAAGAAAGAGCTGCATTTTGCTAGCGCCTTTCACATCAATGAAGTGCTTTTGAAGCTTCATCACACTTGGAATGTAGACACCGGGACAGCCAATTTGCACACAGCAAGCTCTCGCACACAGCAACGCGAGAATGGCTGGGGGGATCCGTGATGTTGGGTAAGGGATAAATATTGGTCAGGGCGCCCTGCTCTTCTTCAAAGGATTTTGAGTCCACCTGGGAGATGCAGACAAGGCTTGGGTTAGTGGCACAGCCGTAAAGCAGCACCTGCAACAGTGCGGCATTCCCTCAGTTTTGCACTGGACGCCTCAGCTTATATTGTTGACGGCTCTGCGAGGGGATTTGAAACCAGATTGCCACCCACTGAGATAGAGATGATGGGCGTGGTTCAGTGGGACAAATGCAGTCCCGTTTTGGGCTTGTTTAGCGGTGTGTTTCTCAGCGCCTGAAGCACCGAGGTTGACACCGCTATTCAACAGCACTGCACTTTGCTCTGGCCTAGGCAATGACGGCCCTGCCAAGGCCACACTTGCATCATTTCCTGCTCAGCTCCCCAGTGCAGGAAGCCGACCCGCCGTTTTTGAAGACTGCCCTGGTCCTTCGACCCATCTCAGCAACCCCAACGCGACCTCCGGACTCCCCCATTGCACCCAACGTACCTCTTCGGAGGTCCTTGAGGTCTCCTCACCCCACCTCTTATGGGCAAGTCCCCCCCCCCCCCCCTCGGGCCTGATCCTTGGCACGGACAACCTGGTACCTGGGCATCTTAGCACAGCCTGCCTGGCACCCTGGCAGAGCCTCGACAACCTGAGAGTTCCACCCGGGCACCAGGGTGCCCATGTGGCAGTGCAAGGGTAGCAGGCTGGCAGTGCCTGGGTGCCAGCGGGAGTGCCAGGATGCCATGTTCCCAAAGCCTGACAATCTGGGGTTCTCTAGTGATCTGTGAGAGCCCCGCAGGTGTTGTTATGCCTGGTTTGTGTGGACTAGTGCTATAGGGCACCCTGGCGAGTTCTCCCAAGCCCGGCCGTTATGTCCCAGGCGTTGGGAGAATTCATAGAATTTTACAGTGCAGAAGGAGGCCATTCGGCCCATCGAGTCTGCACCGGCTCTTGGAAAGAGCACCCTACCCAAGGTCAACACCGCCACCCCATCCCCACAACCCAGTAACCCCACCCAACACTAAGGGCAATTTTGGACACTAAGGGCAATTTATCATGGCCAATCCACCTAACCTGCACATCTTTGGACTGTGGGAGGAAACCGGAGCACCCGGAGGAAACCCATGCACACACGGGGAGGATGTGCAGACTCCGCACAGACAGTGACCCAAGCCGGAATCGAACCTGGGACCCTGGAGCTGTGAAGCAATTGTGCTATCCACAAGGCTACCGTGCTGCCCCAATAAATTTAGAGTACCCAACTCATTTTTCCAATTAAGGGCAATTTTAGTGTGGCTAATCCACCTACCTTGCACATCTTTGGGTTGTGGGGGCGAAACCCACGCAAACACAGGGAGAATTTACAAACTCCACATGTACAGTGACCCAGAGCCAGGATCGAACCTGGGACCTCAGCACCTTGAGGCTGCAATGCTACCCACTACGCCACCGTGCTGCCCAATGGCTCACTTAAATATGCCAACCTGGATCTCGCCCAGTGAGGGTAAGATCCAGATCATGACGTCTCACGAGATTCCAAAGCATAAAGAACAATACAGCACAGGAACAAGCCCTTTGGCCCTCCAAGTCTGTACTATTCATGATATCACCCTTTGCCAAAACCCTCAGCATGTCCTTGTGCCGTATCCGTCTGCACCCATCCTGTCCATGTGTTTGTCAAGACGCCTTTTGAACGCTGTTAATGTATCTGCTTCCACAACCTCCCCTGGCAACGCGTTCCAGGCACTCACCTCCCTCTGCATAAAAACCTGCCTCGCACATCCCCTCTCGACTTTGCCCCACGGACCTTAAACCTATGCCCCCTGGTGACTGACCCCTCCACCCTGGGAAAGAGTGCCTGCCCATTCACTCTATCCATGCCCCTCATAATTTATTAGACCTCTATCAGATCCGTTGAATCTCGGGAGACGCTTCGAGCGTCGCGAATCTCGCGAGAGGCGTCTCGGGCGCGCTGAGGCTGGCAAGCCGCCCCCGACACCTATGGCCTGCTGAGAGGCTTCTGGATGGGTGTTTACCTGTCACCTGGTGCGTTTTAACCTTTTACCCGGGGACTGTGGTGTAGAGTAAGAGACATTTGGATAAAAGCCTCCAGCGGAGAAATGCGACATCCTAAACTGCACCTGAAGGCTACAACTCAGCATCCGCAGCCGTGTGCATGTCTGAAGCATATTTGACGTAGCAAAATGTCCCAAAGAGATTCACAGGAGCCTGACCAAAATAACGCAAAACAGATTTGACTCCGAGCCTGGCGAGGCATTATTCGGAGAGGGTGACAGAAAGGTCAAAGAGGTGGGTGGCAGGGAACACCTCAAAGGAGGAGGGAAGAAGGTGGCGAGGATTGAGGAGAGAATTCTTGAGCTCGGGGGGGGGGCCGAGGCAGCTGACGGCGTGACCGTAAACAGTCTGTCGATTGGAATCAGGGACAAGCCAGATTCGGAGGGAGTGCAGTGCAGAGATCTCAGAGAGATTACTCAGCAAGAAGCAAAGGAGATTAAGGCAAAGATTTGAATGATGAAAAAAAATGGTTTTCAGATGGCAAGTTCATGCTAATCTTGCCTTGCAAGCACATTTGTAAAATCCACTGAACGACCATTTTGACTCCTGTGCACAATTGCAAGTGTTTTTTTTTATTGTGTTATTTAGTTGTTTTGAAATATTTATAAGGAACTTGACATAACCACAGTCAGCCTGTGGTGAGAAATCCTTCAAGAGCTTTAAACATTTATGCAAATTAAAAATAAATAAGGTGTAAACTGATGTCTGGAAGGACAAAATAAAATAAAATCAAGGATTGTTTTGAGTGCTTGCGCATTTAAAGGCCCTATATTGTCTTGCTGTCCGCTTAACTCTTTCATTGATCAATTAAACAGCCCCGACTGCATTTCAATTTGTGAAGGCTCTAATTGGAATTTTTTTTGGGGAAAACGTTGACTTGCGTTTACACAGTACACATCGTGACTTCAGTACACCCCGAGTGCTGTACTGCCAATGGATAGCACTGTGGCTTCACAGCGCCAGGGTCCCAGGTTCGATTCCCCGGCTTGGGTCACTGTCTGTGCGGAGTCTGCACGTCCTCCCCGTGTCTGCGTGGGTTTCCTCCGGGTGCTCCGGTTTCCTCCCACAAGTCCCAAAGATGTGCGGGTTAGGTGGATTGGCTGTGATAAATTGCCCTGAGTGACCAAAAAGGTTAGGAGGGGTTATTGGGTTACGGGGATAGGGAGGAAGTGAGGGCTTAAGTGGGTCGGTGCAGACTCGATGGGCCGAATGGCCTCCTTCTGCACTGTATGTTCTATGAGAGCTGTTGTTCTAACACCTGCACTCGCAGTCTTCTGCATATTAAAGATGATTTTTTAAAAAATAATAATTTGAGGGCTGTGAGCTGTTATTTTACTTGTTTATAAAAAGTCATTATTCTTTGCTTTACATCCAGAATGGTCTGATGGCCAGATTTCAAAGAAACTACCAAGATTCACTTCAAAGCAAAATAGGTTTAATGAGTAACGAATATAAATACTAATGATGAAATGGGTTTGTTCACCCTTACACAGCTATCACTGGTGGTAAAGTAATTCAGAATAAGTGTTAACTATATTTAACTACAAGTACTAACTATACTATATCTCTTTCTCTAACTGCTGTCCGTGCATGGCCGGTGCCAAGTTGTGTCGCCCGGCCGCCGTCGTGCGCCTGCGCAGCCATTCTGCGTCCGTATCGGCAGGTAAAGCCGGGGGCTTTATGTGGCATGGCTACTGGCCCCTTACTGGTCAACCCGATTGATCCCCCCCATGAAGCCCATGGAATACCAGCTCCCCGCTGAGGGGCAGAAGCCTAACAACGGGGCTCATTAAAACTCACCACTGAAAGTCGGCCAGGGAGGGAACCGGCATCTTTGGATGGTCTCGGCTGGGACTAGGTGTACCCACCCCCCGCCACGCTTTACGGCTTTGCTTTGGCTTGTTTAATAACCCTCCCTTTTCAATCCTTCTCAGGACCCCTGTGTTTGTAATACTGGCGACGAGGAAAAACGGACTACAGGCCGCGATTCTGGACGTCCAGGCCACGGCTGAATCTCACCACAGAGGAGCAAGGTCGGAACAGGTTTAACTTGCCGCTCTTTGGGAGGCTCGATCCTGCTGACGCGAGCGTGGCAGACCGGGCTAGTACGCTGAACAAATGCATTACTTTTTTAGTGCGAACGCCAGTATAGGGGATGACCGGCAGAAGGTGATACTCCTGACCACCTGTGGGGTCCCTACCTTTAGCACCTACAATAGCCTGCGGCCCCAGATTCCAAAATATTTGACGAACTGATGGCACTCATGGCGGTGGCCAGGGGGTGGGCTGTGGGGTTGTGGATGCCGGATTGGGATTGAGCCTGGCTGGCGCCATGTTGTCGGGTGCGACTGCTGCAAGGTCGTCAACAGTGCATGTGCGGCCCGGGACCCGGCTGTTTTTGGTGCGGGAGTTTCAGTCAGCACCGGTGCCAGCCCCTCACTGGTACCGGAATCGGGGAGGGTTTCACACCGATTTTCTGGTCGTGAAAGACCACTCACGCTCCACTGGAGTCAGCACTTAGTCTCCGAAACGGAGAGTCCAGGCCTCTGTTCTTCCTACCTGGGTCTTTAAACTGGCGATGAGGAAAAGGGAAAATCTGAACTCTACTTCAGGACACCCCAGCCACTCCGGAAGTTTGTCGTGCAGCAGCATGTGGGTCTGGCTTTCAAAAATGCAATTTTTCGGGAAACTGGAGGCCTTTGACGCAGGCCACCGTATGCAGAGCAGATGAGGTACTTTTTTCAAGCCAATGGCATTTTGGGAGAGCATTGGCGAAAGGTAACCCTCCTGACAGCATGTAGGCCCCAACCTTAGCATTACAAAACCCTCACATACCTGGCTGCTCCAGATTCAAATATCATTTGATGAATTAGTTGCACTAGCGTCTAACTATTATTACCCAAAACCATCAGTTATCTTACAATGGTACCAATTCAACGCAGCTGTCCGAACTCCGGGGGAGTCAGTGGCGGATTTCCTAACTCGACTCCGATGGCTGGCTGAGCATTTGGGCCATCCCTACCTGAGATGCTGAGGGATCGGCTTGTGTGTGGAATCAACAACATGGCCACAGAGAGGAAGCTGTTGGCGGAACCTACATTGGATTTAAAAAGGGTCATTGGGCTAGCAAAGGCCCGCTGAAAGGTGGAGAAAGGGGTGCAGAAACTCCAAGGTTCCAAGTACTATAGTATCCATAGTGTTGCTCGACCTCAGTATCAGACTCTAGCGCCATCCCAGAGCAGTGCCCAAATGGCCCGGTCACCTCCAAAGCAACAACCACAGGTACAACACCGCAGACGGGCTCAATAGTCTGGAGCCACACACCAGCGGGACACCTCCCCCGGGGGTGAGGGGTAATTCCGACAACGTTGTCCGGCATGTGGGCGTAGGAGACGCTGTAATCAAGGCCGCCAGGATCGGCAGAGAGCGCGCCGGCCTGGACAGACGATGAGGACGCCCTGAGCCAGGGTCCTGCATGTGCACCCCCCGCCCCCCCCCCCCCCCCCCGAGGAGGAAAGCCTGATGCAATTGAACTGCATCAGGTGGCGCTAATTCGGGTCACATTGCAGGTGAGTGGACACCCCTTGGTGATGGAAATTCCACAGGACACGCCCTAATGGGCGCATGTCCATTGTTGGTCAGCACACCTTCCGCTAACTCTGCACAGCAATTTTGGCACTAAGCTGCTCGACACCGAGGCCAGATTGGAGACTGACACTGCTGAACCAATGAGCGTCATAGAAACCACCGTGACCCCGGTAACCCGCGGTCAACAAACTGGCAGGCTATCTTTGGTCATGGTGCGAGGGCCGGATCCAAACATGCTGGGGCCTGATTGGCTATGTGTACTCCGCCTCAATTGGCGGCAGATTTTCCAGTTAGGCACTGGAAACCTGCATGATGTCCGAGGTAAATATCCAGAGGTATTCCAGGAAGGACTGGGCAAAATAAAGGGAGCCAAGGCACGCATCTAATTGGACCCAGAAACTTAGCCCAGAGACTTCAGGGCACGGCCTGTTCCTTACGCCTTGCTAACCAAAGTGGATGCTGAGTTGCCGCGCTTGGAAAGTTTGGGCATCATACATCCTGTGCGATTTTGCGGAGTGGACCACGGTCCCGGTGATGAAGCGGACCAGTCTGCTCCCTTCTCTGGGGACTATAAACTAACTGTGAATAGGGCACGCCACCTGGACTGTTACCCTCTGGCCTCAGGTAGAGGACTTGCATGCCAGGCTGGAGGATGCCCATTCACCAAACTAGATATGTGCCACGCTTATCTGCAGTTAAAACTGGACTCTGCATCGCGGAGGTATGTGACTATAAACACCCACAGGGGTCTATTTGAATACACTCGCCTCCCTTTCGGGATCTCTTTAGCCCCGGCAATCTTTCAAACGGATGCAAGGCGCACTCCAGGAAACCCAAGGATGATGTGCTCATTACGGGGGCCATCGACAAGGTGCTCATGGATAACCTAGGGGAGGTCCTCAGGTGATTCTCCCAGGTAGACGCCCACCTGAGGAGAGGCAAGTGCGTTTTTCAAGCAAAGGCGGTGACGTATTTGGGGTATCGGGTGGGCAAGGAACGACCCGAACCCTGTGGAGGAGAAGGTTCAGGCCGTAAAAGCGACCCCCTGCTCTGCAGAACGCCACGGAACCACAATCATTTCTGGGCCTCAGAAAGCATTATGCAAAATTCATTCTAAACTTGGCCACCCTGTTGGCATCTCTTCACACCTTGTGAAGGAAGAACCAGAAGTGGGCATGGGGCACTCCACGGGAGGACACATTCGCAGGAGTGAAGAAGCGGTTGTCATCCTCCCAGCAGCTAATAGCGACCCATTGTTATTGAAGGTTAAACAGACGGTACTACATGGATGATGGAGTGAGAAAGATTCGGAGGAAATGAAGCTTTATCGGCTTATTAAAGGATGGTGTCATCCTTTGGGGAACAACAGTGGTCATCCCTACACCAGGAAGAGAATTACTGCTTGAAGAATTGCACAGCGCCCATTAGGACGTACCCAAAATAAAAATGCAAGCGAGAAGCTACATTCGGTGGCCTGGCATCGATGCTGAAACTGAAAGGATTGCAGGACAATGCGACCAATGCCAGTTACACCAGACATTGCCAACTGCAGCTCCCTTGCACCCTTGGGAATGGCAGATTTGCCCTTGGGTGAGAGTTCACGGAGATTATATTGGCCCATTCATGGGTGTTCCGCTGCTTTTGCTAGTGGATGGAGGTATTTGAAATGAAGCTAACAACTTCAGGCACCACATTTGAGAAGCTGCCCCGATGTTTTGCCGTCCACGGCGTAGCAGAAGTACTTGCCTCAGACAACGAAACGGCCTTCACAAGTGCAGAATTCCAGAAATTCATGAGATTTCATGGAATAAAGCATATTTAGACCTCATCGCTATCATTAAATGGGTTGGCTTAACGTGCAGTTCAGACATTCGAGGCTGGTATGGAGTAGCAATCACCTTCGTCACTAGGAACCAAGGTATCAGGGTTCCTGTTAGGCTACAGAACCACCCCACATACCACTACTGGTGTAGCTCCAGCTAAGCTGTTGATGGGTCACTGCTTAACAACCGGGTTGAGCTTGGCAGGGAGGTTGGAGACAAGGCAGAGTTGCCAGAAAAGGAGCCATGATCGGCAAATGTGGAAAGAACGTTTGAGATCGACGACCCAGTTTTTGTAAAGAATTTTGGAAGTGGACCAAGTTGGTTCCGGGAGTCGTGGTGGCCAAGGCGGAGTCGCTGTCCTGTGAAGTGAGAGTGCGGGAGAAGTTTTTGAAGAAACACATGGATTATTTGCGGAGATGGGAGCTATCCCAAGGGCCACTGTTACTGCTTGATGCAACTGTGCCGGCAGGTAGTGTTTGTACAAGGAGTGAAGGGGCTGATCTGACAGTGACAGGTCAAAGTGGTCTCCCAGTGAAACCAAGGAAACAGTGGCAAGTGATGTGCTGCTACCAAGCTGGTACCAAGCCCTGGGGGGCACGGTAGCACACTGGTTAGCACAGTTGCTTCACAGCTCATGGGTCCCAAGTTCGAGTCCCGGCTTGAGTCGCTGTCTGTGCGGAGTCTGCACGTTCTCCCCGTGTCAGCGTGGGTTTCCTCCGGGTGCTCCGGTTTCCTCCCACAGTCCAAAGATGTGCAGGTTAGGTGGATTGGCCATACTAAATTGCTCTTAGTGTCCAAAAAAGGTTGGGTTGGGTTGGATTGGGTGAAGTTACTGGCTTACGGGGATAGGTGTGGGCTTAGGTAGGGTGCTCTTTCCAAGGGCCGGTGCAGACTTGATGGGCCGAATGGCCTCCTTCTGCACTGTAACTTCTATGATTTGTGATAGTCCCAGTGAAGCAGGTCCACCAAAGCTGCCTCTCCAGCGGAACCTCAACCAGTTCAGCTACAGCTCAGTGGGCTAGACAGCTGGTTTGTAATGCAGGACAAGACCAACAGCGCGGGTTCAATTCCCGTACCGGCTGAGAATTCTGAATTCTCCCTCCGTGTACCCGAACAGGCGCCGGAATGTGGCGACTGCAGATTTTCACGGTAACTTCATTGCAGTGTTAATGTAAGCCTACTTGTGACAATAAAGATTGTTATTATTACATCTATCCTAGAGAAAGAAAATGTCCACCGACAGACTGAGTTTCTGATAAACTGTGTTACAGATTGTTCATTATCGCTAATGTTTTGAAAGTTGTATATGTTTTCAATGTACTGCGTAATAAGGGACTTAAAGAGGGAGGGATGTCGTAGCTAGCCCCTTTAATGGGGGCATGCTTCGGAAGGGTCATGTGGTCTGATGGTCCAATGGAGAATGAGCGTGGTGTAGAGCACAGGCTTTTTGCAGGTTATTGTTGACGATCCCGTGCTGAGAATTTAGACATCGATTAGAGTGCTCTGTATATCATTGGTATTGAATAAGCCCGTCGTTGTGAGTTAGCTAACCGATGGTCGACAATTATTGCATTTACTATAGTTCTTTATTCGGAGGATTGTGAATTGTCTACCCCAGAGGAAGGTGGATTTCAGTGATTGAGTATCGATTCAAGACCTGGATCAATTAAAGTAGAATTGTGTTAAAGAAAACAACCATAATCTTACTGATTGGCAGAGCAGGCTCAAAATTCCTTTTGTCGTTCTTCATTCCTGCTTTCCTTCCTTTCACAGGACTTCACCTTAATTTATTCCTCCCACTTTTCCTTGGCTCATCACAGCATCAACTCCTAAAGGAACTTCACGCAAGGAATATATAATCTTCTGTAAGTTTCCTTTTGCTCATTGCAGAGAATTGATTTGGGAATTGGTCATCCAAGTGGAGCCTGCCCAAGGCAAGAGATCAATGTTGGTCCACCTGACTTACCTAATGGCTCTCAGGTAAGTGCCAGTAATAGGGGTGGTTTGATCAGACTATAAGGGGGTCGGGATCTACGGTAAGTACATCCCTTCTCGGGTAAGGAGGCCAAAACTGCACACCGTACTTCCGGCCTGGTCTCATCAACGCCCTATATAATTGCAGCAAGATTGATTTATACTCTTATACTCTAACCCTTAGCATTAAAGGTGCTATATTCTTCGTGTCACGAGTTAGTTACACGAAACTACATCGTTGCCCCACTGTCAGAGAGGTCTTGAGGTTTCAAACCCTGGATTTGAACTCTTTCCAGCTCCTGCTGGTGCGAGAGTTAGCAATGATATTTCCTGCCACCTCCTCCCTAGCGTGCTGCATCAGACACCACTGAGCGGTGGCCTCTCAGTCCCATACAGCGCGCCCCTCCCCTTCCTGGTTTCCTTGCAGGAGGGCACCCAGCACCTGGCCAGCAAACCTGGCTTCCTGTGTCTCTGTTCCTCGGCAATCCAGCTCAGCCCACAGCTGCCCTGGCCCACTAAATGCTATTCCAGCTGTTTCAAATAGCATTTAATTGCAGTTGACAACTGATTATGAAGATTATTGTATCTTCCGCTTGATTGGCTGGCCTGCTGTTTGGGGATTAAAGTGCTTGTTTGCGCGCACCCCCTGATAGCAGGAAAATGGTGCGACGAGCAGCTCTCTTTGTTACCCTCAAAGGCCCACAGTAACCCTCAGTTAACCAGCTGTGCACTCATCGTCACATTCAGCAGTATCCACATCCACTCCCATGCGTGCAATATGCAACAAATCATTCTGTACAATTCGTCTACTTTAACTATGTTTGTGCAAATCATAATTGCAAATATATTTTGCTCCTCTTCGTAACGTGCTTTTTGTATCTCTCCCCGAGATTTAATTACAGAGCAACGACTCCACAAGCAAATAGTTTCCTTAATATTTAAATCATTCTTTTTGAAGCAGCAATGTGCATTTTATCTGATGATTGCAATATTTTCACTCCAGTGAAGATATATAAAAGTTAGTACGTGATGGAAACGGGATTGATTTTTTCACTTGATGTGTGAGACAGAGCATCTACTGTACCTCATGAAAGGCGGGGATTTGGACAAGCAATGCATGTTTCTCACACAAGAATTGAAAAAAATAACGAGGGCTGCAAGTTATAGAGAAGTGAGTGAAAGTAACTAAAGCGAGCGTAAGAAATGCTAAGAGGCAAATAGAAAGGTGAATTGTGGATAATGGCAATAGGCATCAAAATAATTTATGTTGGCTAGGTATAGAAGTAATTGATTTATCAAAGAGCAGGATAAATATAATAGGACAGAGCTGAAATAGGCTATTTGATCTTTCAAGCCTGCTCCACCATCCAACAAGATCATGGCTTACTTGCCTCACTTCCACCTCCTTGCATTAATAATAATAGCTTATTGTCACAATGAAGTTACTGTGAAAAGCCCCTAGTCGCCACATTCCGGCGCCTGTTCGGGGAGGCTGGTACAGGAATTGAACCAGCACTGCTGGTCTTGTTCTGCATTACAAGCCAGCTGTTTAGCCCACTGTGCTAAACCAACCCCTACCGCTGTATCCCTTCATTTTCTCAGTACCCCAAAATCTTTTGATTTCAGTCTTGAATATACTGAGCGACTGAGGACCCACAGATTCCTGGGGTCAAGAATTTCAAAGATTCAAAAACAATTGAGTAAATCAATCCCAGTCCTAAGTCCCTGACTCTGAGACTGCTCTCTATGCCCCAGCCAGAAGCAATATTTTCTCAGCTTCTACCCAGTCAAGCCCCTTCGGCATTGTATATATTAATAAATAAATAATAATTTTTATTATTGTCACAAGTTGGCTTACATTAACACTGCAATGAAGTTACTGTGAAAAGCCCCTAGTCGCCACATTCCGGCGCCTGTACGGGTACACTGAGGGAGAATTCAGAATGTCCAATTCACCCAACAAACACGTCTTTCGGGACTTGTGGGAGGAAACCGGAGCACCCGGAGAAACACACACAGACACGGGGAGAACGTGCAGACTCTGCACAGACAGTAACCCAAGCCGGGAATCGAACCTGGGACCCTGGCCAGGACAGGAACAGTGCGAACCACATCACCTCTCATTCTTCTGACCTGGTGATCACCACAACTCAGGCGAGGGGCAAGGTTGAGCCGTCATAAGTGGCACAGTGGTTAGCACTGCTGCCTCACAGCTCCAGGGACTCGGGTTCAATTCCGGCCTCGGGTGACTGTCTGTGTGGAGTTTGCACTTTCTCCCCGGGTCTGCATGTTTCCGTCAGGAGCTCCGGTTTCGTCCCACAGTCCAAAGATGTGCAGGTTAGGTGGATTGGCCCTTAATGTCCAAAAGGTCAGGTAGGGTTACTGGGGCGGCATGTGCTTAAGTAGGGTGCTTTTTCCAAGGACCAGTACACGCTTGATAGGTTGAATGGCCTCCTTCTGCACTGTAAATTCTATGATATATGATAAGTAAGCTCAGCCAGTACGGGAATTGAACCCGTGCTGTTGGCCTCGCTCTAGCATCACGAACCAGCTGTCCAGCCACCTGAACTAACCCAGGCGCCCTTTCTGAAGTAAAGAAAATTTTACATTTATAATGCGTTCGACTACCTTTCTTGTTGTCACAGGGGGTATGGCATGGTAGCATGACATACGGGCAGCACGGTAGCATAGTGGTTAGCACAATTGCTTCACAGCTCCAGGTTCGATTCCCGGCTTGGGTCACTGTCTGTGCGGAGTCTGCACGTCCTCCCCGTGGGTGCGTGGGTTTCCTCCGGGTGCTCCGGTTTCCTCCCACAGTCCAAAGATGTGCAGGTTAGGTGGATTGGCCATGATAAATTGCCCTTAGTGTCTAAAATTACCCTTAGTGTTGGGTGGGGTTACTTGGTTATGGGGATAGGGTGGAGGTGTGGGCTTGGGTAGGGTGCTCTTTCCAAAGAGCCGGTGCAGACTCGATGGGCCGAATGGCCTCCTTCTGCACTGTAAATTCTATGATGATTCTATGGTGCATTAAAAATGGAAAGTGCTGTGAAACAAGTGGCCCCCTTCGATGTGCTGTGGCACATGGGACAGGCAAAGGACCAAATTAGCCACTCAAAATGAGCAGCCATGAGTTCTGAGGGCCATCAGTGGTTGAAATGGAGAGAGTTCATAGCCCAGCATATTCCTCACTCCTCCTGCTCCATCTCCCCGCTGCGAGATTGGCTGTGGTTCAATGCGAAGTGTCAGTGTGTCAGGAACAGTAGGAAGATATACTTTAGAACAAGGCACCAGGCTGGCTCAGGTAAGGCACATCTGCTTACTACGCACTAAAATCAGCAAACAGTAGGCAGAGCTATCTGGCTGCAAAGACGACAGAACCTCTTTAATCATTCTGTGTGCAATGGAGAATGATACTGGACAAAGATGTGCAGGCTAGGTGGATTAGCCGTGCTAAATTGCCCTTAGTGTCCAGGGATGTGCAGGTTAGGTTATGGGGTTACAGGGTTAGGGCAGGGGAGTGGATACGGGTAGAACATTCCTTCAGAGGGTCAGTGCAAACTCAATGGATCGAATGGCCTCCTGCACTGTAGGGATTCGATGATATGATAATGATACGAATCGGGCAACTAATGGGAGGAGGACGCTCCACAAAAATCCCATGTTCCAGTTCACAAAGTCCAGAACCTGAGTAAAAAAGACAAGGCTGAAGTGTTGGTGATAGACATCAATTCAGACGAGACGCTGAGAAGTAGTGAACCGATGCTTTAATAAACTAAATATGTGCCGACCTGTAGCTCCTCACGCACTGCAGGGCTGACCCAGGTCAACAGGCTTTATACCCCCACCGCTGGGCGGAGCCAACAGCAGCACCAATAATAACATTCCAACAGTACAACAGCAACAACCAAAAACAGAACAGCAATAACAATAAGTATATACAACAGTGGAGATAACAATACTAATAGAACAGTAGAACGGGAGAGAGAGAGAGCCGGGACTTTGGAAACAGCGCGGGAGATTGAAAAAGCGCGGGAGCTGCGAGGCAGAGGGGACAGTTTAAAAGGTCACGGCGTGGGTGAGGTAAGTACTGCTTAACAACTTCCTTACCTTGCAGGTCAGCTGGTAGTTTCGGGAGATCAGTTTCGGGGGCAGGCCTATTGGCTGACTGTAAATCAGGAAGGATACAAAGGGTGTGGCTGAAATGCCTTTAGAAACAGAGTGCTGGAGGCAAAGAGAGTGTATCTGAGTTTGGGTAAGGCTGAGTTCGGGTAAGAGGCGAGTGAAGGCTGTGTTTTTTTGGAGTTTGGTGTTTGGGGTTGAGTTTCCCAAAAAAAAATTTTTTTTAATCCAATTAATTAAGTAAATTAATTAACTAGTTACGGGAATTTGGTGCTCATCTTAAGGAGGTGCAGAGAAGCAGACCTGTGAGGGAGTCTCGGGAGCAATTACATCACAGCCAGCAGGTAAGTGATTGGCTTGTGACTGGCAAGTGATTTCTCTCTCTTTGACTTTCTCTTAGCTGTGTAGTGTAGTTCAAATTTAACTTCAGGTTTAAGTCATGGCAGGAGAGCTCAGACCCATGTCATGCTCCTCTTGTGAGATGTGGCAAGTCAGGGACTCTTCTGGTGTCCCTGACTCCTTCATCTGCAAGAAGTGTGTCCAACTGCAGCTCCTGTTAGGCCGCTTGACGGCTCTGGAGCTGCGGATGGACTCACTTTGGAGCATCCGCGATGCTGAGGAAGTTGTGGATAGCACATTCAGTGAGTTGGTCACACCGCAGATTAAAATTACTGAGGCAGATAGGGATTGGGTGACCAACAGACAGAAGAAGAGTAAGAAGGCAGTGCAGGGATCCCCTGCAGTCATCTCCCTCCAAAACAGATTTACCGTTTTGGAAACTGTTGGGGGAGATGGCTCACCAGGGGAAGGTGGCAGCAGCCAGGTTCATGGCATCGTGGCTGGCTCTGCTGCACAGAAGGGCGGGAAAAAGAGTGGCAGAGCTATAGTGATAGGGGATTCAATTGTAAGGGGAATAGACAGGCGTTTCTGCGGACGCAAACGAGAATCCAGGTTGGTATGTTGCCTCCCTGGTGCAAGGGTCAAGGATGTCTCGGAGCGGCTGCAGGGCATTCTGGAGAGGGAGGGTGAACAGCCAGCTGTCGTGGTGCATATAGGCACCAACGATATAGGTAAAAAACGGGATGAGGTCCTACAAGCTGAATTTAGGGAGTTAGGAGTTAAACTAAAAAGTAGGACCTCAAAGGTAGTAATCTCAGGATTGCTACCAGTGCCACGTGATAGTCAGAGTAGGAATGACAGGATAGCTAGGATGAATATGTGGCTTGAGAGATGGTGCAAGAGGGAGGGTTTCAAATTCCTGGGACATTGGGACCGGTTCTGGGGGAGGTGGGACCTGTACAAATCGGACGGTCTGCATCTGGGTGGGACCGGAACCAATGTTCTCGGGGGTGTGTTTGCTAGTGCAGTTGGAGAGGGTTTAAACTAATGTGGCAGGGGGATGGGAACCGATGTAGGAAGTCAGTGGGGACAGAAACAAAAGGCAGGAAGGGAGGGTGTGTAAAGCATGACCAGAGAAAGCAGGGCAAAGAGCAAGGAAAGTCCAATTAAACTGCATTTATTTCAATGCAAGGGGCCTGACGGGCAAAGCGGATGAACTCAGGGCATGGACGGGCACATGGGACTGGGATATTATAGCTATGACTGAAACATGGCTAAGGGAGGGGCAGGACTGGCAGCCCAATGTTCCGGGGTACAGATGCTAGAGAATGGATGGAACAGGAGGTAAGAGAGGAGGGGGAGTGGCGTTTTTGATTAGGGAGAACATTACGGCAGTACTTAGAGGGGATATATCCGAGGGTTCGCCCACTGAGTCTATATGGGTGGAACTGAAAAATAAGAAGGGAGAGATCACCTTGGTAGGACTGTACTACAGGCCCCCAAATAGTCAGCGGGAAATTGAGGAGCAAATATGTAAGGAGATTACAGATAGCTGCAAGAGTAATAGGGTGGTAGTAGTAGGGGACTTTAACTTTCCCAACATTGACTGGGACAGCCATAGCATTAGGGGCTTGGATGGAGGGAAATTTGTTGAGTGTATTCAGGAGGAATTTCTCATTCAGTATGTGGATGGACCGACTAGAGAGGGGGCAAAACTTGACCTCGTCTTGGGAAATAAGGAAGGGCAAGTGACAGAAGTGCTAGTGAGGGATCACTTTGGGACAAGTGACCATAACTCCATTAGTTTTAAGATAGCTATGGAGAATGATAGGTCTGGCCCAAGAGTTAAAATTCTTAATTGGGGCAAGGCCAATTTTGATGGTATCAGACAGGAACTTGCAGAGGTAGATTGGGGGAGACTGTTGGCAGGCAAAGGGACGGCTGGTAAATGGGAGGCTTTTAAAAATGTGTTAACCAGGGTGCAAGGTAAGCACATTCCCTTTAGACTGAAGGGCAAGGCTGGTAGAAGTAGGGAACCCTGGATGACTCGAGATATTGAGACTCTGGTCAAAAAGAAGAAGGAGGCATATGACGTACATAAGCAACTGGGATCAAGTGGATCCCTTGAAGAGTATAGAGATTGTCGAAATAGAGTTAAGAGGGAAATCAGGAGGGCAAAAAGGGGACATGAAATTGCTTTGGCAAATAATGCAAGGGAGAATCCAAAGAGATTCTACAGATACATAAAGGGGAAAAGAGTAACTAGGGACAGAGTAGGGCCTCTTAAGGATCAACAAGGACATCTATGTGCAGAGCCACAAGAGTTGGGTGAGATCCTGAATGAATATTTCTCATCGGTATTCACGGTGGAGAAAGGCATGGATGTTAGGAAACTAAGGTAAATAAATAGTGATGTCTTGAGAAGTGTGCATATTACAGAGGAGGAGGTGCTGGAAGTCTTAAAGCGCATCAAGGTAGATAAATCCCCGGGACCTGATGAAATGTATCCCAGGATGTTGTGGGAGGCTAGGGAGGAAATTGCGGGTTCCCTAACAGAGATATTTGAATCATCGGCAGCCACAGGTGAGGTGCCTGAAGATTGGAGAGTGGCGAATGTTGTGCCCTTGTTTAAGAAGGGCAGCATGGAAAAGCCTGGGAACTACAGACCGGTGAGCCTAACGTCTGTAGTAGGTAAGTTGCTAGAAGGTATTCTGAGAGACAGGATCTACAAGCATTTAGAGAGGCAAGGACTGATTCGGGGCAGTCAGCATGGCTTTGTGCGTGGAAAATCATGTCTCACAAATTTGATTGAGTTTTTTGAGGGGGTGGCCAAGAAGGTAGATGAGGGCAGTGCAGTAGACGTTGTCTACATGGACTTTAGCAAAGCCTTTGACAAGGTACTGCATGGTAGGTTGTTGCAGAAGGTTAAAGCTCACGGGATCCAGGGTGAGGTTGCCAATTGGATTCAAAATTGGCTGGACGACAGAAGGCAGAGGGTGGTTGTAGAGGGTTGTTTTTCAAACTGGAGGCCTGTGACCAGTGGTGTGCCTCAGGGATCGGTGCTGGGTCCACTGTTATTTGTGATTTATATTAATGATTTGGATGAGAATTTAGGAGGCATGGTTAGTAAGTTTGCAGATGACACCAAGATTGGTGGCACAGCGGATAGTGAAGAAGGTTATCTAGGATTGCAACGGGATCTTGATCAATTAGGCCAGTGGGCCGACGAATAGCAGATGGAGTTTAATTTAGATGAATGTGAGGTGATGCATTTTGGCAGATCGAATCAGGCCAGGACCTACTCAGTTAATGGTATGGCGTTGGGGAGAGTTATAGAACAAAGAGATCTAGGAGTACAGGTTCATAGCTCCTTGAAGGTGGAGTCGCAGGTGGACAGGGTGGTGGAGAAGGCATTCGGCATGCTTGGTTTCATTGGTCAGAACATTGAATACAGGAGTTGGGACGTCTTGTTGAAGTTGTACAAGACATTGGTACGGCCACATTTGGAATACTGTGCAGTTCTGGTCACCCTATTATAGAAAGGATATTATTCAACTAGAAAGAGTGCAGAAAAGATTTACTAGGATGTTGCCGGGACTTGATGATTTGAGTTATAAGGAGAGGCTGGATAGACTGGGACTTTTTTCCCTGGAGCGTAGGAGGCTTAGGGGTGATCTTATAGAGGTCTATAAAATAATGAGGGGCATAGATAAGGTAGATAGTCAACATCTTTTCCCAAAGGTAGGGGAGTCTAAAACTAGAGGGCATAGGTTTAAGGTGAGAGGGGAGAGATTCAGAAGGGCCCAGAGGGGCAATTTCTTCTCTCAGAGGGTAGTGAGTGTCTGGAATGGGCTGCCAGAGGTAGTAGTAGAGGCGGGTACAATTGTGTCTTTTAAAAAGCATTTAGATAGTTACATGGGTAAGATGGGTATAGAGGGTTATGGGCCAAGTGCGGGCAACTGGGACTAGCTTAATGGTAAAAACTGGGCGGCATGGACTGGTTGGGCCGAAGGGCCTGTTTCCATGCTGTAAACGTCTATGATTCTATGATTCTATGAATAGTGAACATATATACAACAGCCTTACGTAGCCATACGTGGCTCACCACAGTTGGCGAGCATTTTCGCTCAGATGCTTCATATGAATAAGCCCACCCGGCTTTCTCCTGAGGCCCCACGTCAGCCTAGAGGGTCCGGGCAAGTCAGCTTGCTCCACACGAGACTAAGACGCTGCTGAGTACACTGAATATACGGAAGCACAGTGGTTAGCACTGTTGCTTCACAGCGTCAGGGACCCAGGTTCGATTCCCCGCTGGGTCACTGTCTGTGTGGAGTCTGCACGTTCTCCCTGTGTCTGCGTGGGTTTGCTCCGGGTGCTCCGGTTTCCTCCCACAAGTCCCGAAAAACGTGCTGTTAGGTGAATTGGACATTCTGAATTCTCCCTCTGTGTACCCGAACAGGCGCTGGAATGTGGCGACTAGGGGATTTGCACAGTAACTTCATTGCAGTGTTAATGTAAGCCTATTTGTGACACTAATAAAGATTATTATTATATATATGTTGCAGCGTTGAGGGCCATGGCATTTTGCTGGCTGCAGTGGTAGAAATCTGAATTAGCCATCTCCCCACCCAAGTTCCAATATTGACATCTATTTGGCAACCAGAGAGGTTGCCAAGGGTATGTCCAGTCCACATTCTGTAGTACAAACCAAACCTGACCAAGTACTGTGAGCGCAGTATCGTATTCTGGTGTCAGGTGAGATTTACACTCTAACAATCACACAAAGTCAAAACTACTCTACACCGGTGCTAACCTTGTGATGTCAATACACCAAGGGAACCATGGACCTATTATTTTAACAATAGTAGCAGGGAGAACGCTGAATATTATTCGCAGGTCAGTTGCAATATTTATTGAAAGAGTTAAAAGATGATAAGCAATGATAACATTGGGTGGGATCCCCCCCCCACCCCCCGCCTCCCCCCTCCCCCCCCCCACCCCCCGCCTCCCCTGCGCAGTGTTTTGTGCGGTAGTGGTCCAACATTGGCGTTGGCAGAATCTTCCTGTTGTTCGCAGTGGGGGTCACTGTCAGGGAAAGCAAAGAGGTATTACAAACAGTAAATGAGATTAATGACCCAATTGGTTGATAGTGTTGTTTGTTTGAGGGGGAAACATTGGCCAGATGTTGGGAGCATTCCCCATTCATTTGGACAATACGGTGGGATCTTTCGTGTCAGATGAACACTTTAAAAGACTCGTTTTATCTTGCCATTTATGTTCATCGAGGATTTCTGTTATTACCAGCTTTGCTCAATATCTACCTTTGGCACGTAATGATTGAAGCCCTAATGAAATATAGATAGCTACGAATATCTTTGTGGGGGGTGAGAACAGCTTGACATTTGCTTACAATATTGATCTGAGGCAGAATTGAAGACTCACTGATAGGGTGAATGTTACATTTTAGACAGGAGGGATTTTAGACTGAAGTGTAGGAGGAGAATAAAACAAAGTCAACACTGATCGGTCGAACCCAAAGGAATGACAATTAGAGGCAAACATTTGTAATCTTATCGAGTTACCTACCTGACAGTGGAGAATAAATTGAACACATCAAGTGCTTCAAGGTACCTGGGTCCAATGTAACAAATGGTTGAAAGACATCAGCACACAAACAACACTGGCATTGAAAGCGACAAAGAGAATATTTGGTGATTCTGGGCCAATAAACTGATGCCAATCACTGTCAATATTTCCCTGCTGCATGCTTTGCCACTGCCAGCACCAAGGCTAATGTTATTGATCATGAAGCAGATCTATCAGGAAGGAACATGCTGAGTTTCCGACTGTGTTTCTGCTTTCAAGACCGATAGTCAAATTGGAGAATGCGTGAAGTCAGGGCCAGAGCTCATCCTGATGCGGTGCATTCCCGACACGAAACAACACAGACGTACAGTAAACCCCCGCTGTTTGTGACTTCCTCTTTCGCTAATTCATTTACCTGCACGAACGTTCTTGTACACATAATCGACCACCGCAGACCCAGATATTCGCCCATCCGTGAATGAAATATTAACGGTTGTACTGGAATTTTTATTGGCCCTGAAAGAAAGAAAAGACAGCATTTGGAAGCCATAAAACACAAGGGGTGCGATTCAGCAGACTCAAGGTAAAGTCCGCTGAACAGCCCGTTTAGCAGGATGTTCGTGGCGGGTGACGCTCGTCAGCAGGAATGGCTCCTTGCAGATTGGGGTGCCATTTTGTCCGGCAGTCCTGACCTTTCCCCACCCCATCCTCCATCCCTGCTTTCAGGTCCCTCCTGCGTTTTAGCCCACACCCACCCCTCCTCCCCTGGAGAGACTCCCGGGATCCCCCTCATCCCCCTCTACCTGGCAAGGCCCCCCCTGGGCTTGACACCTGCCAATGCCAACCTGGCACCTGGGCATCTGGGCACTGCCAGCCTGGAACCCCGGCAGTGCCGCGGCACTCTGTCGGTGCCACCTGGCCAGCCCAGACCAGCCCACCCCTCACACCCATCTGACAGAGCACCTGTGCACAGTATTAACATGTGTTTAATGTGCACAAATATTTACAGATACGTGGCTTAGCCCCTATAAGGAAACTGTGCCTTGCACCCGTACCAACTTAACTGGTGTCTAACGTTTTGGGCTTACGGGTCCTAACACTACGTCTAGGTGAATCCCTAGACAGTACAGCAGGAGTGGAGGTGGCCTGCTGTGATTCCTGCCCTGCAACCTGGGTCCTTGTTGGCAGCTGTCTTCTGGGGCAACCAGGCCAGGATGGGCCAGGCGGCTGCTCGGGCATCCCAGGTGGCATGGTGCCGCCCCGTTCTTCCCGCTGCCCGCCCGATGCGCCAAGGACAGGTTTGGGGGAGTCCGAGGTGCTGCAGTGTTCTGGCATCTCCCCTGCGGGGGTCACTGGCAAGGGCCCGATCACCTCCTCCTACCTTGTGGCGCTCGGTGACCCCCTGAGCTACTCCATGGGACAGGGGTGCGAGTGGAGCACCATTTGTGTCTTCTCAGATGATGAAGCAGTCCATGTCCAAATGCAGCAAGACCTGGACAATATCCAGGCTTGGACTGAAGGCCACATCCCATGAATGAATGAAAAAAAGTTAATCTTGTGGATAAAGCCCCAGCGTCAAAGGAGGACCCAGTTCATGGTCCACTCGTCAGAAATAAGACACTTTGGGCTGCAAAATATGAATTTGGTGGGGGAGGCTAGATCAGCTGACCATGCAACTGCAGGAGAGATTCTCAACGTGCTGCAAGAATACATTGAAGAGAGTGACAGATCTTTAATGCAGGCAAAACTGGCCTCTTCTGGCAGAAAATGCCAAGTAGGATCTACATGTCGAAAGAAGGACAGCTCCATCTTTCAAAGCAGCAAAGGTCAGGCTGACGCTTCTACTATGTGCCAATGTGGCAGGTTTTAAATCTAATCCAATGCTGGATTGTATGTCAGAAAACCCTAAAGCTTTTACAGGGAAAAGTAAATCTCATCTGCCAGTCATTTGGAAGGCTAACAGCAGTGCCTGATCGGCGTTCCCGATCACAGGAAGTAGTGCCCAACAGCCCAACAGGACAAAGCAGGATAAAGCAGTCTTCAAATATTACAGCAGGGATATTTGAAGACTGATTTGCCAATTGCTTTCTGCCAGCTGTCAGGACTTACCTGAGGGAAAAGAGCTTCAAGGTCCTACCAATCCTCGATAATGCACCTGGACATCCATCCACATCTCGCAGAGAGCCATCCAGACGTTGATATTTTGTTTTTACCCCCAAATATGACCTGACCCCTCCGGCTAATGGACCAGGGAGTACTTTCCTCACTCCCGGCTTATAGAAATTCACAGTGCAGAAGGAGGTCATTCGGCCCATCGAGTCTGCACCAGCTCTTGGAAAGAGCACCAAAACCCAAGCCTACACTTCCACCCTATATCCCAATAATGCAGTAACGCCACCCAACGCTAAGGGCAATTTTGGACACTAAGGGCAATTTATCATGGCCAATCCACCTAACCTGCACATCTTTGGACTGTGGGAGGAAACCGGAGCACCCGGAGGAAACCCACGCACAACACGGGGAGAACGTGCAGCCTCCGCATAGACCTAAGCCGGGAATCGAACCTGGGACCCTGGAGCTGTGAAGCAATTGTGCTAACCACTGTGCTACCCTGCTGCCGGGCTTACTACACCCAACAAAGTTTCCGCCCCATCCTTCATCCCATGGAAGCAGAACTTTCAACCACAGTCCGTGATCACGGGAAGGAATCCAACGCCCTAATATCAGACGTCATAATGCAGGACTCAAGGGATGGCACGAGAGCTCCATCCACAAATGCCTGCCGGACAAAAGCTTGACCCGGGGGCTGTGAATGATCTCACAGGGTTCCCCAGTGTGGCTGCTGAAGTGACCAGGGTTGTTGACTTGGTAAAACAATTGGAAGGGAGGGAATTGAGGGCCTAATCACTGACAAAGCAAAGAGGTTGCTTCAGTCTCATCAAGGGGAACTCTCAACGGGAAAGACTGGTTGGACCGAGTGAACTAAATGCGAGTAAACAGGCGCAGGAGCAGGAGGAAGAACCAAAGCAGACTCAATTCGTAACCAAGAGGATAGCAGGTCTCTTTGGAGAAGCTGAAGATTTGAAAGACCCCATGGGGCAAACACGGAGAGAAGCTTTGTCTTTTGTTGAGCGATTGACACTGCCAGTGCTTCTTACCGAGAACTTTACAAAATTGAAAATCAAAAGGCAAAGCAGTAAGAATAATATTGTTCTTTTCATCCACATCAACGTCTACATCAGCAACATCACCCACTCTCTTTCTCTACCTCCACTCTTACGTACAACATTGCACTGTAATTTGTAATGTAAGTGGGACTAGCTTAGTGATAGAAACTGGGCGGCATGGACCAGCTGGGCCGAAGGGCCTGTTTCCATGCTGTAAACATCAATGACTCTATGCCTCCAAGTGTGGCAAACCTTACTGTACTGTGAACTTATATTACCTCTGAATGACAAATTTTATATTGTTCATATCGCATTGCATTGTTCCACAATTCCTCCAGAAACATTGGGCAGGATTCTCCGACCCCTCGCCGGGTGGGAGAATCGCCGGGGGTCGGCGTGAATCCCGCCCCCGCCGTCCTCCCAATTCTCCCATCCCCCAAAAACCGGCGTGGCGTGAGTTGCGCCGCCCGCCTCGGAGAATGGCGCGGTCCGGCGCGACTCAATGGGCCCCGGGGCTGTCCGGATTCTCCGCCCGTTCTATGCCAGTCCCGCCGGCGTAAATTGGAGTTGGTCCCTTACTGGCGGGACCTGGCGGCGCGGGCAGGCTTCGGGGTTCATGGGAGGGTCGCGGGGGGGATCGGGCCTCGGGAGGTGCCCCCACGGTGGCCTGGCCCGGGTCGGGGCCCACCGATCTGCGGGCGGGCCTGTGCCGTGGGGGCACTCTATTCCTTCCGCACCAGAGGCCGTGGTCATCCGCCATTCCCGGTACGGATGTGACTCCATGTGCGCATGAATGGGGATGACGCTCCCGCGCATGCGCCGACTCGTGCCGGCCGGCGGAGGCCCTTTGGTGCCGGTTGGCGTGGCGCCAGGCCCCTATCCTGCCGGCCGGCGGGGCGCAAACCACTCCGGGGCGGTCCTAGCCCCTGAAGGTGCGGAGGATTCCGCACCTTTGGGGTGGCCCGACGCCGGAGTGGTTCATGCCACTCCGTCCTGCCGGGAACCCCCTGCCCCGCTGGGTACGGGAGTATCCCGCCCATTGTACTGAATTTAGCATACTGATAAACTCATGCAGAAATTTTCCGGCCCCTCCAGCTTGTGGGTCTTCCAGTCCCGCCGAGGTCAACGGAGGTTTGAATGGCTCGCCACAGCTCCTACGGGGGAATCCCGCCACAGTGGGGCTGGAAAATTACCACCATAGTTTATATTGCCTCTGCGTGACAAATTTTGCATTCTTTTCTTGCATTGTCAAACTATTTCTGCAGTACAATTATCTTGAACTTTATTGCCCCTGTTCCTTTCAGCCAAATAAATTTTGCGATGGCTGGTATCTGCCGAATTCACTCCCATTATAGAGCATATTCGCCATTTGTGATTTTGCCCCAGGACCTTTGTGTAGTTGTTCCCCAGAACAGCGCAGATCTGTCTGTGTGCGTTCTGCTCACAGGCCAAAGTGGAACTGTGACTGGATCACATGACACACTTCCCTTCCGGTGAAGGCATCCCTTAAAGGCCCACCGCCAATACCTCCCAACCTAATTTTTCTATTCTGATGGCAGCAGGGTGGCGCAGTAGTTAGCACAGCTGCCTCACGGCGCCGAGGTCCCAGGTTTGATCTTGGCTCTGGGTCACTGTCCGTGTGGAGTTTGCACATTCTCCCCGTGTCTGTGTGGGTTTCACCCCCACAACCCAAAGACGTGCAGGGTAGGTGGCCTGGCCACGCTAAGAAAGTTGCCCCTTAATTGGAAAAAATGAATTGGGTGCTCTAAATTTATAAAAACAAAACTTTTTCTATTCTGTATTTTTCTATTCACACTTATGATGAAACCATCTGAGTTACTGTAATTGCACCCTCCCACCAGCAATAGTGCTTCTGTTTTTTAAATCTCCTCACTTTTTCACTTGTACATCAAATGAACTCTTATGCCCCGATCAACTCTACGTCCCAAAAGACATTTGTTTGGTTATTTAGTAGCAGATCGCAAACATTTTCCAACTTGTTAAGTGTCTTCACTAAACAACAATCACACTCTGGTGTAATTCAATGCTGTGGTCTCAAAAGGTTAAAGAACCACCGTAGCAGCCGAATAATGGATTACACCTCACAAAAGGGGCTGGATTCTCCGGTCGGCGGCGCCGGAATTGCAATCGAGTTCCCGACCAAATCGGGGGCAGCGCTGCTTTTGCGATGCTCCGCCCCCTCCAAAGCAGTGTACTCGGAGAGTACGCCGCGCCACGAATCGACAGCCTCAGGATATCGCCTCAGGATCGAGAGGCGTTTCGCCGTTGTGGTGGAAGGCAGCGCATGTGTAGTTATGATGCCCACCCGGTATGGGGACTTGAGGCACTCAGCATCAGGGTCCGTTGGGCTGTCGGGATCGGAATCTGGCATGCCTTATTGTATTGAGCGGACACTTCTGCGCCGCAGCTGGGATCGCTGGCTGCTGAGCGGTGGAGCAGATCTGCAAAGGGCTGCGTAGTGGCCAAGCTTGCCACACCGTAGACACTGGCGTCCTTTTGCCGGACATTGCCGCTTTAAATGGGCGGGGGCACAATTCAGACACGTCATGACGCCGACGTCAGCGTGTTCCATGCGCCATCGCGCATGCGCAGTGCGGTCGTCCGACGTACGCACCTGCGCAGTCGGGTTGTCGGGCTCGTCATCCACTCGGTCATGGCGCGCATGCGCAGGGACCCGGGAAAAGTGCGCGAAACAGCCACTCTCCTCGTTGCTCAGGCCCTGCATTTGTGCAATGGCCTGTACCCATTCCGCCTCGTGGGAGGCCAGCTTTGCAGTTTCTGCCGCCCTGATGTGGGAGTAACGATTCTTAGCATGCTCATGGACAACGCACGTCTCGATAGCGACAGAGAGGGTCAACTGTTTGACTTTCAGGAGCTGCTGCCGAAGGGAGTCGGAGTGGACCCCAAAAACGATCTGATCCCGGATCATGGAATCAGCTGTCGATTCATAGTTACATGACTGCGCTAGGATGCGGAGATGGGTCACGAAGGACTGAAAAGGTTCATCCTTACCCTGAAGCCTCCGCTGGAAAACGTACCGTTCAAAGCTCTCATTCACCTCGATGTCGCAGTGGCTGTCGAACGTCAGCAGGACTGTTTTGAATTTAGTTTTGTCTTCGCTGTCAGCGAACATAAGGGAGTTGTAGATGTGGATGGCATAGTCCCCCGCGGTGGAGAGAAATAGCGCGATCTTCCTGGCATCCGATGCTGCTTCGAGGTTGGAGGCCTCGATGTACAAGAGGAACTTTTGCTTGAAGATTTTCCAATTGGCGCCGAGGTTGCCGGAGATGCGGAGCTGCGGAGGAGGCTGGATGTTTTCCATTTCACCGGATGGCTGCTTGCTAGTCAACGCTGATTCACTCGAGGTAGGTCCGTCAAGATAGTATCACTCTGGTACCATGATGTGTTAGGCAGGTAGGTTCGATGTGGACTGCACTCGATGCAGGGAAGCTAGAAACAGACGTCTAACACTGGAGAAGACCCAAAACTGTTTTATTCAACGATAGAACTGATATACATATTCAGCTGTGGGTCGACACTATACTGAACTGACTGGAGACCTTGTACTAGCCTGACCAGACTTACTAGCTACCGCATGGTGTTTGCACTGTGCTAGCTCGTGAACTCTGACTGTCTCAGTAGGTGGGTCCCGAGAGAGCGGGAAACCTAGTGCCCTCTGGCTTTATAGTGGTGGTGTCCTGCCTGGTGATTGGCTGCACAGTGTTGTGTGCTTACTGGTCATCCTGTGTGTCAATTACTCCCTGCCTGCATCTTATTGTATACATGAGTGGACATTATGACACTTCACACTTCAACAGATATGCCAACTCCGTCAATCAGGACCAAGCGCAAAGCCTACCCTGCACATCGAGTGAGATTGCACGATTTACGACAGCCCAAATATGAAACCTCAAGTAACAACTTTTAATGGAAAAAGTTGACATTGAAATGTGACAGAAATGTCACAGCGGGAAGAAAGCCAACAATATGGATGAATCTTGCTGCTCTCTAATTCTACTTTGAACTGTACCCAGGGAAAGTAATGTGACCATCCTTCTTGGCATTGAAGGAATTTGCTGGTGTTCCTGATATTCTGGTGAAGTGTTAAATGGTGGACGAAAGGAGCGCAGTGACCTTGACAGCCACAGGCAGTGCTTTCCATGCCTTAGTATGTGTTCTGGCTCTAGTGGATTTTATGCCCCAGTGACATTTCGCGACCACCCCCCCCCCTCCCCCGGTTCCTCACATGTTGCTCGTCAGTGAACAGGAGTTGGGAGAAGTGCTTGTCGAAGATTGTCCATGAGTAAGGCCATACCCTCCACCTCCCTGTTCCAGCTCCCAGAGCCCTTTCTGCTTTCTCCTATTCTCCTATTCCCCTGAACCCTCACCCTCCAACCCCAATATCAGTCCCACCACATCACCCTCGACAGCCGTGCGACTGGCGAAGGCGGCAAAGCAAGTATGGCAACAGCGGGCAGGTTGTTTCCACTGGCGGGTGAAAGCAGAACTAGGGGGCGTAGCCTCAAAATAAGGGAAAGTAGATTTAGGACTGAGTTTAGGAGGAATTTCTTCACCCAAAGGGTTGTGAATCTATGGAATTCCTTGCCCAGTGAAGCAGTAGAGGCTCCTTCATTAAATGTTTTTAAGATAAAGATAGATAGTTTTTTGAAGAATAAAGGGATTAAGGGTTATGGTGTTCGGGCCGGAGAGTGGAGCTGAGTCCACAAAAGATCAGCCATGATCTCATTGAATGGCGGAGCAGGCTCGAGGGGCCAGATGGCCTACTCCTGCTTCTAGTTCTTATGTTCTTAAGATCATTTCTCAGCAGACATGACAGGTTTCATAAGTCGTAAAACCTGACAAAGAACATCTGAAAGTTAACCACTGGTAAGGAAGGGGAGCTTCAATAGGTGCGAGGCAGATAGACAAAGACTTTGACGTTTCTGATGCACCACGAATGATGTTCTCCCACAAAAACAACAGTTTATCATAGAATCATAGAATTTACAGTGCAGAAGGAGGCCATTCGGCCCATTCCGGGGAGAAAGAGCACCCACCTAAGCCCACACCTCCACCCTCTGCCCGTAACCCAGAAACCCCACCTAACATTTGTACACTTAGGGGCAATTTAGCATGGCCAATCCACCTAATCCGCACACCTTTGAACTGTGGGAGGAAACCGGAGCACCCGGAGGAAACCCACGCAGACACGGGGAGAAAGTGCAGACTCCGCACAGACAGTGACCCAAGGTGGGAATCGAACCCGGGTCCCTGGCGCTGTGAAGCAACAGTGCTAACCACTGTGCCACCGCGCCGCCCCATTACCATGCCGCCAAATGTTGTTAAACAATTCATTCTCAAATAATAAAAGGCTGGACACCCACAAATGGTCAGGCCTTAAACTGAACACGCACACTTTTGAGAAAATAGCTCAAACGTTGAGCGGGTTTCTTTACCAACATTTCATTTTTTGGTCACATTTTCCTGAGTATCTACGTGCTCACCTGCAGAGTAATGTCACCTGTCAGATGATCAACATTTATGCCAGACCCCAAAAGACAAGGAAATAAATAAAACAATTTGAAATAATGATAGCAATTTATCAATTTAAATTGCAAAAATAGCTTTCGATGTATTGTTGCATCCTTAATCAGCGATGAATGGTGCAGCCTTTAGCTTTCTGATCACTTTGATTAGAAATCCATGGGCTTAAAATAGCCCGGTTTTTCAGAACGATCCAGCCTTCTGTTCCGTTGAAAATAACTAGGATTGGGATTGAGATAGGCACCTGAAGATATTGATATGCCCAGAATTACCATTGAAAGTGATAGCTCTTCGTAATAAATAAACTGCCTGTGAAGATAAATGAAGCAGCCATTGCTGTTTAACATTTTTATTGTGATTAGGTTTTTGTGTTTGATTCAGCGTTGGACTGAGTTCACGGTCCATTCACACTTGTGTTTTAATCATTTCAAAGCATTCTGAGTTTGCGTCAGTCTGTCACTATAATTAATAAACAGTACAGAGGAGTGGAGGAAAACATATCTCTCTCTCTCCGCATACATTTCCCAGTCATTTGCAGAGCTGTGCATTTGGATCAGAAATTGGCTAGCTGGAAGAAGACAAAGGGTGGTGGTTGATGGGAAGTGTTCAGACTGGAGTCCAGTTACTAGTGGTGTACCACAAGGATCTGTTTTGGGGCCACTGCTGTTTGTCATTTTTATAAATGACCTGGAGTAGAAGGATGGGTGAGTAAATTTGCAGAAGTCGGTGGAGTTGTGGACAGTGCGGAAGGATGTTACAAGTTACAGAGGGACATAGATAAGCTGCAGCGCTGGGCTGAGAGGTGGCAAATGGAGTTTAATGCAGAAAAGTGTGAGGTGATTCATTTTGGAAGGAATAACAGGAAGACAGAGTACTGGGCTAATGGTAAGATTCTTGGCAGTATGGATGAGCAGAGAGATCTCGGTGTCCATGTACATAGATCCCTGAAAGTTGCCACCCAGGTTGAGAGGGTTGTTAAGAAGGCGCACGGTGTGTTAGCTTTTATTGGTAGAGGGATTGAGTTTCGGAGCCATGAGGTCATGTTGCAGCTGGCCAAAACTCTGGTACGGCCGCATTTGGAGTATTGCGTGCAATTCTGGTCGCCGCATTATAGGAAGGACGTGGAAGCATTGGAAAGGGTGCAGAGGAGATTTACCAGAACGTTGCCTGGTATGGAGGGAAGATCTTATGAGGAAAGGCTGAGGGACTTGAGGCTGTTTTCGTTAGAGAGAAGAAGGTTAAGAGGTGACTTAATTGAGGCATACAAGATGATCAGAGGATTGGATAGGGTGGACAGTGAGAGCCTTTTTCCTCGGATGGTGATGTCTAGCACAAGGGGACATAACTTTAAATTGAGGGGAGATAGATATAAGACAGATGTCAGAGGTAGGTTCTTTACTGCGAGAGTAGTAAGGGCGTGGAATGCCCTGCCTGCAACAGTAGTGGACTCGCCAACATTAAGGGCATTCAAATGGTCATTGGATAGACATATGGACGATAAGGGAATAGTGTAGATGGGCTTTAGATTGGTTTCACAGGTCGGCGCAACATCGAGGGGCGAAGGGCCTGTACTGTGCTGTAATGTTCGATGTTCTATGTGCGAACATTTGGTCGCTGCTACAAAATGGATGAGTGTTTAGTTCTTCCAAAAGGACTTGCTTAATCTAAGGAGTGTGGAGGTTCCAATGCTTGGCTGTAAGGTTTGCCACTCATTTAAGTTAACACACTCTCTAAAAGGGAGAGAGGACAGAGTTGTGTGTACGGGTTAGCGTTAAATTAAAGGCCCTCAGTTCTTAAGAGTGCTTATGTGTGTAAACATGTGGAATGCAGTTTGCACATTGACCCAGGAATAATGGTTCTTGTGTTGCTAATCGAAGGCTTTCTTAATAAAATTCCTCCAGCCTGGGTTTTAATGGAAAAGGTAGTTTAGCCAAAGGCGTTGATTGACAAGGAAAGTGTGAGTAAGGTTAGAAAAAGAATCACATTTTAATCCTCACTACACATTCTCTCAGTGGATTGCCTATTTTTTCTCCTTTGTTAGCCTCATTATCCCAACTCGCGAGTCGTTCGAGAAGCAGTGTGGGATGGCTGACACGTTACATTAAAATAATACGCAAAGTTTTCCACGTGCTACTCTTTTCAACAAGTGATGACTGAAATTGTGAATATGTCACCACCTCCTCTCTGGAGCAGCCTGGGATCGAAACTGACACACTATGCACTCACCGTAATAATCTCCAGCTCTCAGAAATGTCCCTCGTTTGACTGCACCCCATTTAAACAGTGATGTCCACGACTATCTGAGTTCTCTGCAATCCCCCAATCCTGACATCCCCGATTTTCCTTGCTCCACTGTTGCAGGCTATACCTCCGGCTGACCAAGCCCTCTGCTTAAAATCTTTCTAAACATCTCCTTTCCCCTTTATCTCCCGTTTGAAGGCGCTCCTTAAAATCTTCAGGCCAATATTTGGTCACCTATTCTAATAACCCATACAACCCGGTGTCAAATTTTGTCGATGAATCCACTGCTCCCTCCCCGCCAAGTGCTTTCTTAAAACCTACCCCCCTGACCAATCTTCTGATTTGATATTGTTCATTTTGCACGATCCTTATGGACCAATTTCATTCCCTTGGTTCCCTAATTCTCTTTGTGAAATGATAATGTTCTATTTCAGCCAGTTACAGTCTTTAAACAACCTCAGTAATGTACTTAAAAGATTTAGCTGGAACCTTTCAAAGGAGAAGTCAATATACTTAGAAAGGGAAAAGTTGTAGGGCCATTTTGTACATATCAAACCTATGCAGTGGTGATACTCATTTCTATAGCCGGAATTTTCTGGTTGTACATGCCTGCGGGATCTTCCCGTCCCACGGCCCGCAGGTTTCCCGGTGGCGAGAGGTGCATTCAACAGGAATCCCGTTCATAACGGCAGAGCAAATGATCCCGCCACCAGCCAATGGCAGGCGCCTCACTCACTGCAAAACATGTGATGATTGAGCGGAAAATCCTGCCCTTTAAATTGTGTGACAAGTTTTATTTACAATGCTTTAAAATGTCTGCTCCATTCTTCAGCTCTCCTTTCAGCTTGAGCTGATCAGTGACAAATAACACTCATGCCCGTAAGTGCCAGGCAATGACCGTCTCCAACAAGAGACAATCTAACCATCTCTCCTTGACATTCAATGACATCACCGTCACTGAGTCCCCCCACTATTAACATCCTGGGGATTACCACTGACCAGAAACTGAACTGAACTAGCCACATAAATACTGTGGCTACCAGGGCAGGTCAGAGTTTGGGAACTCTGCGAAGAGCTACTCACTCCTGCTGACTTCCCAAAGCCTGTGCACCATCTACAAGGCACAAGTCAGGAGTGTAATGGAATATTCCCCACTTGCCTGGATAGGTGCCGCTCCAACAACACTCAAGAAGCTCAACACCATCCAGGACAAAGCAGGCCTCCACCAGCAATGCACAGAGGCAACAGTGTGTACCATTTACAAGATGCACTTCAAGTTCCTTAGACAGCACTTTCAAAACACAGGACCTTTGCCGTCTAGAAGGACAACGGTAGCAGATGCCTGCGAACCCCATCACCTGCCAGTTCCACTCCAAGTCACTCACCATCCTGACTTGAAAATATATTCAAAATGTATTTTTTAAAAAGGAATACATGGAATAGACTACAATAATTAATAATTACAGAACATATTATGAGAACAGACGTAAAAGATGCAGGAAGAGGATCTGTAGGGGAGAGCCGCCATGCTCAGGCGCCATCTTGGAAAATGTTTGTTTTAAATCCAGCTGCAGTCTTTGTTGTTGTTTGTTTTTGTGCCCCGCGTCAGCCAGGAAGAGGAAGAGCTGGTCCGGTTCCCTTGTAGTTGGCCTCTTTGGCTCAGTACTGGTGTTTGAAGAAATGCTCGATCAGCTCTCCGATCTCTTCTCTCCTCCTGCCTGGTAAACCCTCCAGAGAAAGGGCCTGGCCAGTTCCGTCTATCGGGTAGCATTTTGAGTTCAAGTTGTGAGTCTTCAAGCTTTTATGTAACAGTTCAAATAAGCGCAGAACTAACATCCTATTGAATTGGGTAAAGTTATATTAAATAAAGATTTTATTGAGAATAATCCAAATTATGCCTGATTTCAGTCGAGGCAACAACGCAGGAATGAGATTCAGCAATTTAAATAATTTCCTTTCTGGGTCAGAGGCAATTATTGAAACTGCATTAACAATGATAGCATTACCCGAAGGGTGCTTAGGCTGTTAGATACTAAGCCTAACTTTTTTGTGATACGTTTAAAGGGCAATTAATGTGCTAATACATCAAGCCCTTAAAAATCATGGCAGCCGAACTGGATTCCACTGTGCAAGGCAAACGGCAGAGAGACACAAATCAACAACAAAGCTGGTGATATTTCCAACTCGTGCGTATCTCTTCATTCCCTGAAATCGCCGGCCAATTTATGACTTCATGATGGGGGCAGCACGGTAGCATTGTGGATAGCACAATTGCTTCACAGCTCCAGGGTCCCAGGTTCGATTCCGGGTTGGGTCACTGCCTGTGTGGAGTCTGCACATCCTCCCCGTGTGTGCGTGGGTTTCCTCCGGGTGCTCTGGTTTCCTCCCACAGTCCAAAGATGTGCAGGTTAGGTGGATTGGCCGCGATAAATTGCCCCTTAGTGTCCAAAATTGCCCTTAGTGTTGGGTGGGGTTACTGGGTTATGGGGATAGGGTGGAGGTATTGACCTTGGGTAGGGTGCTCTTTTCAAGAGCCGGTGCAGACTCGATGGGCCGAATGGCCTCCTTCTGCACTGTAAATTCTATGATCTATGATTTATGATCTATGACATGTTTCATGAGCTCGCTGTTATTGTTCAAGAAAATTCCTGCTTGTTTTAAAAGGAGGAAGCTTCACAGGCCAAGAGCCTCACTCCTCAGCGGCTGTACAACAGCTGACCCATCAGGACATCTGGTCGATAAGCAGCAAACAGTTTTATGTTTTTCTCAACCTGACAGGAGTTGGCAGTTACTTTGCTTTCATACAATTTACTGCAAAGCTCCGGAGTGATTTTCAGGGTTGACGGGAATGAAGATTATTACTCAATGCAATGGGACTTGGGAGTCAATGCTTGCTCATGAAGAAATTACTTTTGCTTTCTTTTCCCCCAGAACTCTTCATCATCTATAAATCCCGTTGAAAGGAGAGAGACTACTTCATGAATCATAGTAGTTTGTGAGTTTTGTTTCAATAATCTTCACCCTTTGAGCTTGTTACACATCCCAGGAACAATCAGTGCATCCAACAGCGAGGACATTTATCTATACATTTAGAAAGAAAATCTCCCTAATGAGCAGTAAGTTGTGTTGTAAAATCACTGAGCGATCGTGCTCATATGTCTTGTAGACCTTGCCGTCAACAGGGGCATTTTTAAAAACTAATTCATGTGAAATGAAAGATTCAAAATTAAAAACAACGCAGTGAAACAGAAATGGGCCTTGATTTTATTTTGGGGAGGAGGGAGGGCAATGGAAGGGAAGCTTATTTTTAAATGTTTGAACACATGCCAATGTTAAGAGAATGGTTTTGTCAGAATATTGAAAATACATCAGGTAACTGAGTTTGTTACAAGGTTGCTGAGTGAAAACTGAAACGGAGAACGTTGAATTATACAACATCGGTGGCACAGTGGTATGTGTGGCACGGTGGCACAGTGGTTAGCTCTGCTGCCTGACAGCACCAGAGGGACTGGTTCAATTCCAACCTCGGTATCTGCATGGATTTCCTCCGGGTGCTCCGGTTTCCGCCCACAGTCCAAAAATGTAGGGGTTAGGTGGATTGTCCATGATAAAATTGCTCCTTCGTGTCCAAAGTTGTGCAGGTTAGGTGGATTGGCCATGATAAATTGCCCCTTCGTGTCCAAAGATTAGGTAGAATTAAGGGGTTACAGGGATGGGGTAGGGGAGTGGGCCTGAGTAGTATGCAGTTTTGCAGGGTCGGTGCAGACTCGATGGGCTGAATGGCCTCCTTCTGTACTGTAGGGATTCTATGATCAATACATTGAATTTTGATCTCACCAGGACAGGGAATGCTGAAAACACTCAGCAGGCCTGAGGGGGAGGAAACAGAGTGAACGTTTTGAGAGGGACAATGTGTTGGTTATTATACTATAGCTGGGAGAGACTGCAACAAGATGTAGCAACCTTAAGAACAAGAGACAGATGGCCTGGTGTGGGAGGCAGTAGGGAGACAATAAATGTATGGGATTCTTTTTAAAAAGGGTTTAAAATGGAGGAGAAAGGTCACAGTCTAAAGGTGTTGAACTCAATGTTGAGTTACAGCCCGAGGTCTGTAACGTGTCTGTGTAGTTATGTTACTTACAAGCCGCTACTTGGTGTAGGCGTTGCTGAAGGAAACTCCAGACCTTGAGGTAAGTTGAACGTATTTATTGAGCGATTAACAAAGCTCCTAAATGAGTTCCACACTCTACTAATCTGACTCTAGTAACACAGTATACTCTACTAACTATATGAACTTGCTCCAGACCACATGCCATGGTGTAACGGAGCTGCTAACCACACACGGCTTGCACTCTAGGTTTCTGTCAGTGGAAGGGGCAGGACCTGTGTACCTTGTCCTTTTATAGTGGTCGTGTGTTGCCCTCTTGTGGTGATGCCACCGCTGGGTGTTCTGATTACCCATTGGTTGTTTCTTGTTCTGATGACCCATTGGTTACATGTCTGCATATCATTACAGTGTCCAATCAGAAGGTGAGACGCTGCTCCACTAGCTTGTGTTGGGCTTCACTGGAGCATTGCAGCAGGCCGAGGACAAGCAGGTGGGCATGAGAGCGGGATGGCGAGTTAAAATGGTAGGTGACAGGAAGGTCGGGGCCATGCTTGTTGACCGAGGGAAGGTGTTCCGCAAAGTAGTCACCCAGTCTGTGTTTCGCCTCGCCAATGTAGAGGAGACGGCATTGGGAGCAGCAAATACTGCCAACCAAATTGAAGTGCAAGTAAAACACTGCTTAAGCTGAAAGTAGTGTTTGGGGCCTAGAACGGTGAGGGAGGGGCGAGGGGGGTGGGAGGAAGAAAAGGGGCAGGTGCTGCACCTTTGATCACACTCGGTCGTTCATAGCACATAGAATAAGTGGCATTGTTCTCAATGTGAGATAACAGCCGATATTTACCACCTGTTTCAGGGTGGTTGGAGGCGGTACGCCATTGGCAGGTGACGGGATCTGTCTCCGGGGTTTCCCAATGAATGCACATCTTGTCACCGGGAAACGCCCTGCGGGGGTGAGGGGGTGCCTTCGGCATTACCGGGAGATCCCACCGGCTCAAATGGCTGCAAGGTTCCGACCACACATTGTGGCTGGAATTCTCCAGATGTCAGGATTCTTGTTTTCTGCCGGCAGCGGCCCCTCATCAGCGGGATTGGTGGCGGCATGGGGGGGGGTCTCAATGGGAAATCCAATTGAAAAATGGCGGGAGGATAGAACCCCGCCACCAGCGAATGGCGCGCTGCTGAGAAACATGCGGCTGGGGGATTGGAGAATGTAGATAATGGCTGGACTTTGGCTTTTATGCGGAATAATAACCATGGCTAGTTTTAGGTAGTAATGGTCAATGAAATTCAGGGCGCCATCTATCCGCTGCGTTGCGCCCAAATGGCGGCATGACGTGTTCGGTAGATGCCGAGAGATCCCTTTTCATGGATCTACCCGGCTCGCCACGCCTTGCAAGATTTACGGGATCTCGCAAGTCAACGGGATCTGAATCAAGATCAGTATTTATAAAATTTGCATATTAGAGTGATATCCTTCGCCTCGGAGACCTCAGGCGAGCATGTTCGCAGCTGGATCCCACAAATGGGGGCTAGATGGACTTTCACTTCGGGAGGGCATCCCAGGGGGTCGAAGGCCTCCAGGCAGTTGCCCCGGTAGTTGCAGGGTGGTACCTTGGCCAATGTGGCACCTGCCATCCTGGCAGTGCCACCTAGGCGCCAGCCTGGCATTGCCAAGGTGCCCACCGGCTCCAGATTGGAATAAAGTCCCTTTCGATAGCATGGTCTTTCTCAGCGCTGCCGGCTCTGGGAAAAACCCGGCTAAACGTCGAGACATGGGACCCTGTTGTAATTCGGTTAGATCGCACCCTAAGGGTGCCCAGTACTCCATCAGTGACAATTAATAAATATATATAGAACATAGAAAAAAACAGCACAGAACTGGCCCTTCGGGCCACGATGTTGTGCCGAACCTTTGTCCTAGATTAATCATAGATTATCATTGAATTTACAGTGCCGAAGGAGGCCATTCGGCCCATTGAGTCTGCATCGGCTCTTGGAAAGAGCACCCTACCCAAAGTCAACACCTCCACCCAACACTAATGACAATTTTGGACACTAAGGGCAATTTATCATGGCCAATCCACCTAACCTGCACATCTTTGGACTGTGGGAGGAAACCGGAGCACCCGGAGGAAGCCCACACAGACACGGGGAGGATGTGCAGACTCCGCACAGACAGTGACCCAAGCCGGAATTGAACCTGGGACCCTGGAGCTGTGAAGCAATTGTGCTATCCACAATGCTACCGTGCTGCCCTTAAGAACAAATAAATCTACACTATATCATTTTACCGTAATCCATGTACCTATCCAATAGCTGCTTGAAGGTCCCTAATGTTTCCGACTCAACTACTTCCACAGGCAGTGCATTCCATGCCCCCACTACTCTCTGGGTAAAGAACCTACCTCTGACATCCCCCCTATATCAATCACCTTAAATTTATGTCCCCTTGTAATGGTTTGTTCCACCCGGGAAAAAAGTCTCTGACTGTCTACTCTATCTATTCCCCTGATCACCTTATAAACCTCTATCAAGTCGCCCCTCATCCTTCTCCGTTCTAAAGAGAAAAGGCCTAGCACCCTCAACCTTTCCTCATAAGGCCTACTCTCCATTCCAGGCAACATCCTGGTAAATCTCCTTTGCACCTTTTCCAAAGCTTCCACATCCTTCCTAAAATGAGGCGACCAGAACTGTACATAGTACTCCAAATGTGGCCTTACCAAAGTTTTGTACAGCTGCATCATCACCTCACGGCTCTTAAATTCAATCCCTCTGTTAATGAACGCTAGCACACCATAGGCCTTCTTCACAGCTCTCTCCACTTGAGTGGCAACTTTCAAAGATGTATGAACATAGACCCCAAGATCTCTCTGCTCCTCCACATTGCCAAGAACTCTACCGTTAACCCTGTATTTCCGCATTCATATTTGTCCTTCCAAAATGGACAACCTCACACTTTTCAGGGTTAAACTCCATCTGCCACTTCTCAGCCCAGCTCTGCATCCTATCTCTGTCTCTTTGCAGCCGACAACAGCCCTCCTCACTATCCACAACTCCACCAATCTTCGTATCGTCTGCAAATTTACTGACCCACCCTTCAACTCCCTCATCCAAGTCATTAATGAAAATCACAAATAGCAGAGGACCCAGAACTGATCCCTGCGGTACGCCACTGGTAACAGGGATCCAGGCTGAATATTTGCCATCCACCACCACTCTCTGACTTCTATCGGTTAGCCAGTTTGTTATCCAACTGGTCAAATTTCCCACTATCCCATGCCTCCTTACTTTCTGCAGAAGCCTACCATGGGGAACCTTATCAAATGCCTTACTAAAATCCACGTACACTACATCCACTGCTTTACCTTCATCCACATGCTTGGTCACCTCCTCAAAGAATTCAATAAGACTTGTATGGCAAGACCTACCCCTCACAAATCCGTGCTTACTATCCCTAATCAAGCAGTGTCTTTCCAGATGCTCAGAAATCCTATCCTTCAGTACCTTTTCCATGACTTTGCCTACCACCGAAGTAAGACTAACTGGCCTGTAATTCCCAGGGTTATCCCTAGTCCCTTTTTTGAACAGAGGCATGACATTCGCCACTCTCCAATCCCCTGGTACCACCCCTGTTGACAGTGAGGACGAAAAGATCATTGCCAACGGCTCTGCAATTTCATCTCTTGCTTCCCATAGAATCCTTGGATATATCCCGTCAGGCCCGGGGGACTTGTCTATCCTCAAGTTTTTCAAAATGCCCAACACATCTTCCTTCCTAACAAGTATTTCCTCAAGCTTACCAGTCTGTTTCACACTGTCCTCTCCAACAATATGGCCCCTCTCATTTGTAAATACAGAAGAAAAGTACTCGTTCAAGACCTCTGCTATCTCTTCAGACTCAGTACACAATCTCCCGCTACTGTCCTTGATCGGACCTACCCTCGCTCTAGTCATTCTCATATTTCTCACATATGTGTAAAAGGCCTTGGGGTTTTCCTTGATCCTACCCGCCAAAGATTGTTCATGCCCTCTCTTAGCTCTCCTAATCCCTTTCTTCAGTTCCCTCCTGGCTATCTTGTATCCCTCCAATGCCCTGTCTGAACCTTGTTTCCTCAGCCTTACATAAGTCTCCTTTTTCCTCTTAACAGGACATTCAACCTCTCTTGTCAACCATGGTTCCCTCACTTGACCATCTCTTCCCTGCCTGACAGGGACATATGTGGCCGGAAGGATTCTAACAAAGACACCTGGACAGTTTAAACCCTTTCAAATCTGGGTAGAACCACAGCAATAAACATCCTCAAATTATCATCAAAATACAGACCTATCAATAAAAAGAAATAAATGATTGTGGGAGACTAAGTGATCTCCCGTGGTTACCTCCTGGATAGTCTGAGGGTCTGATATTGTGATGTTTAACAGGTCTCATTCAGGACCAGGGGGAGTGGGGTGGTGGGGAGGCAACTGAAGCACAAAAGCGCGAAGCAGCCAAACTTTCAAATTTGCAATCACTTGCGGCCTTGCGTGTTTAACAGCACCATGGAATGGGCAGTGAGAAAATCAGAAGTGTGCGGCACCGTTACAGTCGGAGTTGCTGCTTCGAAGTTAAGCTAAGAGGTGCGTCCCTGAGGATTAAGAGCACAATTCTCGATGCTCTGCAGCTTTATCGGTCCTGGGTGCGATTCATTTGGATATTGGATGCTCGAAATTCAAAGTGAATCTATTCTTCCGTACTTACATTGTCTCAGCTGAAAGCTTTGGATAAGGCAGCGCTGCCGTCCTTCACCTCAGCGCAAGATGCACTGCAGCAACTTGTCAAGGCTCCTTCGACAGCGCACTTTAAACCTGTGACCTCTGGACGGACAAGGGCAGCAGATTCATGGAAATATCTTGCAAGTTTCCTTCCAAGTCTGGAACACGACAAAGATAGGCTGGCGGTCAGGGCAGGAGAAGGCAAGTGGAATATGATAGTGGGAAGTGTGAGGTGGTGCATTTTGGCAGAAGACAGGTAATAGTGATGCAATGGCATGAATCTAAAGAGCATGAGGGGACAGAGGGACCTGGAGGTGCATGTGTATCGGCCGTTGAAGCTGGCAGGACATGTCGAAAAATTTGTCAGCAAAGCATATGGGATCTTGTGTTTCATGATTAGAGGCATTGATTGCAGAAGCAGATAATTTATGCTCAGCCTTTATCAAGCTCTGGTTAGGTCCAAACTGGAGTATTGCGTCCAGTTCTGGTCACCGCATTTTAGGAAAGATTCGAGGGCCCTTGAGAGGGTGCCGAGGAGAATGGTTTTAGTTCAAGGTTAGGTTGAGGAAGCTGGGGGTGTTCACCTTGGTGTAAAGGAGGTTGTGGTGGAGATTTGATAAAGGTGTACAAGACCTTTGATAAAGGTGTACAAGAATGGCAAGTTTGGGTAAGGTAGACATAGTACTCGGGCTAAGGACTAGGGAGGCACAGATTTAAGGTTTTGGGCAAGAAATGCAGGGGGGGTGAGAGGGAGAATGGGTTTTACACAGCATTTGATAGTGATCTGGAACTCCATGCCCAGAAGGGTGGTGGAAGCAGCGAGGATAAATGATTTCAAAAGAAAATTGGTTGGGCATATTGATGCACAATCAATACTCTTGAGACCACGAGGAGTCATATCGATTCAGCTTTAATCAGATAGAACTGTACCCAGCAGCGATGTTACAGAAGTGAAGGCTGCTGGGACGGCACCGGTTCTTATACCCCGCCTCTCAGGGCGGGGCTATGTACATTATCCAATGGTAGACCCCGCGGTCTAGCCAATGGTCATTCACCTCTCAGGTACTGCAATACCTGGTATTACCACACACTTAAACAAGATTAACCTGTAAGATCACTGGAATTGAGAGGGGTAGTGTAGTGAGACCGAATGGACTGCGACACAGAGAGCCGTTTGGACTCGATGGGCCTTATGTCCTTCTGTTACTGTAAATGACTCTGTAACGGCAAATCACGGGGCTTGGAAAAATACCTTCACTGTCACGAGGTCAAAATCCTGGACCAGTCTTCCTAACAGCACTGTGGGTGTACCTGCACCGCATGGATCACAGTGACTCACCAGCACCTTCTCAAGGACCATCAGGGATGGACAATGAAAGCTGGCTTTGCCAACAATGCCCAAATTCTGTTCATGAATAAAAAAATTAAAATGTATGTGGATCGCTGGTGTAAGGGACAATCCAATTGCCCCCACCACACTTGGGTTTATGGGATGGAAAGAATTCTGTTAACCTTCCATGCTGATTAGCAAAATTGAACGATGCTGGTTAGAACAGTCAGACACACGCAAATATGTGAGATACAAATAGGACTGGCTTGACTACAATGGCATCGCAAATGTTCTTCCATTATTCACAGTGGCTAAATTACGGATGTGATTTGTCTGTGATATGGAACGGTTTGCTGAAGTGCTCAGTAACTCCAGGAAAGGAAGGCAGAATACTTGAACATAAATGAGAATATGTGGTTCTACAAACAGTCTTTACCATCAAAAGAAAAACACGACTATATTTAGGTGTGAGTTGAAAGAACCATACAAATGGATGGAAGGTTCTGTAAATGAGATATCCTCAGAACGGAAATTCCTGTGTCAATAACACTCTTCAGGTGGGAACAGCTTGTTTGCTCGTGTATTAAGGAGTGACAGCACCATTACTATAGTCAGACTGAAGTTGATGCGGTAGGAAAATAAAATTGAAAGACTTTTCAGTTCACAGTGCAGTGCTAAAAAGAAAGAGAATCACTTTGTTATGATTGCTATGTTCTGTGTTGTGGCCACTGTAAAGATGCACACAGAACATCTAGTTCTTTACTGGTAAGATAGTTCATTGACAAAATGAACACGTGGAAAGATAACTAACAAACGACAATACGAATAAATGAATTCTCCTGGAGCTACTTGTAAAGCGACTGTCCTCTAGCACGACCTACTACCAACTGCCCAATCTGTGGAGTCACATGGTGGACCACCGTCCCCATCTGCTGGTTGGAGGTTGTACATCCAACTATATACATTGCTACGCATATCACCAAAATGATCAGGTTGGGAGGGTTGGGGGGGGGGGGGGGTGCAGGGGGCGGGGGATAGGTTCCCTATTTTCCCTCTTCATTTATTTTGTAAAAAGGATGTGCTTGCAAATTCAGTGGCTGTTCACATGTTTATGTGTTTTTACTGCAAGAGACATAGACAGACAGGCTTACTTGTAATGAAAAAAGCAAAGAGAATAGTATTAATTGTATGTAACCCGGGCTAGTTTCACACATGCACGCACACCAATGCACACACAAACAAACAATCACAGACATGCAGACATGAACACAAGCACACACGTGCACACATAAATATGTGCATACACACACAAACACACAAATATATTCCAGCAATAGTACTGAAGACTTGTGCTCCAGAACTGGCCAAGCTGTTCCAGTACTGCTACAACACTGGCAACTACCTTGCAATGTGGAAAATTGCCCAGTTGTGTCGTGTACACAAAAAAACAGGACAAATCCAACCCAGCCAATTACCACCCTCTCAATCTACTCTCCATCGTAAGCAAAGTAATGGAAGGAGTCATCAATAGTGCTATCAAACGGCACTTATACTCAGTTTGGGTTACGCCAGGGTCATTAGCCATATTAATACTGTGGCTACCAGGGCAAGTTCAAGGCTAGGACTCCCACAGTGAGTAACTCACCTCCTGACCCCCCCCAAAAGCCATCTACAAGGCACAAGTCAGGAGTGTAATGGAATACTCTCCACTTGCCTGGATGAGCGCAGCTCCAACAACACTCAAGAAGCTGAACACCAACCAGGACAAAGCAGCCCATTTGATTGTTCGTCCTTCCGCAAACACTCAAACCCTACACCACTGACGAGCAGGGGCAGCCGTGTGTACCATCTACAAGATGCACTACAGTAACTCACCAACGTTCCTTAGACAACACCTTCCAAACACCTTCCATGACCACGACCATCTAGAAGGGCAGGAGCAGCCGGTACCCCACCGCCTGGAGGTTCCCCTCCAAGTCACTCACTACTCTGACCTGGAAATATATGACCGTTCCTTCACTGTAACTGGGGCAACATCCTGGAACTCCCTCCCTAACAGCACACTCAGGGATTCTAGCGGTTCAAGAAGGCAGGAAGTGCACTGGGAGAAGTGCAGACTCCGCACAGACAGTGACCAAAGCCGGGAATCAAAGCTGGGACCCTGGAGCTGTGAAGCAACAGTGGTGACCACTGTGCCACCGTGCCGCCCATTTTGCATGCTCGAAGGTTGGATTTCAGGTTGTCTCTATGTCTAGGTTTCGGACAACCTGTGCTCAGCTGGCTACTGAATCCTGCCTTTGGTGTGCGGGAATCCTCCATGCAAATCTAAAAATGATCACACCGCTAAAAGAGTACTTGTGCAGTTCATTCCTAGACTCAACCCTTTGCAATAATTTTTGGCGTAGCTCCCACGAGGACCATAGGGAAACCATTGTCGGTCTCCTCATGGGAATCGTAGAATACGAGCTTCCCAGGCAGGGTGCGGTGGCCACCCAGCTACAGCTTGTATGTCCTATGTTATTTTATGTATGGAACGAGCTGTCTGGATTGTACGCAGAATAATACTTTTCACTGGACCTTGGCACACGTAACAATAAATCCAATCCAATCCAATCCAATCGTCTACTCATCAGCTATTCACATATTATTCTTATCTGAAATGCCTTCTAATCTTGCTGCTGTGAGAGGTGTATTTCACCCGACCTTTTGAATACCGGCGACTGCTGTCTCTAGGCAGATTTCTACCGGTTGCTGGGCAGGACACATTCTATTATGTCTTGTTGAATTTATTTTACTGCTGTTGCTCGGCAAATTCATGAAAGGACTGCCGGCGAGACTACTGCCCAATTAACATAACAAAGATTTTCACAAAATTGTAATTGGGTGACATATCTCTTATTTCCAATATTTAGTTACAAGCATTACCAGCAGAGCCAGAGTTGCCCAGAGTGACGGGAGGTGGTGTTGGCTGTATTTTGATTTTTTTTTCCCACCCACTGAGTGTTCCCTACTCCCAGCGTCCTGCATTTAGAAAACAGCCAGGAGAGGAATTGGAGCTTCCCCACAGGAAGAAAGGGAAACTTTGAGGAGAAAGTCTACATTTACCTCCTGGAGAACCTCAAGAAAGATAAATTAGAGTACTCGCTAAGTGAAATGAAATGAAAATCACTTATTGTCACAAGTAGGCTTCAAATGAAGTTACTGTGAAAAGCCTCTAGTCGCCACATTCCAGCACCTGTTCGGGGAGGCTGATACAGGAATTGAACCGTGCTGCTGGCTTGCCTTGTTCTGCTTTCAAAGCCAGCGATTTAGCCCTGTGCTAAACAGCCCCATGGTGGTGAAGTGGTGAAAAGCTAGAATAGTTGGGGTCCAAAGAAATTTAGGGTGCTTGAACCTGAATCATGTCATGGACATACATGGAAAGTATTCCCAAGAGCTGATGGAATGTTGGCCTTTATATCTAGAGGACTAAAACCAGCAGTGAGAGATCATGCTACAGTGATACAAGGCCTGGTAGACTACAGCTGGTCTACCACTGTGTTCTATCTTGGGTATCATATCTTAGGCAGGATATATTGGCCTCGTAGTGCTTCACTAGAATGTTTCCTGAACTCCAAAGGCTAATTTATGAGGAGAGATTACACAAACTTTGACCACATTCCCTGGCACTTAGAAGATTAGGGGATAATTTGATTGAAGATTCCAAGAAATACTGACAGGGTAGAAAGAGAGAAAATTTTCTCACTGGTTGGCGTGTCCAGCGACGGGGGTATAATCTCAAAATTAGAGCCTCTTTCAGGAGCGAAATTAGAAACATACCTTTGCACAATGAAAGGTAGTAGACTCTTTCCTTGATGACACGGGGGGGGGGGGGGGGGCGGGTGGGGGGGCGAGATTGTATGTTCTTGTGTATTATCGTCACCAAATCTGTATTGTTAATGTGTAACAGTACAGTTTTGTGATGTTTGCTGCCCTGCGTTTCGGATATAGGTATGGGGGTTTCAGCATGTGGCGCATAGTGGCAGAGGGGGTGGGGGAGGAATGGGGGGGGGGGGTGGAGGGGTTTGAGGCCATGAGATGGTAGGTGGGAGAGCGGGTTGTCAGGGTTTTGTTTTATTATGAGGGGAGTCCGTTCTGAGCCTCAGGTGGGGGTCACCTGGCGAGTAGAAACGCTAGTTAACGGAGGTGGAGTGGGTGGGAAGAGCCGCAGCTGGATGTTTACGGGGGGGAGCGAGGTTGTTTCTTACCCTCGTTTTGGTTTCTTTGTTCGTTGTTTGGGTTGGGACAACGAGCCTGGGGTGGTGGAGTTTTCGTTGTTTGGGTTGGGGTAGAGGTTGCTTTTTGTTTTGAGTTGTAGTTATTATTGTTTTATTTTATAGATGTATAATGGGGCACGTGGGGTGTTTAAGGTAAGGGGGAGACTTTGTGTTATATGATAGCAGCACGGTAGCACAAGTGGATAGCACTGTGGCTTCACAGGGCCAGGTTCCCAGGTTCGATTCCCCGCTGGGTCACTGTCTGTGCGGAGTCTGCACGTTCTCCCCGTTTCTGCGTGGGTTTCCTCCGGGTGTTCCGGTTTCCTCCCACAGTCCAAAGATGTGCGGGTTAGGTGGATTGGCCGTGATAAATTGCCCTTAGTGACCAAAAAAGATTAGGAGAGGTTATTGGGTTACAGGGATAGGGTGGAAGTGAGGCCTTAAGTGGGTCGGTGCAGACTCGATGGGCCGAAAGGCCTCCTTCTGCACTGTATGTTCTATGTTGTTCTCTCGCAGACGGGTGTATTTCGTGTTTTTGAAAGAAAATGAAAATGCCTTGATTAAAAATATTTTTTAAAAGGGATATGGCGAAGGTGGGTGTATGAAGTTATTTCTCAGGTCCGCTAAGAGGCTGGGTTTCTGCCCCTTCTCACCAGTGGGATTTACCAGTCACGCCGAAGATGACTCCCCACGGCGATGGGATTGGGCGAGCGGTGCAAAAAAACGGCATAGACATCGGCTAGACCGGAACATCTTGCCGGTGGCCAATGCCGATCTGCCTCCGGCGCCGGAAACCACATCACGGGGTGTGGGTTTGGGGTGGAAAGTGGGGGGGAGGGGATCCTGGGATCCTGGCCATGGTCTAACTAAATGGTGGGACAGGCTTGAGGGGCTAAATAGTTTGTACCTGTTTATATGTCCAGAGTGACTGGTCATGTACCAGTTGGATTGGTCAATGGAGTTTGGAGGACCAGGAATGGAAATGAGAAAGCACTTTAGACAGAGGCAGTGCAAAAATAAGGAATAGCAGTGCAGTTTTGGAACGCTATTATTTCATTTCCGTGTAAAGTTTCAGTTCGAATTCAGAAATGATTATTACTTTTGTGAAGGGGTTTATTCACTTAATGTCTGCTAAAATTCTGCTGTAATTCATTCAAATGGGGAAGGCAGAGAAACTCAAGTGAGACACTTTACTATGAGGTGTGTACCAGTTCTGATTTCTGCCCTTGCGCATTTAATCAACCAAGAGTTCTGAATTTAAATTATTTTTGCACCTAAAAACCTTTTCTCTTTGTCATGTTAAAAGCTGACTTCATTACAATTCACGACTTGACTGAGATTCACGGTGCTAAATAATGAATTAATTAGACCAGTGTTTTGGGTAGACTTTTCTTCCAATTCAAATAGAAGAGGATATTTTCCAAGGCGGCAGCCTCCTGCCATCGACTCCATCCCTCTCTTTGGCCCGTGTTTCAGGGTTAAACCAGGTTGTTCGCAACCTCAGCACTCCATTTGACCCTGAGCTGAGTTTCCGACTCAAAATCCTCTCTGATGCGAAGGGTCTCCAACTTTCACCTCCCTCGCCTGCCTCCACCACAGCCTCAGCTCACCTCGAGCAGAAACCCTGAACCATGTCTTTCTTACCAACCATTCAGGTGCTCCCTTCGACAGCCTCCCACCTTGCACCTTCTGTAAACTTCCTGCTCATCGAAAAACTCCGCCGCCCACATCCTAACTCACAGCAGGTAACATTCACCAATCAGCCCTGCTGTTGACTGAGCTACAAAAGCTCCCGGTTTGGCAATGGTCTGAGCAGAGGGACCTGGGCCTATATGTGCATAGAAGAACACAGGAAATAGGTGCAGGAATGGGCCCTCCATCACATCAAGCCCATTCCAACATTCAACAGGATCATGGCTGATTTGATTGTGATGGTAACTCCACTTTTCTGCCTGTCCCCATAACCCTTGACTCCGTTGTCAACCAAACATCTGTCTGACTCAGCCTTGAATGTATTCAATGACCCAGCAGCCTCTACTGCTCACTGGGAAAGAGAATTCCAAACGCTAACCTCTGAGAGAAGAACATCCTCCTGATCCCCATTAAAAAGCAGAGACCCCTGCTTTTTAAATTATGGCCACTGGTCTTAGATTCTCCCACAAGGGGTAACACCCTCTCAGCACCTACCCTGTACAGCCACCTCTGAATGTATTCATCTCAACAAGGTCACTTCTCATTCTTCTGAGTATCGACCTGTGGTGGACAACCCACATGCGGCCTACCTGCGTTCTGAGTGTGGCCCATGACACATTTTGTTGCCTGTCGCCCATGCTTATTCCAGATTCCACTGGTTGCCAGATTCCACTGGTATCCATCCATCGACGCAATTATCCTTCCCACCGTATTATTAAGTGATTTGTGCGTTAAGGAAAGGCACATGAAGTGAGACGTGCGCTGAGTGCCCACAACGGCTGTGAGAACCATGCGCTCCCACTACATTCAACCAAGCACTGCCACGGTTCAATGCCCCCCACCCCCCCTCCCCACCCCCCAACTGCTAGGGGCGCAAGCGCAGTTACCAAAGTTACCCGATCCCGGGAGACCGGCTTGGTTATGACACCGGTGGACGAGGGAGGTTATGCGTATTATATCCCCCAAAAGGAATGGAGCCCACACCGAGTTGCGAAGTTTATTTCTATGTCTAAGCAAAGAGTCCAAGCAAGTGCTACCCAGCCGAGTGAGTCCCGGCCGGTTCTTGGCCGAACGGTTTTGTTCCAGAAGCTCGAGATAGCTCCTCCCCTTTAGCGGGGTAAAGCGTATTCCCCTAGACATTCTGAGAAGACCAGATCCCTGACACTATTGGTTTCAACAGAGCCCAGGTTATGACAGTGCATTTTTATGTTACTTTTGCCGGGTATTTAATTTGCCCCCAGTTATATGGTGGATCGCTCTGTGTTGGGTTCATAGAATCATAGAATTTACAGTGCACGAGGAGGCCATTCAACCTATCGAGTCTGCACTGGCTCTTGGAAAGAGCACCCTACTTAAACCCACATCTGCACCCTATCCCCGTAACCCAGTAACCCTACCTAACCTTTTTGGACACTAAGGGTAATTTAGCATGGCCAATCCACCTAACCTGCATGTCTTTGGACTGTGGGAGGAAACCGGAGCACCCGGAGGAAACCCACGCAGACATGGGGCGAACGTGCAGACTCCGCACAGAGAGTGAGCCAGCCGGGAATCGAACCCGGGACCCTGGTGCTGTGAAGCAACAATGCTAACCACGGTGCTACCTTGCCGTGAAGGAGAGGGAGAATCAAGTGCAAAATCAAAACACACAGAGGAAGAAGAATCAGCCAAAAAGGAAAGTGGGGACAGAATGGTAAAAGAGCTGGATTATTTTGTTACTAAGCAGAATGGAAGGCCACTTTGCTTAATTTGCAACAAGGTGATATCAGTTCCAAAAAAAAGATCACTAGCGTCCGCAGGTTCATACAAATTCGCACCGGCAATTAATGTCCACTCAGTTTTTAAAAAAGAAATTTAAATAAATTTAGAACCCAATTCATTTTTCCAATTAAGGGGTAATTTAGAGTGGCCAATCCGCCTTGCCTGCACATCTTTGGGTTGTGGGGATGAAACCCTTAAAAACACGGGGAGAATGTGCAAACTCCACACGGACAGTGACCCAGAGCCGGGATCGAACCTGGGACCTCGGCGCTGCGAGGCAGCTGGGCTAACCCACTGCGCCACCCTGCTGCCATAATGTCCACTCAGTTACCTTCATGTGACCACACACACTTCCCAAATTTGAAAAACATTGAGGGAAAACAGTCTGACCAAGGAACTGAATATGATCCATTAGTTCACAGACCAGTCTGCACCCGCCCCAGGCCCCTGGGAATGTCTTTGTGGGCATTTTCTCCTGAGGTGGGCTGGCGGAGCCAGGAATCTTCCTGACTCCCCCTATCTGCCTGGGGGAGTGGGGACAGAATGGTAAAAAAGTTATGAGCAAAAGTTACGAGTGCAAATAAATCTGGATTGGTTCAAAGAGCGTAACTGAAAGGTTTAGGAGAATAGAGGATTCCGAGGATAAAAAAAAATTGGCTAGCCGGGCAATGCTCTGGTTGTTCTGAGAGACGTTTTGATGGAGGTCTCCAAAATCATGAGGGCTCTGGACAGACTGTTCCCATTTGTGAATGGTCTAGGACCGGAGGGCAATGATTTAAGTTGGTCGGCAAAAGAACCAGAGGCGATATGAGGGAAAACCTTTTTTTTTTTACGCACTGCGTGCTTAGAGCCTGGAGTACGCTGCTTGAGAGTGTGGTGGAGGCAGATTCAAACGTGGCTTCCAAAGTGTAATTGGATCGTTAACTGATGAGGAAGTAATTCCAGGGCCGGGGGAAAGTGGCAGGTGAGTGGAGCTAGCCGAGTGGGTCAAGCACAGAGCCAGGACACAGATGATGGGCTGAATGGCCTCCTTCTGTGCTACGATCATTCTATAATTCTACAACTCTACGATTGAGGGGTACTTTGGCAGTCCTCGGTGACGGAGTACCCTAGGAGCGGCTGGCCTCTGAAGAGTTAAAGACACCTCTTGCGCAGGCTGAGTTTCGGCAGCGAGAGATATTCTTGCAGAGGCTCCCTTTCACTGAAAGTATCGATTCACAATTTTGTCAGCCACTGTATTATTAATGGAGTTAAATAATTCATCCAGATTTTGGGTGTGGAAAGGAGCCTGCTGTAGGTGCCATTTGCATTCATAACACTCGTGTTATGCTCACTGTCCTAACTTCCATAATTAACTGAGCTGGTGACATGGGAGCAAGACGTCCTCAACCCAGAAAGGGACATTTCCAGGAAAGCCAAACAAATAGTGACTGATAAACAATTCCCAGTGTATCTCAGACGAGACAGACATCACCTTTTGTATTCGTGTATCTGCAAATGATCGGGAATTAGCTGCCACAGAGGCAGACACTGATATCTGTGCATTGATTTATTGATCTGAATCCACATTGATTGTATTGCAATATTACTATTTGCTATTAAATGTAATGAGCATATTCTGGAGGGACCCCACAATTCAATACAATAAAGGGACAGGTTCTTGCCAAATGGGAACGTCGACTTCATTAAAATCCAAGGGAAGTCAAAGGCCACTGCAGCGAGCCATCCCTTGGACTTGACTCTTCAACGTTGCTGGGGATAGTTTCAGGAGGCAGCAGCAAATCCTGTCAGAATTTTCTCTTGTAATCGCTTCTCGATGAGAGCGCCATCAGAGGCCACAGTTGAGCCCTGACCCGATACCCAATCAGAAGCCCCACTGAATTGCACCTCCGTCCCATTGCCCGTCTCCATCCCTGGCTCGATCAGCCCACCTGTAACTGAAACCCTCACCCATGTTATGTTCTGTGTTGTGAACATAGTTCAGACGCACACAGAACATCCAGTTCTTTGACCAGTAAGATGGTTTAATTAACAAAATGACCACGTGGAAAGATAACAGACGAATGATGATGCAAACGGTAAAAAAATTAATTAATTCAGTGAATTTTTCTGGAGCTAGTTCTAGTGCGACTATCCTCCTGTACGACTTACTACCAACTGTCGGATATCTCGAGTCACATGGTAGATTTCTATCGCCACCAGCTGGTTGGAGGTCGCATCGATAACGATGTACATTGATAAACAACTATATACAAAACTATGCATAGGCATATCACCACGACCCATCCCTGTTTGTTACCATCTGGACTCGATTGTCCTGGCTGGACTCTTGTTCTGCAGACCAATTTGAGTTTATCTGAAAATCTGCTGCCCATATGCTGACTCACACCATGTCCTAGTCATCCATTACCCCTGGAGGCAAGGACATATTTCTGGCAGGCCTGCAGTTACAGACACCACGTAATCTGATATCAACTTCCTCTGAGGTGGCAATCGTCAGAATATGGTGACATTTTTCTGGCCTGTGTGTCAAACCCTGAAGCCTTGATTGGCTGCCTGTGCCAGACACTCCTGGAAAGTGGGGAAAATGAAATTCATAGCCATGCGGTGAAGTGAACGGACCAACAAGTCGTGCTCTTTGCTAACCTTGGTGTTGGCCAGGCTGCTGTTTTCTGCCAGGGCAGTCTATTGAAAGTCTAGGCTCCAATTTCCACACAATCCAGCAGCGATTGTATCCATTTTACACAAGGTTACATGCCAAACATTTCTACATCGATATGCAAGCAAGTCCCTAAGACCATAAAACATAGGAGCAGAATTAGGCCACTCAGCCCATCGAGTCTGCTCCGCCATTGAATCGTGGCTGATATTTTTCTCATCCCCATTCTCCTGCCTTCTCCCCATAACCCCTGATCCCCTTATTAATCAAGAACCTATCCATCTCTGTCTTAAAGACACTCGGTGATTTGGCCTCCACAGCCTTCTGCGGCAAAGAGTTCCCCAGATTCACCACCCTCTGGCTGAAGAAATTCCTCTTCATCGCTGTTTTAAAGGATCGTCCCTTTAGTCTGAGATTGTGTCCTCTGCTTCTAGTTTTTCCTACAAGTGGAAACATCCTCTCCACGTCCACTCTATCCAGGCCTCGTAGTATCCTGTAAGTTTCAATAAGATCCCCCTCATCCTTCTAAACTCCAACGAGTACAGATCCAGAGTCCTCAACCGTTCCTCATACGACAAGCTCTTCGTTCCAGGGATTATTCTTGTGAACCTCCTCTGGACCCTTTCCAAGGCCAACACATCCTTCCTTAGATACGGGGCCCAAAGTCAATCCAGGACACGCTCATGAATACACCTCCAGATCACGAGTGTCACAAATTGTATTGCGTTGGTGTAAAACCAGAACAACTCATTTTGTGGAATCTCTAGGCCACTGAGTGCAAAGTTTTGCCATTGATGATGATGTTGCTGATGACTAAGAATGAACTTGTGTTTCCAAGAAACCTTTCACAGCTTCTCGACCGCACAGATGAAGGGCTTTTGAAATGTAGTCACTGTTGAATTGTGAGAAGCCCAACAGGCAATCTCCGCATTGAAATTGACCAGCTAATCTGTTGCAATGATGCTGGTTGAAGGCTAGATACTGAGCAGGACACCGGGGGTGCAGGGGGGGGGGGGGGGGGGGGGGGCTCTTCTTCAACACAGTCCCATGGGATCTTGCTCATCGAACTGAGGGAGCAGGCAAGTCCTCAGCTTAACGTTTCAACCAAGAAACACTGTGCCGTCCAGTTATCAGTAAGGTGTGCAAGACGGCAAAGTAAAGTGTAATTACCGAGTGACTTTGTCAAGGGCTGAAATTGCAGCTAATAACTGCTCTCAGGAATGTCAGAATGATGGGATGCAATCTATACCAACGGATTTAATTTCAAGTTTCACTTTGCCACCGCTGGTGGTTCATTCTCAAAGAAAGAAAAGCAATTACCAGGCTGACTAATATGCATTTCACAGGGCACTTTGACTGACTGGAAGTTGGGCTGATCCTGCCTCTTGTCGAATTCTCTTGCCTTCCCCGGATACAGAGCAATAAGAGAGGAGAAAACATTGGTTAATCCCGGTTTGTCCAATACCCTTTCGCCATGACTGAGTAAATGGACAGTCAAGGGGAGCATCAAAGGCTACAAATTAAGCGAAGGTGAACCCAAGTGGCCTCTGAATTGTATCAAAGGAAGCACTGCACCAGTATTACAAAATTGGGCACAATTATCATCACTCAGTTGCGAGCACTGTATCCCTGGTTACAATGAATTTTGCATATTCTCTACTCGGTCAGTAAACAGCGTGCCCTCTGAAAACATAGCAAAGACCGGGGTTGGGGGGGGGAGAAATTGCATGATCATAAAGCATAACTATTACACTATTATTTAATTACCTTGCAGATTAAAGTTCCAATTTGAGGTTCACTCATTCACATCACAGCTTGTCCCATCTCTCACAGATGGCAGTGGGTGGCACAAAAATATTCCCATTCATTATAGCACTCTGCATACTGCGGTCAAACTGGTAAGAGGGGAATGGGAATATGCTTTCTAAACATGTTGCTGTACTGATGAGTGGCAACAAGCCATCGTAATATTGTATTAGAGTTCAGTGCATGTCTTACAGTGCGGGGAAGGGGAAAGTGTCCACAAGCTTCTTTATTTGACTGATTAATTTATTGGGATTAAACCACTTGCCTGTTGAATTTCCACGGTTCTACCAATTAAATTCTTCTGCCATTTTTCTTGCTCTTTAGTTTACTCATTCATTTACTCCACCACTCCTTTCCTCATTCACCCTCCCCTTTCTTGATCATGTTTTTTGCTCATTCACACTCTGAGATTCACATTCCCAAAGCTGAGAAAAGCAGTACTGTACTGAATGTGTAAGATCACACATTTTAGAAAACTAAGGAAGTTCCTTCCTAAGGAGGAATTTCATCCTTGCCTTTGTTATCTCAAGCCTTGACTGTGCCAATGCTCGTTTCATTGGCCTCTCATCTTCATTTATAAACTTCAGTTCATCCAACAAGATCTTTTTTCGCTGTCGCTGTGTCAAAATCCTGGAGCTCCCTGCCTGACAGCACTCAGAGTGTACCCATGCCACACAAACTGCAGAGGTTCAAGAGGGAAGCTCACCTTTCTCGAGGGCAATTAGAGATGGGCATTAAATGTTGGCCTGGCCAGCGATGCCCACATCCCCCAAAGGAATAAATAAAAATCTGAAAAACTGCTCTCCACCCTACAGCCACGGTGCGCAGAGATAGAGGGAGTGAATGTTCAAGGTGAGGTGACAATCAAGCGAGCTGCTTTGTCCTGGATGGCGTCGGGCTTTTCGAGTGTTGCTGGAGCTGCACTCATCCAGGCAAGTGTCACACTACACAGCTGACATGTGCCTTGTTAATGGTGGAAAGGCTTTGGGCAGTCAGGGGATGAACCATTCACCACAAAATTCCCAGCCTCTGATTGGCTTTGTAGTGACAGTGGCGTTGGTGCGGTTATGTTTCTGGCTTATGAACCTGAAGCTGCTGACCGATTGTGGAAGATTCAGCGATGGTAATTCTGTTGAATATGGGGAATCAGGGGTTATCAGAAGGCAGGAGAAGGGGGATGAGAAGCCGTGAATGAATAATGGAGCAAACCCGATGGGCCGAGTGGCCTAATTCTGCTCCTATATTATATGGTCATGTGGGCTTGCGGAATATCAAGAGAAGGTGGTTAGATTCTCTCTCTTGCTGGTAGCAAGATCCATATTCGAACCCCACTCCAGGAACAGACATTACTTCTAAATCCTCTATTGGATTTATTAATAACTACCTTAGATTTATAACCCTGTAGTAGTTACTCCTAACAATACTATGATGAACAGATATGGCAGCGACTCGTAGACTGGTAGGGATTAGTGATATTCAACATGGAGGATTACTGATTGATCAGCTGAGGGAGGATGGTGGGTGGTGATCAGCAGGAAGTCTTCTAACCTGTTTAACCTGGTGTGAGCTCATTTCATAAGGGACTAGGATCATTCTGAGGATTGCAGCGACACTCCCTGCCGACTGCACCCCCCCCCCCCCCGGTGCGCCTGCCCTCCGAGTAGGATGGATATGCCGCCATTTCAGAGGGCAGCTGAGAGCTTGGATCGCAATTTGAACAAAACCCCGTGGATGACGTTGGGTTGATTTACTGCATGAACAGCGACTGCGGAGCAACCAAGAAGCTACCGCACGTTAAAATAAACAGACTGCGCACAACGAGGAAAGATTTGAGGGATCAGCGCTAACCAACGTTCATTCTTCAGCCAGAGACGAGCGAATCCCTCAAGAGATGGAGGCACCGATGTTACTGCTGCTTCAGTGACACAATGAAAGGTGATGGATCTTCTCCAAATGACATATTTTAAACTTCCCTCTGCAGAGCGAACCCTTCCTTCCTGACACTGTTGGGATCTTTTCTTCAGATGATCTTCATTTGGGACCTCAAAGGCAATGTGTCTTTTGGAAGTATGTAATTGAAACAGGTCAGTAAAAAGACGGCCTGAGTCTGTACAGTGTCCTCAACATCTTTAACCTTTTGACCTTCCAATAAAATTCTCAATTACATGGCTGACATTTGAATTTTCGCCTCGAAACATCAATGTTAAACCCAGAATGTAATTTCCATCATTTCATTGCCATAATTGCCATTGAACCTTTTTCAATGGATCGAGAGATGAAAGTCCTTTGACCAATAGTTTCTATTTCCCTCGTTTAACATTTTTATGTTCCATGTTGGAATTGAACTGTTTTTCTTTAAAGCACTTGGGTAGATCACGAAGCGATAAAGTCACAGAGATTAGAGTCTGATTAGCCTCCCTGTTTTCTAATACAGCCCATTGATTTCCTGTTCTTGTAACTCACATTGCTTTTTTTTTTGCTGGTGCTCTCTGTGTGACGTTGGTCGTCTATCTGTTGTGTAGCAGGAGGATGAATGGCTCCCTGCTCGATGCCAAGCGTACAAGCGCTCCCTTATTTCCTCTTCAGCAAGGACAGTAGTCAATACCGTTTAATAAGAGAAACCGGAAAATCAGGATTTTATATATTTTTTACATCAGCACTGCAACAAGCGGCCTATTGGGTGCGAACCAGCGGCCACGCTTTGCCGAAAAAGTAGCTCCCCGCGGCGCGGTGTGACCATTGAAAGCCGGGAGACCCCACCCCCCCACCCCCTCCCCGCGTTGCGAGGTGAATCCCGACCACAATGGGCAGAATCACCTTTTGGCAAATCTGCATATGAGAGCGAGGCAGTAAGCCTTACTCTAACGTGCAGATTCCCGAGGTACCAGAGCTTTGGGATTCAACCCCTTCGCCTCGGGGACCACGGGCGAGGCCCGTTTGGAACAGGTCTCCACAAATGTGGACCAGATGGCCACTCGTGGGGGTCTCCAAGGGGATCGGAGGCCCGCAGCTGCATGCCCTTTGGGCAGATTGGTGCCCAAGGTGCTGCTGGTGCCAACTGGGTGCCGGCCTGGCACTGCCAAGGTGCCCAGGTGGCACTGCCAGCTGGCATGGGCACTGCCAGGTCGGCACCGCCATGATAGCATTTTTTGGATGTACGCGATTGGGTCGGGTTGCGCGGCATGGGTGTTGGGGGGGTGCCGGGGACCCTCCCATATTGCGTTCGAGCTGAGGGGGGGGAAGCCAGGGATTGTTGCGGGCGCATTGGAGATCGGGACGTCACTTAAATATGGCACCCCGATCTCCCGCAGGGAGTTTGGGCGAGCAGAGCTCCCCACAGGACAAAATGGGGCTATGTGCGGCCTCGGCCACGCATTGCGTTCAGGCCCCTTGTTCAAAGCGAGTCGCGTTGAATAATAATAAGAATAATAATAATCGCTTATTGTCACAAGTAGGCTTCAATGAAGTTACTGTGAAAAGCCCCTAGTCGCCACATTCCGGGGGAGGAGAGGGGGACGACACCACCCCGGAATGACCGGCACTGTTGGCTGGAGGCTCTGCAGGAGAATGAACACGTGGTCAGTGGGAGGGATGGGTCAGTCTGTATGGCATCAACAACTTACGTGTGGCAGGTCGTCCGGGTGGAGACCGGTGGATCCTCACCTCTGCCGTGACCGCCGGGAGGGGCTCGGAGGATGGGTTGGGGGGGGGGTGCTAGCATGCACGGTCCCGGAGAATCGGCTGGCGAGCCTTCATTTGCAGTGTGAGGATCTTGGGGCTTCCTTACGTAGACCAGTTAGTGTTGCATTGCAGTGCTGGCCTCGCTGGGCCGGGTGCCGGGAAGCTCACGGCAGTTCCTGCTCTCTACCACACTTAGAAATCCTTCTGGTGAATCAGGCCCTTAGAAATGGTTTGGTTGAATCCTGTGCAATGACTGAGCTTCCAAAGCCTCTGGGGTAGGTAGAGAGTTCCAAAGAATCATTACCCTCTTGTAAATAAATGTCTCCTAATCTCTAAGTGGCTTCCCCCTTATTTTGAAATTGTGTCACCTGGTTGTAGATTCCCCAACCAGAAGAAACATCTCACCTTCACCTACTATTTACTCCTTTAAGTATCTTGTAGGTTCTAGTTTGCCCAATCTCTCTTCATGAGACAGTTCCACCATCCTGGGAACAAGTCTGGTGAACCATCATTACACTCCCTCCATGGCAATAATATCTTTCCTTTGGTAAGGGGGCCAAAAGTGCACACAGTACTCCAGGTGCCGTCTAACCAGGGTTTTATACAATTAAAGCAAGACTTTGCGATTCCTGTACGCAAATCCTCTTGCAATATAGGCTAACGTACCATTAGCCTTCCTAATTCCTGCTGTAACTGTACGTTATCCTTCAGTGACTTATTGACAAGGTCACTTTTTACATCCAAATTTCTGATCTTACCATTTAAGAAATACTTTGCACATATGTTCCGACTGCCTAAATGGAACATGGGACATTTTTCCACATGATATTCCATCTGCCACGTTCTTCCCCCTCAGGAAATCTGTCCAAATCCTCTTGCTGCCATTTTGCATCATCCTCACAACACACATTCCCGCCTCACTTTGTGTCATCTACGAAGTCCCCACATCCAAATCGGCGATATATATTGTGAACAGCCGGGGCCCTGTCATAACCCAGATGGGATTTACAAGGTGGCAATGATTAAACTCCCCCCGAGCCTCGCCGAATACGAGCTCCCCCGTTAAAGGGGGTTGGGAACTATAAACCATGTATGGTTACCTTCTGTATGAAGTTGGCCTGTTTGGGTGCCAACAGGAGAGACCTGGCTGGGATCTTTTGTGCTGCGTAATTATTAGGTATTGTAAAAGAACTTTATTTCCTCAGTGTGGGCTCCTTCATGGTCTACTAAAGGCCCAAGTACTGATCTTTGTGGTAGCTCACTAGACACAGCCTGCCAATGCGAGAATGACCTGTTTCTTCCCAATCTGTTTTCTGCCATTTAACCAATCTTTAATACAAGCCGTGTACTGCCTCCGATCCCATGTGCCTTAATTTTGTTCAGAAGATACAGGAGCAAAATTAGGCCATTCGGCCCATTGAGTCTGCTCTACCATTCTATCATGACTGATGTGTTCCTCATCTGCGACCTACAATGTTACAGGCCAAGAGCTGGATTGCAAAATCAGCCAGAGTATCTGCTCCCTAGAACACATGACCTAGGGGCAGGAGTCGGCAATTTTGCCTCCCGAGCCTAACTCCCTCGATGTGACCGTGGCTGATCTCATCCTGGCCTCAACTCCACCGTCCTGCCCGTTTGCCATAACCCTTCAACCCATTACCAATTAAAAATCTGTCTAACTCCTCCTTAAATTTACTGACTGTCCCAGCATCCACCGCACTCTGGGGTAGAGAATTCCACAGATTCACAGCCCTTTGGGAGAAGTAGTTTTTCCTCAAATCTGTTTTAAATTTGCTACCTCTTATTCTAAGATTCTCTCGTTTTAGATTGCCGCACAAGAGGAAGCACCAGCTCCACGTCTCCTTTATCCATATCTTTTAGCATCTTGTATACTTCAATTAGATCTTGTTAACCAACCTTCTGTGGGGGGCTTTCTGGAAATCCAAATATACCACATCCACCCACTCCCCTTTATCAATTTCACTGGTAACATCCTCAAATAAATCCAACAGGTTCATCAACATGATTTCCCACTCGTAAATCCATGCTGCCTGTGTTCCCAATCAGATCGCCATCGCCCCAAGCGGCCATTATCACATCCTTCAGAATAGATTCTAGCATTTTCCCTGATATTGATGGAAGGCTAACAACAGGTCCGTGTTTCCCCATTTTCAGTCTCCCTCCCATTTTGAATAGTGGGGTGACGTTTGCTACCTTCCCATCTGCAGGAACCATTCCAGAATCCGTAGAACGTTGGAAGAAATTACAGCTAACCTGAGAGCCATTGCTGAAGACAAAATTGAACTGAATTCAATTAAACAGCATGACACTTCAGTCGCTCCTGGTAAAATGTGGCTGACAGTTACGAAACAAACCCATAGGTTCAGTCAAGTTGCGTTCGCTCACTGCTGACTTGCTGGAGAAGTTCTCCCCGCTGTCCTGGTTAATATTTATCCCTCAACCATCACATAAAAACAGATTAGGCGGGCATTATTACATTGCTGTTTGTGGGACCTTGCTGTACACAAACTGCCTGCCACGTCTCCTGCATTACAAAGTATTTAGTCGACTGTAAAGTGCTGTAGTATGCCCCAAGGTCATAAAAAGGCACTATATAAATACAAGTCTTTTCGAATAGCCCATAAAATGGCATAATAATTGCCATCACTTTTGGAAGCCTGTGTGCTGTCACATAGTCAAGCAACGGCTGCTCCTGAGCATTAAAGGTATCATCGACCGCAATAAAATGAAGTCATAACTAAACATTTCACTTCATATTGAACAACATGAATCTTTGTTTTCACGCACAATATTTGTGCTATAAAACTTTAGCATGCATTTATATCTGGGCATAAACATGGGACCAAATGCTTTATTTAAGGACAAGCTGATTAAATTCTTTATTTTGTATGCCTGGAGACAGGTACAATGCAGCCTGCAGTTGGACAAACGTACCCTCAATTGGAGCAGCTCAGTGGAGAATAGCTGAAAGAGAATTATACAAGGACAAAACCTCACTGACACCAAAGTGTAAATTGACTGTTACATTGACAGGGCAGCACGGTAGCACAGTGGTTCACACAGTGGTTAGCATTGTTGCTTCACAGCGTCAGGGTCCCATGTTCGATTCCCGGCTTGAGTCACTGTCTGTGCGGAGTCTGCACGTACTCCCCGTGTCTGCGTGGGTTTCCTCCGGGTACTCCGGTTTCCTCCCACATTCCAAAGGTGTGCAGGTTAGGTGGATTGGCCATGATAAATTGCCCTTAGTGTCCAAAAAGGTGAGGTGGGGTTACTGGGTTACGGGGATTGGGTGGAGGTGTGGTTTCCAAGGGCCAGTGCAGATTTGATGGGCCGAATGGCATCCTTCTGCACTGTAAATTGTATGTCTATGTCTATATCCCACGTTACAGCAGTGGAGCCTATTCATTGGATGTGGTACACTAAGATGACGAAGAATGCTCTGTGCAAGCCTTTCTTTGATTATACCATCTTGTGAACAATTCAAATTGTCATCACTTTGGGAAACTAATCAAGGGCTTTAAAAAAAATTTGTGGCATGTGGGCTTCCCTAGCTAGGCCAGGATTTATCTTGTGAGGGGATCTCATCAAAGCCTATAAGATTCTAACATGACCAGGGTGATGAACGGTTATTGTATTACTGTACCCTTATCATCATGTAAGGTGATGTCCTCTTTAAGACCGGGCTTGGAACCTTGGGGGACTCCACCTCCGGCTCCACCCACCTGGGAGTTGTAGATAGGGGGCCGCCTTGCAGGCGGCACCCAGTAAGCACCCGTCTCGGCACCAGGCTAGTTCTTAGCTTATTGAAGCCTTCTTTACCGTTTTACTCTCTAGCATCGTTATTGAGGGTACAACAATTTAATAAGCTAAACTACATCAGGATGGACGCAGGCCTAAAACCAGAGAAGCTCAATCTGGAAGCATGGACACCGAAGGCAAAGGAAATGTTTAAATACTGGCTCCGATGCTTCGAGGCCTATCTGGACTCCTCAGAGACTCCAATCCTGGGACCACGCAAGCTGAGCCTACTCCACGCCCGGGTGAGTCACAGAATCTCCGCCACGCTCGAAAAGGCGACTACCTCCGCAAAGGCGGTCGAGATACTACGCAAGCGGTTTGTCAAACCCATCAACGAGGTACATGCCCGGCATCTGCTCTCTACCTGCCGGCAGTGCTCGGGGGAATCGCTAGACAAATTCATAGAAAAACTCATCGCGCTCGCCAGGGACTGTGACCATCAGGATGTGTGATGGGGGAAATCCATTTGAACCTGCACATCAGAGATGCTTTCGTGTCCGGCATCCGCTCGACCTACATCTGGCAGCGGCTACTCGAAAACGGGGCAAAAGACCTCCAGGACACGCTAATGCTCGCCTCCTCACTGGAAATGGACCGACATAATTTAGGCACGTACCCCGCGGCCCCTGTGAGCCCCCCTCGGACTTCCCCAGACTCGGCCACGTTATGGGCCTACGCCGCGTAGCGACCCGCCCAGACCGGGGGGCACACAGTGCTACTTTGTGGGCAGCACCCACGCCCATGCTGCCCAGCCCGCTCCGCCATCTGCAGCGACTGCAGGGAAGAAAGGGCAATTTGTGAGGGTCTGCCTGGCCAGGCCCAAGGGCCAGAAACACAAAGAACAGGAGGCCTTAAAATCAGGCTTACAGGCCCACTGGCCTCGCAACGCGGCTGCGCATCGACCTGACACACCGCCTTCTGATGCTTCATCTGCCTCGTGTGAATCATGGGGGCGGCCATCTTGGCGGCGGCCATCTTCTCGACCCGAAATGTGCGACTGACGGTGGCGGCCATTTTATGAATCCGACTCGGCTGAGGACTCAGACTACCTGCAACTGGGAGCGATCACCCTCGACCAAACGCGGCCCAAACACCTGCAGAACTCAATGATGCAGGTCCAGGTCAACAGGCGCGACACTCCATGCCTTTTCTACTCCAGGAGCACGGAGAGCTTTATTCATCCAGAAACGATAACATTTTGAGGTGGAGGATCGAACTCTCCACCTACACGTACGATATCAAGTATCGTCCAGGGGAGCTCAACGAGCCCCCAGATGCCCTGTTCCCGCGGCACATGCGCCAACCCGCAGGAGGACTGCCTCCAAACCATCCACAATGACCTCAGTCACCCGGGGGTTACCCGGCTCGTCCACTTTATCAAGTCCCATAACCTACCTTACTCAACCGAGGAGATCATGGCCATGACCAGGGCTTGCCAGATCTGCGCGGAGTGCAAACTGCACGTCTACCGGCCAGACAAGGCTCGTCTTGTGAAGGCCTCGGGGCCCTTTGAGCGACTAAGTGTGGACTTCAAGGGCCCCTTCCTGTCCACCAACCGCAATGCCTACTTCCTCACCGAGGCCGAGTTCTCCCGCTTCCCATTCGCCGTCTCGTGTCCCGACATGACCTCGGCCACCGTGATAAAGGCACTGCCAGCATCTTCACCCTGTTTGGTTTCCCCGCTTATATCCACAGCGACCGGGGTACATCATTCATGAGCGATGAACTGCGTCAGTATCTGCTCAGCAAAGGCATCGCCTCGAGCAGAACGACCAGTTATAACCCGCAGGGAAATGGGCAGGTGGAGAGGGAGAATGCGGCAGTTTGGAAGGCTGTCCTTCTGGCCCTACGGTTGAGAAGTCTCCCAACCACCCACTGGCAGGAGGTCTTACCCGACGCCCTACACTCGATTAGGTTGCTCCTCTGCACGGCCATGAATGAGACCCCTCACAATCGCTTGTTTGTCTTCCCCAGGAAGTCCACCTCCGGGGTCTCGCTTCCACCTTGGCTGGCGGCTCCGGGACCTGTTCTTCTCCGGAGGCACGCGAGGAGCCATAAAACGGACCCCCTGGTCGAGAGGGTCCGATTACTACACGCGACCCCCCGATTCGCCTACATCGAGTACCCCGACGGCAGGCAAGATACTGTTTCCCTCCGGGATCTGGCACCCGCTGGTACCCCCACTACAGACGCCCCCTCCCTCACAGCTCCCACTACCTGTCGGTGGACACCGACCGCCCCCTAGCGCCCTCCTCCTCTACACCCCTCGCCGGCACCGCTACCCCCAGCCCCAGCTATTTCCCCTGCGCCTCGATCCCCTACCCCGACCCGGACCAAGGCTCCGACCACCGTGCTCCCGGACGTACTCTCAACTAAGACGTCCGTGTTCGCCGCACCACCGCCTGAGCTGAGGAGGTCAATGAGGATGATCAGGCCGCTGAAACAAATGGACTTATGATTCCATCTCGCCCCCGCCGGATTTCGTTTTTTCAAACAGGGGGTGAATGTGATGAACGGTTATTGTATTACTGTACCCTGATCATCATGTAAGGTGATGTCCCCTTTAAGACCGGGCTTGGAACCCTGGGGGCCTCCGCCTCTGGCTCCGCCCACCTGGGAGCCGTATATAAAAGACCGCCTTGCAGGCGGCACCCAGTAGGTACCCGTCTCGGCACCAGGCTAGTTCTTAGTTTATTAAAGCCTTCTTTACCGTTTTACTCTCTAGCATCGTTATTGAGGGTACAACAACCAGACAGGCAAGAAGGATGTTCCCGATGGTGGGGGCGTCCAGAACCAGGGTCACAGTCTGAGGATACAGGGAAGAACATTTAGGTCAGAGATGAGGAGAAATTCCTTCACCCAGAGAGTGCTCGGCCTGTGGAATTCGTTACCACTGGAAGTAGTTGAGGATGTTTTCAAGAAGCAGTTCGATATGGAACATACAGTGCAGAAGGAGGCCATTCGTCCCATCGAGTCTGCACTGACCCACTTAAGCCCTCATGTCCACCCTATCCCCGTAACCCAATAACCCCTCCTAACCTTTTTGGACACTCAGGGCAATTTACCATGGCCAATCCACCTAACCTGCACATCTTTGGACTGTGGGAGGAAACCGGAGCACCCGGAGGAAACCCACGCAGACACGGGGAGAACGGGCAGACTCCGCACAGACAGTGACCCAGCGGGGAATTGAACCTGGAACCCTGGCACTTGGGGTGAAGGGGATCAAAGGAAATGGGGGGAAAGCGGGATTAGGCTATTGAGTTGGAAGTTCAGTCACAATCATAATGAATGGCGGAGCAGGCGCAAAGGGCCGAAAGTCATTTTTGAAGAGCTTTGGAATATGGAGAGTCATCGAGGCGAATATAACAGGAAGCCCGAAAAATATAGAAGGGGGAAAGGAAGCGAAGGTCGTGCTGATGGAATTAGGTGGGCAGACACCCGGAGAGCACCTCCTCCATGCAATTCCATGCCACTCACCCCCTCCACCAATCTCAGAAACTGCCAAGTGCATGGGGGGTTGGGGGTGGAGTGGGGGGGTTAGTGTAAGACTCTGTCCACTGAATAAGTTGTATACTTTTAAAAATGAAATGGGACAAATCCAATTATTCCAGCTTCAATTGTCTAATAATCGATTCATTGAACGCAATATCTCTTATTCCAACCCTACACTTCAGTATATGACTTTCTTGATAAGAAATATTATGTTTGGATCAGAATTATGCTGAGTTCATTTTTTTCCGCAGACTGGGAGATTTAAATAGCTGATATATGCAAATTTTCTGACCTGAACTCTCGCACATTCAGGAATTCAATCGAGGCACACATTGTCAAAGTTACTCAGATGAAAGATAAAGGAAAAACATCGGCATTTGCATACGCCTTTCTTAACCTCAGGGCATCCCGCGGCGCTTCGGAGTCAATGATGTACTTTTGAAGTATCGCAATGTAGGAAATTAGCAGAGTGTGTGTGCACAGCAAGCTCCCACAAACAGCAATGTGAGAGATGACTGGATAAACTGTTTCTAGTGATGTTGATTGATGGATGTAAGTTGGCCTGAGGACCATGGGGGACTCCCCCAGCCACTCCTCTTCAAAATGGTACCATGGAATCCAGCTGAGGGTTTGACATTTGCATCAGTACGTTACTGCAGTGTGATTCTGGAACACATTTGCTGAAGTCTCTGTCGCGGGATTTGGACCCTTTTCGACGTGGGTGGCGTTCTTACCCACTGAGCTGCAGGTTAAGGACAGCACGCCAGTGGTGGTGGTGGGCATTTCTGTCACTGGTCAACTTTCCACCTTTCTCTCACTCACCTCTTCAGATTGTTAAATTCCTGTGCGGGCTCACAGCTGGCCTGATGTGCAGCTCGAAGCTCAACCTGACGAGCAATCTTACGAAAGTCCCAAATTCCTGGCAAGGACGACCATGTGCAAAAGGACAGCAGTAATCTCCTGCAGTCTGAGGTACGGACACCCAGGGACCTTTATCCACGTGTTGGTTAGATATCAAGGCACAATCTTAGAAACAGAATATTCTTCATTGGGAACATGGGGATTGTTGGGCGGAATAAGACTCAAGCTCCATTTTGTTTGCCTTCGCCTATCCTGGTAGTCAGCTGGTGCAACAATGTTAACGTTTCTGACCAATCACAATTTCTATCAACGAGTGCACGACAGACCCAGGTGTGAGGTGGGCGAAATGGCCAGTTATGGAGAGGTTTGGGAACCAGAAACTATGATAAACATGGCACCACACATCATGGGCGCGATCCAGCAGATTTGAGTTAAAGTCTATTGAAAGATACGTTTGTTGAGGTGTTTCTTGGTGCTCAACCATACTTTGCCGGGTTTTTTTGGCCTCGGGGAGGTCGCTTTTTGAGGGACTGAAGCTCGCCAGCAGGAGAGGCTCCTCGCAGATCGGGGCTGCCCTGTTCTTTACTTCCCCTTTTCAGGCCCCCCTCCCCATAGTTTTTGACCAGGGTGGCACTGCCAGGGTGCAGAGCCAGAATGCCACCATGCCCTGTCCCCGACTACGCGGGTGTCTTCAATGACCTAGGAGACCCCCCAGGTGCCATTACACCTGGTCCACATTTTTGAGGGACCCACCTCGCTGACTCCCAGGCGCCAGGTGAATTCAGCAAACACATATTTAAATGACCCATATGGCTCCTTTAAATATGCAGATCTGGACCATGCCCAGTGAGGGCGGGATCCAGATCTCGACACGCCGCAAGATTCCACTGAATCTCGCGAGACATTTCGAGCATCGCGAATCTCGCAAGAACCTCGTCCCAACGCCAGGCTGGAAGTGACGAGGCCGCTGATTCACGGCCCATGTCTCAAATTACGAATATAGCGTATTGAAAAATGTTATTTTCTGAAGGGAATCTATTTTGTATTTGAATGGATCAACACTGATTGCTCCCACCATCTTCCTGGGGAGCCTGTTCAATAGATCCACCAGTTCCCCGCATATCTATGGCGGGATTTACCGACCAACCCTCTGCGTGCTTTTCGGCGACGGGGGCGGCACGCCAGCGGGATCGACCGGAACCACCGTTGTCAACGGGATTTCCCGGGACTGCATCCATCTTCCCCGGGAAACCCGTGCGCCGGTGTGGGACTGGATTTCCCGCCTGAGTTATCAGCCGGTAAATCCCGCCATTAATGTTCCCATAGATACTTTTTAAATTCCACACCTCTTCGAGTGCATGCCTTGTACTCTGGCTCTACTGTTCTGCAAAAGGTGAAACAGTTCAGTAACAAAATATGGGTAACTAACAGGAAACCTCTTTCCAATGATCACATTGTGGGGTGAGTTATTCGCACTGAAGCAGCTTGTGAATTGGGATTCACTGCATTCTTTAAAACATTGGCCTGAACTTTCATGTTGGGGGGGGGCTTGGCCCTCCCACTATTCAAAGAGTCGGTGAGGAACCCATCGCCTCCAACTCCAGCAGCTTTGATGCCATGTTAGACGCCAAAGAGTGTTGATTGGCATAAGGTAGGACTTCCACCCCTCATTCGGAAGGAAGTCCCACCTTGGAGGATTGGCCGGCAGGTCTCCCGTTCCTCCCTGCACAGTGCTGCAGTGGCCGAGAGTGGAACTACAGGGACCTGCCTGACTCAAAGTCCCAGGAACCGGAGGGAAGGTAAGTGGCAGGGATCCCTGGGGAAGAGGGTAGGGAATGCCTGGGGGTCATGAGGGGGAGTGATTATGGTCTTGGGGGATAGGCCAAGGGTAGGAAGGCCCAGAGGTCATGGCCTTAAGGGGAGGATGCTCCCCAGTCAGAAGAGAGCTTCTGATGGAGATGCCCCCTGCCCGAGTTACAGCTAGGTTCATTTATACATTCCACCCCCACCCCCCCAAGCTGGCATCCATCCGCCAACCTAAAATTGAGGATGGACAAGAAAAGGCTCCTCAGAGGCCATTAAATGGGCACTTGTGGGCTCTAATTGGGGCAAGGGCAGGCTTCCCCTCTAAGGCCCTGCCTTCCCCCCAGTGTAAAATGGCTACCAGTTTGGGGCAGGCAGGAACCCAGAGGGAATCCCCTCCATGCAATTTCACATCGCCCCCCCCCCCCCCCCCCAGCCATCGTATTACCTTCCACGCATGGGGCGGGTGTAGCATAAAATCTTGGCCATTATGTTAATTGCAGCGTATGCTGGTTGGCTGCTATTTCACCCAATCCTCACTTGTACGAATCGGAATGATATTGGCGCTCATTATTTATCACCTCACGCTGGTTTGATCCAATTGCCTATTCCGTTACGTGCAAATGATTTGCACACATCAGGACCTGTCTCTCAGTTCATCGTTCCACCTTGCCTGAAAAGTCGGGCTCAGCGATCTTGACTGATGTTGGTAGTTTTGAAAGACTTTGGAAGTGAGAGGAGCCTCGCTAATTCTTTGCACACAAGCGATTCACGGAATACAAAACAGCTCCCGAATAGATTGTCGGAGTAGCTTTCTTACACAATTTAAATGAGGACAAAATAATTGCACTAATTTTGAAAACAGCAAACATAATTTTGTTATAGCTTTCAATTTCAGCCTACCAATGAAGAAGAAATTACTGGTGGAGTTATAACCTCATTAAATGAAATTACTGTCACTCAAATTTGTTATCAGTGAAATCTCTCCTACACGGAATGGATTCAATCATTGCATTCTGACAAAGAGTGAGTTTAGCACCAAAATATTAATCTTTTCTGTTTATTTTAATTGCTTTCGCTGCCGCATTCCCAATTATTTTTCCATTTTCATTATCTTTGTTTTTAGTTTTGTAATCTTGGATTGTTATCAGATTACAGGCGAAACATATCATTTCAAATTACCTTCCCGTCCAAATTGGATCCAGTGATGGAGCAGGTTGTGGGTCGTGACACTAGTGTTACCTGAGGGACGTGATTAACCCTTGTTAATTTCATGCTAAGCCCAGCTCTGAGTTTAGTTTGTGTTGGTAACCGCAACACAGCCTAAATCCCACAGCGAAAGCCACGTCGCGATATGCAACCAGGACTTGTTCTTTCTGCTGAAGTGACATTGGGGAGCTGAATTTAGAAGAATGAGGGGGATCTGATAGAAGCATCTAGAATTATGAAGGGAATAGGTAAGATAGAAGCAGGGAGGTTGTTTCCACTGGGGGGTGAAACTAGAACTAGGGGGCGTAGCCTCAAAATAAGGGGGAGCAGATTTAGGACTGAGTTGAGGAGGAACGTCTTCGCCCAAAGAGTGTAATGTTCTCTGTATGCACGGATGGCGAGGTCTGTGTGGTTGAAGTGATCAGAGAACATACGGCTTTGTAAATGAACAAAACCGTTTATTAATTAACTAAAACACTAAAGTGTTTCTATGGTGTCTACTAAGATTACAATTGGATAATACGGCGAAACACAAACAAATATGATTAACTATTATTAATTATTGTTGACTCAGGAGCTGCTCGATCTGTGATTGCATTGTGTGCCTGCTGTCCAGGTTCTGTGTCTTACATGTGGGTGTCTTCCAGTGACGTTCTCCTGTCACCACGCCACCTGTGGTCGGATGCTAGAATACATCCTGTCTCACCATGTGGCCGACTTCCAGTGATGTTCTCCTGTCACCACGCCACCAGTGGTCGGATGCAAGAATACATCCTGTCTCACCATGTGGCCGACTTCCAGTGATGTTCTCCTGTCACCACGCCACCTGTGGTCGGATGCTAAAATACATCCTGTCTCACCATGTGGCTGACTTCCAGTGACATTCTCCTGTCGCCACGCCACCTGTGGTTGGATACTAGAATACACCCTGTCTCCCCATGTAGGTGTCTTCCAGTGATGTTCTCCTGTCACCACGCCACCTGTGGTCGGATGCTAGAATACATCCTGTCTCACCATGTGGCTGACTTCCAGTGATGTTCTCCTGTCACCATGCCACCTGTGGTCGGATGCTAGAATGCATCCTGTCTCACAATGTGGGTGTCTTCCAGTGATGTTCTCCTGTCGCCACGCCACCTGTGGTTGGATACTAGAATACAGCCTGTCTCACCATATGGGTGTCTTCCAGTGATGTTCTTCTGTTGCCACGCAACCTGCGGTCGGATGCTAGAATACGAATGTATACATTGAGGCACTAATGTTTACATACAGTTTGGTTATTATATTATATACATAGATGATAGTTTACATATCATCACTAACGGTTGTGAATCTGTGGAATTCCCTGCTCAGTGAAGCAGTTGAGGCTACCTCATTGGATGTTTTTAAGGTAAAGGTAGATGGATTTTTGAACAGTAAAGGAATTAAGGGATATGGTCAGTGGCCGGTTAAGTGGAGCTGAGTCCACAAAAAGATCAGCCATTATCTTATTGAATGGCGGAGCAGGCTCGAGGGGCTACAGGTCTAGTCCTGCTCCTAGTTCTTATGTTCTTGTGAATTACACTGCAAACTTCGTAGGGAGAAGCTTTCTATTCAGAACCTCTCCCTGATCACACCCGATGGACCAAATGGTCTCTTCCTGCTATTTGGTTCTAAGCCAAATTTGGATGAACACAGAGATCTCTGATGGTTGTGGAGCTAATGGGGAAGCAATTGATACTCTTCACAAGAAGATCGATTAAATAAATCTGGTGCAGGCTTTACCAAGGCTTTCCAGACCGGGAAGGACCCTGGCCTGGAGACTCTGTGGGACCGTAAGGATGATTTGTGTCACTCGACTCTTATCCCATAAGTGACTAGATGGTCGCATTGTTGTCACCTTGTCTGAAGCGGAGGTGGGAGTTACTGGATCCTGGCTGGGGAAATCCTTCCTGGCTGTCTCACTTCCTGTGACATTTGATCCTGGGCAGAATTTCCTGGCGTTTCCTAATTCTCCCACGTTCCGTCACGTTCACAGACAATTTACACTGACCTCAACTGTAGCCATCTGAGATGGCCACTTCCAACTAGGTGCAGAGGAACTCGCAAAGACTGGCGGGTAAAATGGACAAGCCAAGAATCAGGCAGGCTCAGAGCCTGAAATGCATATTTGTCAGCAAAAGTCCAGACGGTATTGAAACTCTGTCCCATTAGCATGTTAATCAGGCCGATTAGCATTTGATGGCCCATCTTCCCCAAAACAAAGGACTGGTACTCAAGCAACCGGGACCGTCCCAGACATTTCGGCGCCACTCCCTGTTCAAGGGAAACGCAAACAACGGGGTCAGTGACTGCTTAGGACACGCCCAGCCATCCAGATCCCCGCCCAATTATTGGTTAAGGAATCGAACGGAGTGATCAGGGATCACCCAATTAGTAAGGCCCAAATCGAAGGACCGCCCAAAAGAGCGCGAAAACCCCCTGAGTATAAGAATCAGAGTTCGCCATATGTTCGCTCTCTCTTGGCCTTGGTACCCCGGTCACTGTCATCGCCAATTGCAGCAACACCAGAACCGAGTCCAAGTTCACCGCCCGCTACCAGGCGGATGAGCCCAACTGAGCAGCAGTTACTCCTTCGAACCCGAGAGATCCAGAATTGAACAGCGGCCACTGTTCTCTGACCTAAGCCGGGTGCCTGAAGTTAAGTACAGGTTGTCTTACCTGATAGGTGTAGTTAACTAGTAGTGTTTATGTTGCATGACTAATTGTGTGACCTTGAACTAACTAACCGGTGTTTGGCTCTTTGATCAACAGCCGGTTGAAACTTGTGGTGGTATCATTTGATACCTGGCGACTCTGAGCATTCAGACATAGATAACATAGAAAGAAGGACAAACTCACTGATTGCCATAATTGGAACAGAGCCACAGAAAGGACCAAGTAGAAAAAGAATCGGCAACACAACGTGTAAGAAGAGTCTCCCAGAAGTATTCTTTCGATTGGACTCCATGTGATTCCCATGGTCTTCACTTGGGAAGACCCAACAAGTGACAGAAATACCTGCATTTAAATAGTGCCTTTCACAACCTCAAGGTATCCCAAAGCTCTTTGAAGCTAATTAAGTGCAGTGATGTAAGAGACGTGACAGCGAATGGTGGTACAGCAAGCTCCCACAAACTGCAATGAGATCATAACTAGATCACCTGTTTGAACTCAGGATGACTGCCCTAAACAAGGGGAAATTGGGAGGTTCAGCACGTGGAATTCTTGTCTTTTGAGTCAAAGGTTTTGCCGTCAAGGCCTGCTCCAGAAATGAAGTGCACAATCCACGCTGCCACGCCGTGGCAATACTGTGAGAGCGCAGCACTGTCAGGGGCAGCATTCTGTAGATGGGACATTATCAAAACCGAGACTCCTCCTGCTGCTTGGCCCCGCTTTCAACATTTAAAAACAAAAGAGCAAAGTCCACTTCGCCTTTTAACCAATCTCACCAAGGCCAGCCCTCGCACTTGCTTTTATTGGGGGAACTTGCTATGTTTGAAACGGCCGCTGTTGTGTGTCCCGCAAAGCGAGTCACAGAATAGCATGGCGTAGACGGAGACCTTTTGCACCATTCTGTCTGCACCAGCTTTTCGGTCGATGAATTCAGTTAGTTCCAATTCCCCGCTCTTTCCCCACGGGGCTTCAAGAATTTCTTCAAGTGTATCCTTCAAGTTACTGCACTTCGAAGTAATTCATCATGTGTGACACACTTGAGGCATTTCTGGAGAATGCTACAATAAGGCGCTATGCCAGTATGGTGTTTATATATTTAGCATTTCACATCCTTTGCTTTTTTTTTCTGTCCCATTTAAAAATTGTCCTCTGGTGGCAGGATTGTGACTGATGTCGCCAGACTGTATTGGTGCAGACTCTCGAGGGACCGTCAGTTTTAGCTGTCACTTCATCTCCAGTCTGGGGCTTCAAGGGAAACACACTTTTGTGCCGATTGACAAAGAAATGTGCTTAAACCTCTCTGCTTAGACTGCGGTATTCTGGAAACGCTGCAGATATTTCGAGCCTTGAAGGTGCAGTGTCCTTGACAACTGTGAGTGGGGTGAGGTAATCTTTACACTTGCTGTTCTCGACAGACTCTTGCCTGACCAAGTGTGGTGTGTACCATCTGCAAGATGCACTGCAGTGACTTTCACAGCATCTTCCACATCCGCAGCCTCATCCCACCTGGAAAAAGGATTGACAACCTTCATAACAAGAAGAGCCATTAAAAAAAAAATGCAATGCAAAACCTTAAAGATTGCAATGCTGTTACACAAATATCAAAACCAATGGTGCACATTTCAACAAAACTTTCAAGATTTTTACAAAAATGTTGTTTATAGAATGATATTCCATAGAATTCCCTACAGTGCAGAAGGAGGCTATTCGGCCCATTGAGTCTGCACCGGCCCGCTGAAAGAACATCCCACCTCGGTCTTCTGCCCTGCCCTATCTCGCAACCCCTTAACCTAACATCTTTGAATACAAAGGGAGAATTTAGCATGGACAGTCTACCTAACCTGCACATCTTTGAACTGTGGGAGGAAACCGGAGCAAATGGAGGAAACCCATGCAGGGCAGCGCGGTAGCACAGTGGTTAGCACTGTTGCTTCACAGCGCCAGGGACCTGGGTTCGATTCCCCGCGGGTTTCCTCCGGTTTCCTCCCACAGGCCAAAGATGTGCAGGTTAGGTGGATTGGCTGTGCTAAATTGCCCTTTGTGTCCAAAAAAAAAGGTTAGGTGGGGTTACGGTAGAACGTGTAAACTCCACACAGACAGTGACCGAAGGCTGGAATCGGGCCCGGGTCCCTGGTGTTGTGAGGCGGTAGTGCTAACCACTGTGCCATCGCAAATAAAATGTCCACAATAGCTTATAAAACTAAAACAAGCCATTAAATTATCATCAAAATGGGTTTGATCAATCAAGGTCAGGAGCAGATCAGGCATCCTATTTGAGCTGCAGACAGCTCCAAGCCTCGTGTTGCAGTCTGGATGACCAACAGCAGCAGATGTATGGGAGCTCCACCACGTGCAAGTTCTACTCCATGTCATACACAATACTGACTTGGAACGAGGTGGCCTGTTCCTTCATTGCTGGATCAAAATCTGGGAGCAGGGGCTGGGCTGATTGGGGTGAACCTTCGGAGGGTCGGTTCAGACTCGATGGGACGAATGACCTCCTTCTGCACTGTACGGATTCATGAATCTTTGGTTCTCCCTGTGTCTCCCTGGGGTTCCTCCTGCATCCTCTCACAGTCCAAAAATGTGCAGGTCAGGTGGATTGGCCGTGCTAAATTGCCCCTTTGGTGTCCAGGGATACGCAGGTTAGGTTACAGGGTTAGGGTGGGGTGGACATGGGTAGAGTGCTCTTTCGAAGGGTTGGTGCAGACTCGATGGACCGAATGGCCCCCACCTGCACTGTTGGGATTCAACGAAGATTCTGTGATATACTGCAAGAATCTGGATGGATAGAGAAAGAAATTGAAATGGGACCCAGCCCACCAAACCTCCTCCCCCCTTTTTTTCATCTGGATTGTAAAATCCTGTCGCTCTGTTAAAGAAGGAGATGGAGCACTGGAATCACGATACCTGAGTAAAATGATCCTATGTGGTCACCATTCATTACCTTTGTAGGTTCGAGTTCACAGCACAAAATCTCCCGTAATTAAGATGTAAATAGCAACGTCGCTCAGCGAGGCCATGTTGGGAAATCATGTGCATCTCGCTTCCGGGTTTACACCACATGGTACCAACAGGTGAGACTGCCGATTGCAAGCACAAAGTCTAATGGGTTAAACCAGCTGCCAAGTCCATTTCCACAGGGAGCGCTGACCCAATGGGTACCATTCTTCACTCTCAGTTGAGTTGCTGTGGATTCCAGTCCCACCCCAGACTCCCGAGCCAGTAATCTGGGCTGACACTCCAGTGCTGCACTGCCAGAGGCGCCGCCATTCAGATAAACTTGAGCCCCTGTTCGTGTTTTTAAAATAAATTTAGAGTACCCAATTATTTTTTTTCTGGTTCAGGGCCAATTTAGCGTGGCCAATCCACCTACCCAGCACATCTTTGGGTTGTGGGGGTGAGACCCACGCAGACACGGGGAGGATGTGCAAACTCCACGGGGACAGTGACCCGGGGCCGGGATAGAACCCGGGTCCTCGGCGCAGTGAGGCATCAGTGCTACCCACTGTGGGGCCCCTGTCTGCTTTCTGAGATGGCCCCGTGACACTATCCCAAGAAGAGAGGAGTTCTCCCTCGTCTCCAAAAACACCATTCATCCCTAAATCAAGGTCACTAAAATAAAGTAACAGATGGGCCGATTGTCAGATTGCTTGTCGTGGGAGCTTGCTGTGCAGAAATTGGCTGCAGTGCTTTTTACATTACAACAGTGAACACTTCGTTGGCTAGGACGTGTTTGAGGATGTCATGCACGGTGCTTTATCGATGCATGTTCATTACAGGAACAATCTGATACTCCCTCCTGTTCTGGGTGGAGGCATTCAGCCGTGCTCTCCTTCACCCCAGAGTGACTTATGAAGAAACACAAAATGGCAGAGAGTCAGGGTCACCCACCTCAAACCCTTTTCCCCTCCACTTTCCACAGGGAAGATCAGTGGACCCGGGGTGCAAAGCAGGGGAAACTCTAGCCGAGTCTGACTCAGCTGACACCTCTCACCTTAATGAGAGCGCATAAACGCATAATTAGAGGAAGGAGAAGTAATTTGTGTGAAAAGAAAATCGGATTGACTGATGACTTTCATATCTAATCAAGGTTTGAATAAACAAAGCTCAACAGTGTTATCGCTTGAAATTATTGTAACATTATGATTTGAAGAACGAGCACGTACTGCTAGTGAGCATTGCTTCTACGGCAATCAGTTCTGAGTCGCAGTAAAACTTCGGGACCCATGTTTGAAACTCAAAGAAAAGGTTCAAACGTGAAAGTGACCAACAATTGGGCTGGTGGGAGCCCCGGTAAAGTTGCCAGCGCAGCTGGGAAACCGGAGAGCAGGCTATTCTCAATGGGAGCTTGAGTCGGAGTTCAAATCGGCCGGGGGTTGGAATGGTGGGGAGCTCTCTGATTACTGGTGGCCATTCCTGCTGGAAAGCCCCCGCTGACTAGCAGTGGGAGGATGGATGTTGGGCGCCCGCTATGGCCGCTGACAGCAAGATGAATCTGGGAGAAAAGACACTGACGATGTGACAAGACTGCGATGACAGAGGCATAGGGCTGACACCAAAATGTAACAGGTTTTAAGAAAGGACTTAGGAACATGGGAACAAGAGTAGGCAATTCAGCCCCTCGAGCCTGTCCTACCATTCAGTGAGATCATGGATGATCTGTGACCTCGCTCCATATACCTCATAATCCCTTAATACCTCTGCTGAACAAAAATCTATCCATCTCAGATTTTAAAATTGTCTTTTGCAGGATCAGGGCATTTCAAAGGATCAGGACATCCCATAGTGCTTCACAGCCAATAAAGTGCATTGGAAGTGTAGTCATTGCTGTGATGTAAGAAATACAGTAACCAATTTGCACACAGCAAGATCCCACAAACAGCAGTGTATCGATGATTATCTATGATGTTGGTTGAGGAATTAATATTGGCCATTTAGGACACGAAGGGGGATCTCCTCTGCTCTTCTTTCATATAGTAGCTGATGCGACCATCAATTCACACAAGACGATTAGTAGAAGTGAACAGTGGTTCTAATAAGCTAGATCGGTGCCTGCCTGCGACTGCTCTGTACTGAGTGCCGCCTACAGGCTGCAGGTTTATATACCGCCCCCAAGGGGGCGGAGCCCACAGGGGCATCAACATAATACAGTACAATACAGTGGTGAATTGCAGTAGCAATACGTTCACCACAGTAGCTATGGGATCTTTTATGGCCACCTGCGAGGTCATAAGGTGCCTCAACACCTCATCCAACAGTGAGACGCAAGTCAAGTGAAAGGGTTATCTTCCGATGTGGGTACAGACAATGGCCTGTTCTTGCAGCACAGTTTGTAAAGCACAAAAGAACTGCAGAAAGATTCGCAATGAAGTTGCTGATTAACAAGTGTTATGAAATGAAAGATTAATTTATTTTAATTTGTTAATTGTTGCCCTTATTTTTGTGAGAGAGCAGGCTGAAAGCTGCTTGAGAGCTGTGACTGCCTGGGTTGGCTTGACGGTGCAGTAACAGCAGGGAGTGTCTCTGTCTGAGAGTCAACAGCCAGGGAGATCTTACTGCTCAATAGCAACATCTTCTTTTCACTTCAGTTCCCATTTTGTTAAGCCTACGGTTAAAAATAACCATGCAAAAGGAAAGGCATATGCGAATGTGTTTAGTTCCTTTTACCTGTGAAAGGATGAGATAACTTTTACATTTTTAGGATAATGTATCAAGTTGGCTTTCGACACTGATGGCTTGAATGATTTCAACCGCGTACACAGCTGACTGTTACAAAACTCTTGTCTACAGGAAACCTGACTGAACTTGTTCCTTTCATGGGGCGAGATTCTCCGACCCCCCGCCGGGTCGGAGAATTGCCGGGGGCTGGCGTAAATCCCGGCCCCGCCGGTTGCCGAAGTCTCCGGCACCGGAGATTCGGCGGGGGCGGGAATCGCGCCGCGCCGGTTGGCGGGCCCCCCCGCCCGATTCTCCGGCCCGGATGGGCCGAAGTCCCGCCGCTAAAATGCTGGCGTAAATTAAACCACCTACCTTACCGGCGGGACAAGGTGGCGCGGGCGGGCTCCGGGGTCCTGGGGGGGGGGGGGCGCGGGGAGATCTGGCCCCGGGGGGTGCCCCCACGGTGGCCTGGCCCGTGATCGGGGCCCACCGATCCGCGGGTGAGCCTGTGCCGTGGGGGCACTCTTTTCCTTCCGCCTTCGCCACAGTCTCCATCATGGCGGAGGCAGAAGAGACTCCCTCCACTGCGCATGCGCGGGAATGCCGTCAGCGGCCGCTAACGCTCCCGCGTATGCGCCGCCCGGAGATGTCATTTCCGCGCCAGCTGGCGGGGCACCAAAGGCCTTTTCCGCCAGCTGGCGGGGCGGAAATTCGTCCGGCGCCGACCTAGCCCCGCAAGGTTGGGGCTCGGCCCCCAAAGATGCCGAGCATTCCGCACCTTTGGGGCGGCGCGATGCCCGTCTGATTTGCGCCGTTTTGGGCGCCATCGGCGGACATCGCGCCGATACCGGAGAATTTCGCCCATGATTAGAACCAACATGATGCCATTTTCATCAAAGTGCATTTTGATGCAGTTCTGGCCAAAGCAACATTTACAACAGATTTCAGTCCATGGGTTTTTAAAATTCATTCACAGCATTTGGGTGTCACTGGTGAGGCCAGCATTTATTGCCCATCCCTAGTTGCCCTTCAGAAGGTGGTGGTGAGCTGCCTTGAACTGTTGCAGTCTCTGAGGTACGTTCCGCCCACAATGCTGTTAGGGAGGGGTTACAGGATTTTGACCCAGCGACATGAAAGAACGACGATACGTTTCCAAGTCAGGATGGAGAGTGACTTGGAGGGGAACCTCCAGGCGGTGGGGTTCCCAGGTATCTGCTGCTCTTGTCCTTCCAGATGGTAGTGGTCGTGGGTTTGGAAGGTGCTGTCTAAGGTACCTTGGTGAGTTACTGCAGTGCATCTTGTAGATGGCTCACACGGCTACCACTGTTTGTCGGTGGTGGAGGGTTTGAATGTCTGTGGAAGGGGGCACCATCAAGCGGGCTGCTTTGTCCTGGATTGTGTCGAGCTTCTTGAGTGTTGTTGGAGCTGCGCTTATCCAGGCAAGTGGAGAGTATTCCATTACACTCCTGACTTGTGCCTTGTAGATGGTGGACAAGCTTTGGGGAGTCAGGAGGTGAGTTAGTCTCCACAGGATTCCTAAGGATTCCTGTGACCTGCTCTGGTAGCCACAGTTTAATGAAATGAAAATTGCTTATTGTCACAAGCAGCCTTCAAATGAAGTTACTGTGAAAAGTCCCTAGTCGCCACATTCCGGCGCCTGTTCGGGGAGGCTGTTACGGGAATTGAACCGTGCTGCTGGTCTGCCTTGGTCTGCTTTCAAAGCCAGCGATTTAGCCCTGTGCTAAACAGTGGCTAGTCCAGTTCAGTTTCTGATCAATGGTAACCCCCAGGATGTTGATTGTGGGGGATTCAGCGATGGTAATAACATTGAATGTCAAGCGGCGCAATTAGTCGATTTCAAAAGATCACTGGAAGGGAACACTACAATTGTTGATTGCTTAAATTCTAGCCTTTTTGGTAAACAGTTTTTTTACAGTTTACCATACCGTGCAAACAGAATGCCTGTCATAAACCCATTTGTAGTTTAGTTGGTAAAACTGTCACCTCTGAATTAAAAGATTGTGAGTTCAAGACCCACTCCAGCCATCGGGCTAGTGCATGAACTAGACTGGAGTGCCTGGTGCAGTACTGAGGGAGTGCTGCACTGTCAGAGGGTCAGTACTGAGGGAGTGCTGCACTGTCAGAGGGTCAGTACTGAGGGAGTGCTGCACTTTCAGAGGGTCAGTACTGAGGGAGTGCCGCACTGTCAAGAGGTCAGTACTGAGGGAGAGCTGCACTGTCAGAGGTCAGTACTGAGGGAGCGCTGCACTGTCTGAGGGTCAGTTCTGTGGGAAAGTTGCACTGTCAGAGCGTCAGTACTGAGGGACTGCTGCACTGTCAGAGGTCAGTACTGAGGGAGTGCTGCACTGTCGGAGGGTCAGTACTGAGAGAGAGCTGCACTGTCAGAGGTCAGTACTGAGGGAGTGCTGCACTGTCAGAGGGTCAGTACTGAGGGAGTGCTGCACTTTCAGAGGGTCAGTACTGAGGGAATGCTGCACTGTCAGAGGTCAGTACTGAGGGCGAGCTGCACTGTCTGAGGGTCAGTTCTGTGGGAAAGTTGCACTGTCAGAGCGTCAGTACTGAGGGACTGCTGCACTGTCAGAGGTCAGTACTGAGGGAGTGCTGCACTGTCGGAGGGTCAGTACTGAGGGAGAGCTGCACTGTCAGAGGGTCAGTACTGAGGGACTGCTGCACTGTCAGAGGGTCAGTACTGAGGGAGTGCTGCACTGTCGGAGGGTCAGTACTGAGGGAGAGCTGCACTGTCAGAGGGTCAGTACTGAGGGACTGCTGCACTGTCAGAGGTCAGTACTGAGGGAGAGCTGCACTGTCAGAGGTCAGTACTGAGGGAGTGCTGCACTGTCGGAGGGTCAGTACTGAGGGAGAGCTGCACTGTCAGAGGGTCAGTACTGAGGGAATGCTGCACTGTCAGAGGGTCAGTACTGAGGGAGAGCTGCACTGTCGGAGGGTCAGTACTGAGGGAGTGCTGCACTGTCGGAGGGTCAGTACTGAGGGAGAGCTGCACTGTCAGGGGTCAGTACTGAGGGAATGCTGCACTGTCAGAGGCCAGTACTGAGGGAGAGCTGCACTGTCAGAGGGTCAGTACTGAGGGAGAGCTGCACTGTTGGAGGGTCAGTACTGAGGGAATGCTGCACTGTCAGAGGTCAGTACTGAGGGAGTGCTGCACTGTCGGAGGGTCAGTACTGAGGGAGAGCTGCACTGTTGGAGGGTCAGTACTGAGGGAGAGCTGCACTGTCAGAGGGTCAGTACTGAGGGACTGCTGCACTGTCAGAGGTTAGTACTGAGGGAGAGCTGCACTGTCAGAGGTCAGTACTGAGAGAGTGCTGCACTGTCGGAGGGTCAGTACTGAGGGGGAGCTGCACTGTCAGAGGGTCAGTACTGAGGGAATGTTGCACTGTCAGAGGTCAGTACTGAGGGAGAGCTGCACTGTCGGAGGGTCAGTACTGAGGGAGAGCAGCACTGTCAGAGGTCAGTATTGAGGGAGTGCTGCACTGTCAGAGGGTCAGTAGTGAGGGAGTGCTGTACTGTCAGAGGGTCAGTACTGAGGGAGTGCTGTACTGTCAGAGGGTCAGTACTGAGGGAGTGCTGTACGTCAGAGGGTCAGTAGTGAGGGAGTGCTGCACTGTCAGAGGGTCAGTACTGAGGGAGTGCCGCACTGTCAGAGGGTCAGTACTGAGGGAGTGCTGCACTGTCAGAGGGTCAGTACTGAGGGAGTGCTGCACTGTCAGAGGGTCAGTACTGATGGAGTGCCGCACTGTCAGAGGGTCAGTACTGAGGGAGTGCCGCACTGTCAGAGGGTCAGTACTGAGGGAGTGCCACACTGTCAGAGAGTCAGTACTGAGGGAGTGCTGCACTTTCGTTTTTTTGGGTGAGACCTTTTATGAGGTCCCACCTGTCCTCGCCGGAGAATGAAAAAGATCATACTGCGCCATTTTGAATAAGAGTAGGAATATTCTCAACAGTGTCTTGGGCAATGTATATCCATCAACCTCCACCACGAACAACAAGCTGGAAGTTCCCCTCCACTTTCCTGACTTGGAAAGATATCACCGTCCCTTCACTGTCGCTGGGTCAAAATCCTGGAATTCCCTCCCGACCAGCACAGTGGGTGTACCTACACCACATGGACTGCAGCGGTTCAAGAAGGCAGCTCCCCACCACCTTCGCAACGGCCATTAGTGATGGGCAATTAATTCTGGCCCCGGACAGTGACACCTCCATCCCATCATTGAATAAAGAAAAAAAAAACAAATTAGTTGAATATTTATCTCATTGCTGTTCACCAGAGGAACATTGGAGTTAAGAGCAGGAATAGGCCCATCGGCACTTCGAGCCTGCTCCACCATTCAATAAGATCATGGCTCATCTGATTGTGATCTCAACCCCACTTTCCTGTCAGCCTCACATGACCCTTGACTCCCTTGTCTCTCAAATCTTTTTCTATCTCAGCCTTGATTAAAGTCAATGACCCAGCCTCCCCTGCTCTCTGGGGAACAGGATTCTACATGCTACCATCCTATGAAGGAAAGAAATTCTCTTTATATCTCTTTAAACTGTGCCCCCCCTAGTTCTAGTCTCCCTCAAAGTGGAAACATCTTCCTGGTAACCATCCTATCTTCCCTCAGGAACTTCAATGGTTCAATAAGATCACCTCCCATTCCTCTAAACTTCAGTGGGTATCCAGGCCCAACCTGTTCAGCCTTTCTTCACATGAAGAGCGCTTCATCCCAGGAATCAGTTGAGTGAAATGTCTCTGGACTGCTTCCAGCTCTGGTCGCCTCATTATAGGAAGGATGTGGATGCTTTGGAGAGGGTACAGAGGAGATTTACCAGGATGCTGCCTGGACTGGAGGGCGTGTCTTATGAAGAAAGATTGAGGGAGCGAGGGCTTTTCTCACTGGAGCAAAGAAGGCAGAGAGGTGACTTGATAGAGGTGTACAAGGTGATGAGAGGCATGGATAGAGTGGATAGCCAGAGACTTTTCCCCAGGGTGGAAATGGCTGTCACGAGGGGACATAATTTTAAGGTGATTGGAGGAAGGTATAGGGGAGATGTCAGTGGTCGGTTCTTTACACAGAGAGTGGTGGGTGTGTGGAATGCACTGCCAGCAGAGGTGGTGGAGTCAGAGTCATTAGGGACATTTAAGCGACTCTTAGTCAGGCACATGGACAGCAGCAAATTGAAGGGGTGTCGGTTAGGTTGATCTCAGATTAGGATAAATGGTCGGCACAACCTCGTGGGCTGAAGGGCCTGGACTGTGCTGTTCTATATTCTATACTTCCGACACAACTATTTCAAATAAAGAGAAAATAATCGTACAAAATACTCTAGATGTGGTCTCACCAAGCTCCTGTACGGCTGCAGTAAAAGTCCCCTCACTTCAATATCCCATTCCTCTTGCAATAAACAGCAACATTCCATTTGCCTTCTGAATCACTTGCTGCACCTGCAGACTAACTCTTTGTGATTCATGTACCAGGACACCCAGATCCCTCTGTACTTCAGAGTTCCGCAATCTCTCTCCATTTAGATAATTTGCTGCTTTTCTAGTCTTCCTGCCAAAATGCACGAGTTCACATTTACTCACATTATTCACCATCGGCCAGATATACACCCACTCACTTAACTTATCCATATCCCTTTGCAAACTTTCAATCTCCTCTTCACAATTTGCTGTCCTCCCTATCTTGTGGTCATCGGCAAATTTAGCTACCCTAAATTCAGTCCTTACATCCAAGTTATTGATCTCAATTGTAAAATAGTTAAGGCCCCAGCACCGATCCCTGTGGCACTCTCCCAATTGTAACTTTCTAACCTGCGAAAGATCCATTTATCCCTACTCTCAGCTTCCTGTTAGCTAACCAATCCATTATCCATGCTAATATGTTACCCTTCACACCTTATGTTCGTATCTTGTGCAGTAAGCCTTGATGTGACACCTTATCAAATGCATTTTGGAAATCTAAGTACAGTATATCTACAGGTTCCTCTTTATCCACCTTGCTTGTTATTGCCTCAAAAAATTTAATAAATTAGTTAAACACAATTTCCCTTTCACAAAACCATGTTGACTCTTCCTGATCAGATCATAATTTTCTAAGTATCTTGATATAACCTCCTTAATAATGGATTCTAGCAACTTCCTTTGGACAGGTGTGAATCTCATTTATAGTGTTGTCTTACATCGGATCTTGAGCATCCCGTGGAGAGACAGTATCAGCATCGAGGAAGATAGGGGGCAGGAGAGTGGGCACCACCAGGTGGGAGTCGAAGGTGAGGCCAGACAAATAAGACCTGGCAAAGTACATTTAAGGAGGACCTACAAGATCAGGAGATCACCTGGTCTGGGGTGAAAGAGTCTACACTGAAAGAGATTGCGATGGACTGGGGCTGATGGCAGAGTCTCTCTCTCCATTGTCCCATCTGGGGCCAGAAAAATCATAGAATCCCTACAGTACAGAAGGAGGCCATTCAACCCATCGATTCTGTACCGACCCTTCGAAAGGCCACCCTACCTAGGCTCAATCCTCACCCTATTCCTGCAACCCCACCCTAAGGGGCAATTTAGCATGGCCAACCCATCTAACCTGCACATCTTTGGACTGTGGGAGGAAACCGGAGCACCTGGAGGAAACCCACGCAAGACACGGGGGGAATGTGCAAACTTAACACAGACAATCACCCGAGGTTGGAATTGGGTCCCTGGCACTGTGAGGCAGCAGTGCTAACCACTGTGCCACCATGCCACCACTAAGTAGGAGCTAAGTTAAAGTCTAAATAAAGACCAAATTAGCTACTGAATTTCCTGACATTGAAAAAGTGACTGAGCTTCAAAAATTAGAATTCCATTCGGTGCAAAGCTCTTTGAGAGGTTCTATATTAAATCCTGCTACACCCTGATTCTGTACTAAAACAACTCAGAACAACTAAAGGAATCTTCAGGACATCCTTATCCAACACATCACAGTCGTTGCCGCTCTTAAAACAGCGGAGTCAAGACAACCAAATGTCTGAAAGGCTTTGGGGTGTCTATGGTGTGTGACAGGGGCTTTTTAAAGGCAGCAGCAAGTTGCATTTACGTAACGCCTTTGTCACAGTGAGATGCTCCGAGGCACTTCACAGGAGCATTCTCAAACTCGATCAAGGGGCCTTAACGGAGGAGAGAGAGGTAGAGGGGGCCAGAGCTTAGGGTGCAGGCAGCCGAAATCACGGCCGCCAAAACTGAGGTGAGTCAAATTGATGAGGCCCGAATTTGGGCAGCGCAGAGATCTGGGCCGATTATGGGGCTGGGGGGGGGGGGGTGACAAAGGTGATGGAGGAGCGAGGCTGTGGAGGGATTTGAAAACGCGGATGAGAATTTTTAAATCGAGGCGTTGTTTCTATTAATGCTCTATTAGTAGCTTGTGGATTGGTAGCTATGGTGACTCAGCTGGAAGTGTTTTGTGAATCTCCCTCAGTTGACACCTGTTTGTCACTGGTACCTCTGATCTCTGCATACAGAATTTCAGAGCTCCTCATGTCAGGAAGCGCAAAAATACACGACAAAGAAAACAATTCAGTGCATTAAATGACGCAGTGCTCGATCCCAGTCTCTGTCCTGAGATGTGTACGGCCAATGAAGCACTCCTTGCATCAAGGAGGAAGAAAGATTTGTCTTTGGGAAGCTCCTGTCCCTCGCTCTGGGCACCGCAGTGTGATTACATTTGGGGAATGTTAACTATTTTTGTGACCTCTGCAGTTATGAGAATATCAGTGATGGTGGAAGTGTAAGATAAGCAAATTTGGAATATTCCTTTCTTGATGCACAAATCATTCAGAACCATTCCCCGGAGCAGAAATTGCCATAAAAACCGAAGAGGCCGGAAACACGCAACATCTGTGGAGAGAGGAACAGAGTTGTCATTTCAGATTGATGACCTTTCACCAGAACTGGAAGCAGTTAGAAAGGCGACAGAACTTGGTGTTCAGAAACCCAACAAGAGCTCGCCGAAATCCTTCAACAGGCTGCTGTCATAATATCCACTCATGTATGTAATAAGATGCAGACCGGCAGTGATTGACACACAGGATGACCAGTAAGCACACAACACAGCACAGCCAATCACCAGACAGGATACTACCACTATAAAGCCAGAGGGCACTAGGTTTCCCGCTCGCTCGGGACCCAGCTACTGAGACAGTCAGAGTCCACGAGCTAGCACAGTGCAAACACCATGCGGTAGCTAGTAAGTCTGGTCAGGCTACTACAAGGTCACTAGTCAGATCAGTATAGTGTCGACCCACAGCTGAATATGTACAGCAGTTCATCTAGTTGAATAAAACAGTGTTGGAGCTTCTCCTGTGTTAGACGTCTGTTTCTAACTTCCCTGCATCGAGTGCAGTCCACATCGGACCAACCTGCCGAACACATCATGGTACCAGAGTGATATTGATCTTGACCTACCTCGAGTGAATCAGCATTGACCAGCAAGCAGCCATCCAGCGAAATGGAAAACATCCAACCCCCTCCGCAACTCCACATCTCCAGCAACCTCGGCGCCAACTGGAATTCTTTTCATAGAATTTACAGTGCAGAAGGAGGCCATTCGGCCCATCGAGTCTGGACCGACTCTTGGAAAGAGCACCCTACCCAACCGCACATCTCCACCCTATCCCCATAACCCAGTAACCCCACCCAACTAAGGGCAATTTTGGACACTAAGGGCAATTTAGCATGGCCAATCCACCTAACCTGCACATCTTTGGTCTGTGGGAGGAAACCGGAGCACCCGGAGGAAACCCACGCACACACGGGGAGAATATGCAGACTCTACACAGACCGTGACCCAAGCTGGGAATCAAACATGGGACCCTGGAGCTGTGAAGCAATTGTGCTAATCACTATGCTACCGTGCTGCCCTAATCATCAAGCAAAAGTTTCTCTTGTACATCGAGGCCTCCGCTGCCTCCCAATATCTGTGCATATCTGGGCAGCATGGTGGCACAGTGGTTAGCACTGCTGCCTATAGTGCCAGGGACCCGAGTTTGATTCCGGCCTCGGGTGACTGTCTGAGTGGAGTTTGCATGTTCTCCCCGTGTCTGCGTGGTTTTCCTCCGGGTGTTCCAGTTTTCCCTCACAGTCCAAAGATGTGCAGGTTAGCAGGATTGGCCATGATATATTGCCCTTCATCCTTCTTCAATGCCCCTTCTCCATTATGCAGCTGGTTGGTCTGCCTCCCCTTGGCTTCATTCCGCCTCGTTCAGTCCTAACAAGAGATGATTTCTCTTTCCACACCTGCATCGTGACCTCTGGTGGCCCTCAAGGATCTAACCTAGGCCCATTTCTCATCAACACACTGCCTCCCGATGACTTCATCCAAACACTCAGCATCAATCTTGTATCTGATGACATTCAGCTGTATCTCTTCACCACCTCTCTCAACACGCTGACTGCCTCTGGATCGTAGGAATCCAGCACTGAATAAGCTGAAATTCCTTCTAATTAAATTTTGGGAATGTAATGCTCTCTGATTGGACGGATGGTGAGGTCTTTGTAGTTGAAGTGATCAGAGAACATACGGCTTTGTAAACAAACAAAACTGTTTCTAATTAACTAAAACACGAAAGGGTTTATATTTTGTCTTCTGTGATTACAGTTGGATATGACGGCTAAATACAAAGAACTATGATCAACTATTATTAATTACTGTTGACTCAGGAGCTGCTCGCTATGCAACTGCATTTTGTGCCTGCTGTCCAAGTTTCCTGTCCTGTCCAGGTTCTGTGTCCCATGAGGGTGTCTTCCAGTGACATTCTCCTGTCGCCACGCCACCTGTGGTCGGATGCTAGAAGACATACTGTCTCACCATGTGGGTGTCATCCAGTGACGTTCTCCTGTCGCCACGCCACCTGTGGTCGGATGCTAGAAAACATCCTGTCTCACCATGTGGGTGTCATCCAGTGACGTACTCCTGCTGCCACGCCACCTGTGGTCAGCTAGAACACTAACCTGTACTACAGGCACGAATGTTTATGTACAGTTTGGTTGTTATATTATATACACAGATGATAGTTCACATATCATCATAGGGAAGACCCAAGCAATTAACAAATAGTTTAGAAGCTAGGCAGGAGAGACATTAAGCTTTGGGATTCTCTGCCCAGAGAGCAGTGGAGGCTTCTGGGTAATCAAAAACATTCAATGCTGAGTTAGGCAGAATTTTGATTGACAAGGGAATTAAGAGTTATGAGGGCAGACAAGAAAGTGGAGTGCGGGCTACAATCAAACCAGCTATGATCTCTCAAACGGATGAAAAAGTAGCCACAGCGTAGGTTACTTGACCAGATCTCCGACTTGAGTAGAGAGAGATGTTGCTGGCTCACAATCTAAGGGCAACACGGTAGCACAGTGGTTAGCACAGTTGCTTCACAGCTCCGAGGTCCCAGGTTCGATTCTTGGCTTGTGTCACTGTCTGTGCGGAGTCTGCACGTTCTCCCCGTGTGTGCGTGGGTTTCCTCCGGGTGCTCCGGTTTCCTCCCACAGTCCAAAGATATGCAGGCTAGGTGGATTGTCCAGGCTAAATTGCCCCTTAGTGTCCAAAAAATGTTAAGTGGGGTTACTTGGTTACGGGAATAGAGTAGATATGTGGACTTCAGTAGGGTGCTCCTTGTGAGGGCTGGTGCAGACTTGATGGGCCGAATGGCCTCCTTCTGCACTGTAAATTCTCTGATTCTATGATGAGGTGGAAGTGGGGTAAATCTCCTAAATACCTCTGATTATGTCACCACGTAATCATGTGACACACTGCACAGAGGTGCATTGGTTTACAATATATAATACCCCCCCCTTTACTCCATTGGTACAACAACTAACATTAAATTTAATTCTTACTCACTATGAACAATAATTATTCTACCAAGTATCATAATACAATTTTATATATATACAATCAGTACGAGAGTCGTTGAGGTGGGCATTGGTTCCACTGAGGCAGAGTCCATCGGTCATGGTCTTTGTTTTCACGTTCTCGGTCGTTCTGTTCACGCCCTGGCTCAGGGACAGGATATGAAGAAGTCAGTTCGACTTCAGCTTCTCCAGGTGCTGGTGGTTCAACTGGTGTGGAATCTGAATTCGACTCACTTGTGATCACAGGCTCTCGGATTTCCAAACCTTGAGTGTCGGATGTTGCCCTTTCAGATACGGACTCTGGAAATTCTCTTTTTGAAGCGAGTATTTGATCTGTGTGCCCCCTCCAAACTCTCTCACCATTGTTTCCCACCGAAATTTGGGAGTATTGTGGCAGGTACGCACTTCTCAGTTGAAGAGTAGTTCCTCGCTGAAACTCGTTCGCCTTGATCAAAACCTTTGATGCCTTTTCTGTGGTCGTCAACTTCATAATCATTATTTTGGACGACCAGGATGAGAAACATTTGCCCTTCAATTCATCCCGCAAAATCAATACGTATTCTCTGCCTTTGTCCCATATTGGTAGATGGGAGAGAGGAACGGCCTTCGCACGTTGCTCAGACGTTATGTGTTTAATCTCGTAATTATGCGCTGGTAAGATGAGGGACCATCTCTGCAAACGACTCACAGCTAGAGACGGTATTCCTTAGTATGAACCAGAAATCACTGTTGAAGGCTAGTGGTCTGTTAACGAGGTGAAATGTCTTCCACGCAGATAGTGCTGAAATCCTTTGATTCCAAAAATTATACTCAAGGCATCTTTTTCCAATTAAGCATAATTCTGTTCTGCGCTTGTCAGAATTCTCCATTGAGGACCAAGGGGGAAATCTGTGGTTGGAGCCAGAGGACGTTGGTCGGGATTTGAAGGAATATTTCACATCCATCTTCACCCAAGAGAATGAGGAGGTAGTTATGGATCTCGGGGAGAGAGATTGTGAGGTTCTTGGGAAAATAGTCATGTGAGCCTACTTGTGACACTAATAAAGATTATTATTTTGAGTGACAAGGTATTGGAGGCATTGGTGGGCTTAAAAGTGGACAAACCTCCAGGTCCAGATGAATTGTGTCCCAGGATGCTGTGGGAGGCGAGGGAGGAGATTGCAGGGGCTCTGACCCAAATTTTTAATTCCTCTCTGGCCATGGGGGAGGTGCCAGAGGACTGGAGAACAGCTAATAATAATAATAATCTTTATTAGTATCAAAGTAGGTTTACATTAACACTGCAATGAAGTTACTGTGAAAAGCCCCTAGTCGCCACACTCCGGCGCCTGTTCGGGTAGACTGAGGGAGAATTCCGAATGTCCAATTCACCTAACAAGCTCGTTTTTTAGGAATTGTGGGAGGAAACTGGAGCCCCCGGAGGAAACCCAAACAGACACAGGGAGACAATGCAGACTCCGCACAGACAGCGACCGAAGCTGGGAATTGGACCCGGGACCCTGGCACTGTGAAGCAACAGTGCTAAACACTGTGCTGCCGTGCCGCCCCATGAGGGCCCACTATTAAGAAAGGTTGTAGAGAAAAACAAGGGAACTACTGACCAGAGAGTCTCAAATCAGTGATAGGGAAACTACTAGAGAAGATTCTGAAGGAGAGAATCTATCTCGACTTGGAGAGGCAAGGTTTGATCAGGGATAGATAGCCTGGTTCTGTCAGAGGGAGGTCATGCCTAACAAATCTGATTGAGATTTTTGAGCGTGTAACCAAGTGTATAGATGAGGGTAGTGTAGTTGATGTAGTCTACATGGGTTTCAGCAAAGCTTTTGACAAGGTCCCACATGGGAGACTTATTAAGAAGGCAAATGGACATGAGATACAGGGGGCTGGATTCTGCTCCGGCGGGATGCTCCGTTTTGCCGGCAGCCCAGGGGTTCCCGACGGCATGGGGCGGCCCCACAATGTTGTCTAGCCGGCGTAAGGGAGCATCCCGCCGGCGGGGTGAAGCAGAAATGTGGTGCGGCGGGATGTAAAATCCAGCCCAGGGTGTTTTGACCAGGTGGATTCTGAATTGGCTTAGCGGTCGGAGACAGAGGGTGATGACAGACCCCTTGCCCCATAATGAATATGCAGCGGGAACCAGCGTGATGTCACACCAGCACCATTTATAACAGCTTTATATAAACGTGAACCTGGCGACTTCACCTCCGAGGGGGATATGGAAGTGAGCGCTCTGGCAGCCATAACCCTCCAGGGCGGAGATTGCAGAGGGGGGAAATCTGAGAGGAGGCAGGGAACCCAGATAACTTCAACTCGGGGCCAGGGGTGGGGGTGGGAGGATGAGGTGTTGGGAGGGGGGGGGGTCAGTCTCTCCATTTCGGGGAGAGGGGTTGATCACAGACCTTACCTTCCCTTCATGTCGGGGCGTCCCAAGGTTTAATGGATCTGGTGGCCGCCATGCAGCAGGGCTCGCCGCTGAGGGAGTGCCCCTCCAGAGTGCGGCCGGAAGGTGGTTGTGAGGAGGTGATTACAGAGGGTCAGCACTGAGAGCGACTGTGAGGTCCTTGGGTTCCAACGAGAGGCCAGACTGCAAGGGAAGAGTGAGGGATTCAGGAAAGGGGTGCTTTCCTGCCTCATTAGGCCTGAGAAGCCGTTCACTGGGGGGGAAGGAGACTGCAGTGTGATTGAGAACCCCCCACTCAGGCAGCAATGTGAGGACAAGGGGATAAACTGCATTGAAGTTCCATTCCACTGGTTATGGAGGTTTGACTGTTGGGGATTAGTGTCGGGGTGGATGGTTGTGATAGGTGGATGGATTGTTTAATCTACAGCCCTTGAGGCCTGGGGAAAATGAGGGTGCCCTTGAAGGACGAGCCCAACATGGTATTTGCCGTCTTCACATGAATCAGGTGTGCCTCACCCGACACACGAGGAAGCCAGTTGCACCATCAGCTTCCTGACCCTTCTTTGACAAGTCAATTGTGCCAATTAGGTCAGCACAGCTACACATGAGAGTGGCATTGATTGGGGCCCTTTTCTACACCCGGTGTGGAGGGGGGGGGGGGGGGCAAGGAGGGAGGAGGACTCCCTCATGAACTGGCTCCTGGGCCTGGTCAAACCTTCCATAAATAGGTCCAGACAGCGGGTGACCAAGGGGGTTGTCCAATCCAACTGTCTGTCCCTATTCCGCGGCTAGATTTGTGGCCGGGCTACCTGGAGAGGGAGCATGCGGTGTCCACGGGCCCCATCGAGGCCTTCCATGCCCGGTGAGCTCCATCGGGTCTGGGGCGCTTTCGTGACCTTCACAATCACATTTTGGTTTGATGTTTTAAATTTTTTTTTTTTTTACAAACAATTTTATTGAGGTATTTTAGGCATATAGAAAAAGTGACATTGTACAGTGCAAAAAAAAGAAGTCAAGACACAAATTAAACATCGTGCAAACCACGGCTCTATTCACGCAAGGACCTGCCTCAATACCCCCCTACTCTACTCTACTCTACCCTAGCCCCCCCCCCCCCTCCCCTACCCCCCTGTTGACGCTTACTCCTCTGCGAAGAAGTCAATAAATGGCTGCCACCTTCGGGCGAACCCTAGTAGCGAACCTCTCAAAGCCGACTTGACTTTCTCTAGGCCAAGAAAGCTCGCCACGTCCGATAGCCGTACCTCAGCCCTCGGGGGCTTTGAGTCCCTCCATGCTAACCGTATTCGTCGCCGGACTACCAGGGGAGCAAAGGCCAGAACGTCGGCCTCTTTCTCTTCCTGGACTCCCGGGTCCTCCGAAACCCCAAAGATTGCCACCTCCGGGCTTGATGTTTAAAATTTCATTTGCGCTTTGTTTTTGTTTACCTTTAAATATCCCTTTAAGTAGCGGACCTTTTTACTTTCTCCTTCAGTTTATTTAATTTAGTTTAATTGGTTTCCATCAAAGTATTGGAGCCATTTTCTAAAGCCTGAATTAATCACATTTTAATTTGATGTTTTAAGTTTCCTTTATCATTAGTTTCTGTTTAAGGCTGTTTCCCTTTAAGGAACTGTCCCTTTAATTTGTCCCTCAGTTCATTTGATTTTGTTTATTTAATTCTTTGTGTTAAACCAATTACTTGGGCGTAGCTGCTGCTATTGGGTGCTGCCTCCACTGGACTGCCTATTGCCTGGAGAAAAGGCTTCATTCCTGGGCCGGAGGAGGCTGTCACTGCCTCCACTGAAATCACTTCTACACCTTTTCAGACCTGGGCAACTCTACTGATGGGGAGGGCACTGCAAAGAGCTGGAGAGAGAAGCCAGGACTGCGACTCGGGCCCTCGAACTGGGTTTGGTGCTGCCAGTTTTCACAACAACTGAAGCCTGTAATAGTGGGAGGCACAGGAGACTGGGCCTGAGTCCATTATTAACACCTAGAGGACTGAGGCCTGGGGCCCGGAGGCCTCACGGCCTGTAGGGGAGGGAGGAACAGGAGGATTGCAAAGACTGCCAGTAGGAGAAGGTTGGTGCTTTTGAAGGAGGGGGAGGTTTTGGTTGATGTGAAAAGAAAGGGGAGGGAGGTGAAGTAAAGAAGCTTTGTACACTTTTTTGCTGGGCCCCTCGTGGGCGGAAGACCCTGTTCCACCCACTGACTGTCTGAGAAGACCCTGAAGTCAAACCCCCTCCTGTCCAGCTAACCTGAGGAACCTATCCATCTTCGAGCTGGACCCTCCCTCCGCACCCCCCCCTCTCCCGACTAGAGAGTGAAGAGCTCTCCCACCTGAGGTGTGACATCAACTTACCAATGTGCTGCCTGCAGGAGGCCATTGTGAGGGCACTAAAGCCATGCAGAAAATGCCAGCGTGGCAGTGCCAGGGTACCTCCCTGACCAGAGGGCATGCAACTGCGCGTCTCCACTCCCCTGGGAGACCCCCACAAGTGCCATTTCATCTGGACCCTGTTTGTGGAGACCAGCACTGATCAATGCTGACCCGAGGTCTCCATGGTGAGGGGGTTAGATCCCACGCAGTGGTTAGATCTCAGGAACGCATATTAGACTGAGACTAGCTGTCTGACTCTAATATGCAGATTTGCCACAATGGGTGGGATTCACACCGCAATGTTAGCGAGCCGGGTGGATCCCTGGACGTGGGATCTCCCGGCACCTACGGCTGCGCCGCGCTGCTTTTCGGGCACAATGTTACCGGTCGATCCTGCCTGATGACTTGACTTGACTTGAGGTAATATAAAGCTCGTCTCAGTATTGGTGACCGAGACCACATCAGTCATAAAACCCATCTGGTTCACTAGTGTGCATGACAGAAGGAAATCTGGCACCCTGGCCTGGCCAGCATGTCATTCTAGAACTCAACAGCCTCGCAGGCAAATAGTGGACGGGCAACTAATGTTCCAGCAATGCCCGCATCCCAATGAAGGGGAAAAGAAATGTTCCTTAAAAAACAAGCTTTCGACCATCTGTTCTCGTGTCCAACATGGGCGGCACCATTAGTCGATGTACCATTTGTCAATGTACTCTGTCGATTATTCTTCTTGTCTACTGAGTGCGTACTGTGTAGGTCCCCTTGGCCGCAGAAAAGTACTTTTCACTGTCGTACAGTACATGTGACAATAAATCAATCAATCAATCACAGTGGTTAGCCAGAGACCCAATTCAATTCCGGCCTCGGGTGACCGTGTGGGGTCTGCACGTTCTCCCCGTGTCTGCGCGGGTTTCCTCCGGGTGCTCCGGTTTCCCCCCACAGTCCACAGATGTGCAGGTTAGGTGGGGTTACGGGGATAGGGCGGGGGAGTGGGCTCAGGCAGGATGCTTTATAAGAGGATCAGTGCAGACTGAATGGCCTCCTTCTGCATTGTAGGGATCCTATGGATCTCCTCATGAGGATTATTTTATGTCAAAAGCGCTGTATAAATGTAGGTTAGTTGCTTGGTCCTGTGATTGCTAACCTTGCTGTGTTGTCAATTGAGTTGTACGTAACCCTTCGTAGTGGCATGGATTGCAGCCAAGGACACACTCTGTCCCAATTGTTTTATTTATTTTTCGCTCTGGATCGGACAATGCCAGAATTCAGCTTCATGTTAAAAAAGGATTGCCAATTACTCCTCTTAATGGAAAGCCTCTCAAATATTGGCTGTTTCTCCGTGGAACTGGATGACAGCTTAAGTGCACAGACAGGAGTTTGGCCCGTCAAGCACATAGTCCAGAGGCAGCTTCTGGCAAAGACAGGAACATTAACCACAGGAGAAGCCTCCAGCATCTGTCAGCAAAGGCTGACCAATACGGCACCTATTTAATATTGATATCAATTAATAAACCCCTGTGTCAGCCTGCCAATCACTTTAAGCAGCTGTGTCTTTCAATGGACCAGACGAGCTGGTACCCATTGCAACAAGATCCACCACTTAAAGCAAGACAGCAAAAGTCGATGTTCGAGAGAAAATTGGATCAGAGCGACTTGCTGTTTATTCCCCCCCACCCCCCGTTCCTTGCCAATCAATTTATTCTCAGGTTACTGACCCATTCTTCAGTTGTAATCTTGCTCCTTATATTTACTCCATCAAACCCCTTCATGATTTTGAATGCTTCTAACATACACCCGACCAGCCTCCCACGCTCTACACCCCTCACACCTGAGATCATCAAAAAAACTCTGCTGCCCACATCCTAACTCGCACCAAATCACCTTCACCCATCACCCCTGCCTGATGAACGTTATATATTATGGGGACGATTCAGCGACCCCGCCACGCCCGGCATGGATCCAGGCGCGAAGGGTGAATAACGCGCGAGCTACAAATTGAGCTCCGTGGCAGGCTGATCGCGTGTCACCTGACTCGCTCCGCCTGGCATGATCTGGCACTGCCAGGTTTCCCAGGTGCCATGTGGACACTGCTGGAAGTCAGGCCCGGGTGTGCCTTGCCACTTGGAGGGGAGGTGAGGGGCTTCCTGGGGGTCTTCTCAAGGTTGGAAGGGGGTGAGAGGGTGTCAATGAGGTGGGGGCAGGCCTGATGGTGTAGGGGGGGGGGGAAGTGATCAGGGCTGCCAGAAAAAATGGCACCACTAGTTACAGACAACATCACCACTAGTTACAGATCGCTGTTCTGAAAAACTCCCTTCCACTGTTACTCTCTGTCTCCTGTTGCCAAGCCAGGTCTTTATCCATCTAGCTAGCACAAGGATGACTGGCATATAGAGGTATGAGGGGTATATGGGTAGGCCAGGATGGGATCAGCCATGAACACATTGAAGGTGTTAGGCTCGGGAGGCTAAATTTCCTACTCTTGCTCCTAGGTCATGTGTTTTAGGGAGGAGATGCTCTGGCTGATTTCGCAATCCAGCACTTGGTCTGTAACACTGTAGGTAGCAGCTGAGGAACATATCAGCCACGATAGAATGGCGGAGCAGACTCGATGGGCCGAATGGCCTAATTCTGTTCCTATATCTTATGAACTTATGAACTCCGAATCCCATGCGACTTTACCTTTTGTACCAGTCTGCTATGAGGGACCTTGTCATACGCCTTACGAAAGTCCATGCAGACAACATCCACAGCCTTTCCCTCATCAATTAATTTTGTCACCTCCTGAAGTTGGTAAGACATGACCTTCCCCGCACAAAACCATGTTGCCTATCACTAACAAGTCCATTCGCTTCCAAGTGTGAATAAATTCTGTCCATGGGGATCTTCTCCAACAGCTTCCACACCACTGACATCAGGCTCACCGGCCTAAAATTACCTGGATTATCCTTGCTTCCCTTCTTAAACGAAAAGACAGCATTGGCTATTTTCCAGTCCTCTGGAACCTCGCCTGTGGTCAAAGATGATGTAAAGATATCTATTAAGGCCCCAGCTATTTCCACTCTTGCCACCCAGAGTAATCTGGAATATATCCCATCCTGCCCAGCGGACCTGTCTACCTCAATGCGTTTTAAGATATCCAACACTTATCTTATAATCCTTAGTGTCACAAGTAGGCTTACATTAACACCGCAATGAAGTTACCGTGAAAAGCCCCTGGTCGCCACATTCTGGCACATATTCGGGTACACAGAGGGAGAATTCAGAATGTCCAATTCACCTAACGAGCACATGTTTCGGGACTTGTGGGAGGAAAGCGGAGCACCCGGAGGAAACCCACGCAGACACGGGGAGAACATGGAAACTCTGCCCAGATAGTGACCCTAGCCGGGAATTGAACCTGGGACCCTGGCGCTGTGAAGCAATAGTGCTAACCACTGTGCTACTGTGCCGCCCGTAAGAATGATGGGTGGGCTCCTGATATTGCCAGTCCAACCAGTGAATCAGGTCGGAGAATGCAAGGGTGCCTCTGACAGGTGCCTTCAGAGGGGTGATTACTACTACATTTCTTTGAGGGGCCAAGCAGGGAGTTCCGCTATTTGGGACAAAGATGCAACCCTTGCTGCCAGAAGCCCCTTCTTTGTGATGGCGTGTGGTGATGGAGTCTCTTGCTCTGATAGTCCCACGGACAGCCCCACGGTGCTCGTGAATGCCCTAAAAATGATGTCCGGCCCCTGGAATCTTCTCCAGAGGGGGGAATGCATAGAACGGGCGTCGCAAAGGGGCCCTCTGCCATTTTCTCAGCTTCTTCGTCTCCACTGCTGCCATCCTGGGGCCAAGAATATTCTCCTAGTGCTATTGCTCTCTCCACTAACGCTGCCAGCAATGTTTATTGGGAGTGTGGATTATGGATATACTCCTGCACTGTGCTCCCTGCCAGCACCAGGTTTTGGAATCGCCCAATCGACCAAGAAGATTGATAAAATACGCTGCTCCATAATATCACTCGTCTCTATCTACACAGAACTTTTATATATTCATTATTTCATAGAAATGTCGCCATGGGAGTGTCCCTTTAAGAGATGTTTTTGTCTTATCACATGGCTTCAGTGATGACATTGTGTGGGTGGAGCTGGGCTGTGGCTCTGGGTTTTATTTTCGCTTTGGTTTGGGGCTTATTTTGTAGCTCTTGAGTTTTTGCTTCCGTTTTCACATTTGGCTGCTGTACTCAGAAAGAAAGGTATCTTGGAGTGTCTCTCTATCGTCAGTTTAAAAGCTGTTTCCAGATTACTTGACAACTTAAAAGAAATAATTGCTTTTTGGAAGGAATTCAAACCTGCTGTTATGGCAAGGAAACAAAAGCATCCGACCCAAGTCTTGAGTGCTGTGTGCTGGGCCACACCTTTGAAAAGGGTTTTCTGGTTTATGGGATCTTGTTATTAAATTGGAACAGTTAAAGGGGGAAATGTATTAAGGCTGATACATAGAGTACTGTAGCTGTGTGGGGTATTTATGTTTGTAGTTGATAAAATGCTTACTGTGTGTGTTTATAAAAATGTTAACTAAATTTGTAGAATAAAGCTTGTTTTTGATTACAAATGCTTAAGGCCTTTGTTGAATAACACCTGAAAGGTAGGCCCTTGAGCTCCTCGTAACCAAAATTGATAAACAGTTATAGGTCAGTGAACTCCATGATATACTTTGGAGTTTTCTAAACCCTGGGCCATAACAATATACACAAGAAATCAAAATCTCTCTGTCATGAAGCTGTATTTTGGTGGAAATAAATCAAACAACATACTTTCTATTCAGAATTCCTAATAAACACAGCTATTGCTGTTCACTGCATTAACTGAAGTCTTAACAAAGCTAACATCGCATATTACAATATTCTAAAGTTATGACATTAGCTTAAAAATCCATACCTGATTGGAGTTTCATCATATCCTATTATATGATTTTAAGATAAAGGTAGATAGTTTTTTGAAGAATAAAGGGATTAAGGGTTATGGTGTTCGGGCTGGAAAGTGGAGCTGAGTCCACAAAAGATCAGCCATGATCTAATTGAATGGCGGAGCAGGCTCGAGGGGCCAGATGGCCTACTCCTGCTCCTAGTTCTTATGTTCTTATGTTCTTATTGTCAATTATAGCTTTTCTTGCATTTTCTTTAATGGTTAAACATTAATGCACATGTTTATTTTAACGAATGATGGGGTACTATTTTTATTTACCTTTTTAAACTGCTCAGATCTTTGTTAACACGTGTTTCCTGTCTCAATCAAAAGTCATTTAATTAAAATCTCATGGATTTGTGTGAAGCTTGTCTCTTAATTTGAAGGAAACCTGAGATGGAGGTGACTTGCATTACGATACCTTATTGAATGACTGTGCGAGCACTTTAATCAATCATCTTGCCTTGTTGTTTCTCTTGTGACTATGAGCCACCATTTATTTCAAGACATTGATGGACAATCCACTGCAAACACTTAATCCCAGAAGTATGATCCCACAAATGTCGTTTTTGAAACTATTTGTGTACGGGAATGTCTGACGAATTTTGTCAAAATGTCCATCGCGTGAGTGTGTGATATCGCCCAATTGTTCCTCGCATTCAAATTCCCCATCCGAGGTGCTCAATCTCCTCTCTGTGTTCTCCCTGGTTTCGAATGAAGTTTCACTGCAGCACCGCCTCCTCTGTGTCTTTTTTCTCCTGTGGCACTCCTTAATTTCTTCCCAAGCTCAGTGTAACCTAACCCTGATGCATTGATTCTCCCTACTTGTTCTCTGCTTTTATCAGCTTTGGCGACATCTGTTGCTCTGGGTACTTATCCTTTAACTGGACCAATCAATGGTAACATTATTGTGAACTGGGAAGGCGCTTGAGGCCTTTGGTGTGTTAAAGGTTTAATATATGAATGGAAGAAACATGTTTAATCTTCTGTTAAATTCATCAAAGCTTCTTTAAATCATTTCAGGGACAGTCAGTGGCCAGATCGACTCTGATGTTCATCCATGTCTAACTATTCTTGTGGGCCACAATCTCCGAATCTGGCTGCGGGCGTCCGATGGAATGCCATCCTCTGGTGCCTCGACAGCTGCGTGAATGCATTCCACACCTCACGTCGACGTGGGCACAGGAAACGCCATTGGCATATCTTTGTCGGGCCCGATCCGGCCATTTCCGGGTCCCCCCCCGCGATGCTCCGTCTCTGACAGATGGCATTACCGGGGGGGGGGGGGGGAGGTTCATTTGTGGTGTTTAAAATCATGAAACAGGCGTCGTGGCTGCTAAAGGAGAGAGAAAGAGAGAAAGGGTATTGAAAAGTGTCCAATATCGTTATAGTGTGCTGACAGTTGTGTCGCAGGCCGGGGAGGCTTCTTCCAGGCCCGCGGTGAGTAGCGGAGGGCAAATCGCGGTGGACCGTGGGGTTGGAATGTACGGGCACGGACCACTATTGCCGCAGCCTGCAGGGTAGCCGTGCGGCTGTGCACGCTGCTGACTGCCCACTGTGAACTTAGCACCACTGGTTGTATGGGTGCCTCCCCAGGCCACCCCCCTAGGTACCCTCTGGCCCCAGCCGGCCCATCAACAGGATGGGCGTGCCCCAGCGCAGCCAGTGCCAACCTCTTGGCTGGGCTGAGGGTGTGTGGCCGATATGCAGCTCCTGCTTGTCAGGCTCTCTGGTGCCAAGCCCGGCCCTGATGAATCACACGCCAGCGTGCGTTGGAATTGCACCAGTTCCACGTGGCGCCAGTGCTAGCCAATTAGGATGTCCTGAATCGCTTCGGGACCGGCGCCGCTATTAGGGCCATAGAACTCACTCGATTCGGTTCCGGCATCAGCATTTAGGGCGCAATTCTCCGGAACGATTTCCCAGTGTGATAGCGAGCGGGAATTGCCGCGAGCTTCCTGGCGCTTGGCTGAGCGAGGCCGGCAACGCAATTCAATGTTAACTGCTCCACTTAACGAGGCTTCTCGTCGCAAATGAAGGCTCACCAGCTGATTCGCTGGGACCGGGCTCCGCAGCACCCCGCTAACAAGCTCGAGTTAGCACTTAAGCTGCACTTACTCAGCAAACCCCAGCCAGCTCGCAACAATGGCACCGAGGAAACCAGCTCCAAGTTTGGAAGGCGCTCCTCGAGGGTCTTGGACACGGTGCAGGCCAGGAGGGATGTCCTGTTCCCCCGAGGGTCCCAGAGAGTCAGCCACAAGGCAGCCAGTGCTGCTTAGGATGATGTGGCAGCAACTGTCAGCGTGAGCAGTATGACCGGGAGGACTGGGCCCGCAGTGCAGGAAGAAGGTCAATGACTTACACCGGGCAGCACGAGTCAGACACCAGCGCCATCCATCCACCCCTCCCCCATGATGGAAGCATCCACACCCCAACTCCCCATGCGACCCCCTGCCCTCCCTCCTCAACGCCCCCAACCGTTACCTGGGGATGATGGGGACGTTAGGGAGTGGCCGGGACATTCAGAGGGAGATGTCAGCGTCACTCCAGTAGATCCATAGCCGCTTGGAGGAGTCCCAGAGGCTGGGGGCACAGGAGATGTCGCCGGCAGTGCGTGGCACCGAGGCCAACGCTGCCAGGGTGGCGACCGCAGTGGAGAGCGTGGTGCACGGCATGAAGGTGTCCATGGCGTGGCTCGGTCGGTGACGGCCATGGCTGAGGGCCTCGGCAGATAGTCCAACTCGCTGGGGGATGTCACCCAGTACCAGGCCGACCTTGATGAGGTTCTGCGGGACAGGTCCGGCTCTCAGATGGGAATGGCTGAGGCACTGCGGAGCTTGTCCCAGTCGCAGTTGGGCGTTGCCACGGCACTGCAGAGTGTGGCCCAGTCAGTGAGGAGCATCGCTGAGTGCATCGACATGACGGTGTGGACCATGGGGAGCCGCCAGGGCTGGCAGAGCCAGATGATACAGGGGCAGACGGGGCTCGAACCAGCTCCATTCCAAGATGTAGCCCAGGGCCCTGAGGGCACTGGTCGGGAGGAGAGGGCGCCGAGTGTCAACCCGTCCCATGGGGTGGCGACGGTGGGCACCAATTCCCCCGAGTTCCACCCCTCTGCTGAGGCTGAGTCTCGTAGTCAGCACACGGGACAGGGCAGCACGGCTGTGCATGAGCTGCCCAGAGGTGGGGGGGGGGCCCTCAGGCCCCAGAGTCCTCAGAGGACGCCCGCCAGGGGCATCGAAGACCACGGGACGAGGTAAGCAGCTGGCTGCCTCCATCTGTGACGTGCATCCTGGGGAAACGCCTAGATGTAGCGACTCACGTTGTACAAGGAGCCTCAGTGGGGAAGGCGCAGCTAAGGCTGCACATGGCCCCGTCTTGTACACTGGGGAGCTCCGCTCACTGGAACTTCCCAATGTGGCGAGAGATGGCGTCCCGATCTCCGAGGCCCCCAAAGCAACCCCGGCCCCTCCCCCAGCCCAAACGCACAATGGGAGGGTCCCCCATCCCTACCCCCACCCTACACCCCCTCAGCGCCCTTCCCAAGACCCAGGCAGGCCACCTCCTGGCCTATCGCGCGTGTGCAGAAAATGCAAGCTTGGCATCTTGGTATTGTCATCTGGGCACCTTCGCGGTGCCAGGCCTGCAGAACCAGGACACCACCTTGCCCAAAGGGCATGCAGCTGGGGGCCTCTGATTCCCTGGGAGACCCCTGTGGTGATATGCATCACTGTAAATACACACGGGGTTAATGTAAATACACTTAGTCTAAATAAACACTAGAGGGAGCACCAGAGACATCATGACACACAGACATTCAACCAATAGGTCAGTAAGATAGGACACGACCAATGGGCAGTCAAGACACACCCAGAGGTGACACTACCACAGTGGGGCATTACACGCACCCATATATAAGGACACAGCACACATGATCTTCCTCTTTCCAGTGGAGACACTTAGTGAGTACAGACAGGGTTGATTGAAACACATCACACCCACCACGTGGATTGTAGCAGACTGGTTAGTTAGTCTGAGTAGCTATAGCAGGATTAACAGGAGAGTCGAATCCAAGTAAGAGAATTGTTAAGAGTTTAATAAACGTGTTAAAGCTATCTCCAAGTCTGAACCTTCCTTTGTCAGAGTGCACATCAAGGAAGCAGCTTATGCTACGTCAAGAGCGTAACAAAACAACCCCAACGAATGCCGTCTGTCTGGTCCCCGTTTGTGAAGCCCAGTACTCACCAGAGGTCTCCGAGGCGAAGGGGATATAATAGAATCATGAAATCCCTACAGTGCAGAAGGAGACCATTCGGCCAATTGAGTCTGCACTGACCTTCCGCAAGTGCACCCTACCTAGGCCTAATACACTGCCCTATCCCCATAACCCCACCCTAACCTTTGGATGCTAAGGGACAATTTACCATGGCCAATCCAACTAACCTGCACATCTTTGGACTGTGGGAGGAAACCGGAGCACCCGGAGGAAACCCACGCAGATATGGGGAGAAAGTGCACAGTCTACGCAGTCGCAATAGTCAGAATCGAACCCGGGTCTCTGGTGCAGTGAGGTAGCAGTTCTAACCACCATGCCACCTATTAGGTCCTACTTCCCCAGAACCATTCATTCCCAGTGTCCCAGGAGTATATAATCAACCTTCCTACACAGTCTCTCCCGACTCCACATTCATTTTCTCCACCTTCCCATTTCTGCCTTCAGTAGTATGAGATACCAGAAATAACCCTGAGATTACGTCCTTTGATGTCCTGCTTGCTAATTTTTTTTCTAGCTGCCTAAAATCTGCCTGAAGGACCTCAGCCCGATTTCCAACGTTGTTGGTGCCTACATGATCACAGCCTCTGCCTGTTCACCCTCCACCTCCAGAAGGCTCCACAGACACACTGACACCCTTGACCCTGGCTCCATCGAGGCAAATACTTTCCTGGTTTTATGTCTGCAGCTGTAGAAACACCCATCTGATCCCCAAACTATTGAATCCCATCTTACTATATTTTACAACGGAGTCCAGTTTAGCTCAGTTGACTGGACAGCTGGTTCATGATGCAGAGCGAGGCCAGCAGTGCAGGTTCAAATCCCAGTAACGGCTGAGGTTATTCATGAAGGATCTGCCTTCTCAACCTGCTCTTCGCCCAAGGTGTGCTAACCCTCGGGTTAACCTGCCTCAAAAGGAGAAAGCAGCCTATGGTCATCTGTCCCAGATGGTCCCTATGGCAACTTACTCGGTCAAAATCTTCAGTAGACAACCAACATTTATCTATTGCTCAAAATAGTCTTCTGATCTTCTTGTAGGGTGTAACTCGTGCCCACTTCATTCTTCCACAGGTCACATTTGGTAGGGTTGCAAACAGTGACCGCAAAGCCACTTAATTATTCCTCTGGTCATTTAGTTCTGACTCAGAGGAAAGAGGGTCATCTCAAACCGACAATGTGCACTGGCTTTCAGCCATTTTCCACAAAGCTAAAATCAGTCGTTTTCATTTCCAACCTTCACCTTTAGGTAACCACCTTCTGCGACTGTGTTTTTTTCCCCCCAGAAGGCATGGTGGTAAAGGATGGAACTAGAGCCAACACACATTGCACAGTTTTATAGGGACGCACGTTACAAATGTACATCTTTTAATCGCACCCACAACTTGTTTGCTCATATTTATAGCAACACACGCCAATCTGCACCAGCTGCATATAAACAAACAATTAACATAATTAACAGACAATGGAATGAATCCCAAAGCCGCGGGTACCTTGGGAATCTGCACATTAGAGTGAGACTCGCTGTCTCATTCCAACATGCAGATTTGCCAAAGCGTGCTCCCACCCATACATCGCAACGTCTTGCGAGATCACGTTGGATCACGTGAGGCGCTGCGAGCCGGGTAGATCCCAGGAGCGGGGTCTCCTGGGTTTTATCGGCCACGCTGCTCCGCAGCGAGCTGCTTTTCAGGCGCAGTGTGACCACTGCATCGCGCCCACAGAAATTGTCAACGCCGGGGAGCTGAGCCTGCCAGCCACACTGCCAAATGGGAAGCCATTTTGGGTAATATCACCCGTGGGCTTTACCCCACCCCCCCCCCCCCCCAAATGAGAACACCCCACTATGGGTTTTCTCAGGGTACCCCCCTTCTCACACCTCCATATCCCCTCCTTTCAGGCCCCCCTATTTCAGGACCCCCACCCTTAACACCCCCAAACCTTTATGAGGCCCCTTCATACCCCCTCCCCCCACACTTCATACCTCCCTCATCTCCCCTTTCATTGGCATTCCCCCCCCCACACGCCCTGACCTTTGGCAGTGCCACCCTAGCCCTGATAGTGCCCCTTCCAGGCTAGCAGTGCCAAAGTGCCTGGGTACCAGAGGGAGAGCCAGGGGGCCACCCGGCCCTGTCCCCGACCACTCAGGGTGCTGTTATGCCTGCCCCACATTTGTGTTGACTCGCATTAAACGGTGCCTGGTCAAGGCCTCACTGGGGAGGCCACTGATGTGTTAAGTAAGTTGGTTCAACGTTGACTGCAACTGGATGCAGTGTAACTAGAAACAGGCTCCTGACACAGGAGATGGTCCAACACTGTTTTATTGAACTTCCTGATTGCTGTACATAGTCTGCTGTGAGTTGACACTCTATTAATCTAACTGATAACCTCCTACTGGCTTGTCCAGACTAACTCTCTACCTCATGGTGATAGTGCTCACTGGCTTGTGCACTCTAACTATCTCAGTAGCTGTGTCCTGTAGAGAGAGCGAGAGTCTTAATGCCCTGAGTGCTTTATAGTGGTCGTGTCCTGTCTGGTGATTGGTTGTTATGTGTCGTGTGTGTTCATTGGTTATCCTGTGTGTCAATCACTGCCTGTCTGCATCTCATTATATACATGAATGGATATTATGACAGCCATTAGTTCCCAGGCGCTGGGAGAATCCAGCGCAGACATATTACAGTACGCTGTATGGTTCATTTAAATGCACTGACCTGGCTCTCACCCAGCGACATCTTGTGAAGTTTGGTTGAATCTCGCGAGATGACTCAAGCTTTGCAAATCTTGCGAGAGTCGGACGGGATGAGGCCGATAAACTGCACCTTCCTGTCGCTGTGGTACGTATTATGGTAATCATTCACCACTGTATTACTCTGTACCACGCTGTTCCCCATGTGGGCTCCACCTATGGACCATTGTAATGTACTACACTAATTGTATCATGTTGGTGCCCCTGGTCGAGAGGGTCCAGCTCCCTCACACCAACCCCCAGTACGCATACGTAGAGCACCCCGATGGCCGACAGGATACGGTCTCCCTCCGGGACCTGGCACCCGCAGGATCCCCTGCCATCACACCAACCTACCCCCACCAACCTACACCACCTACACCGAACAGCGCCCCCACCCCTACATGGCCCCCACACCCCCTCCTATACCCCCTCCCCCCCTTCGCCGACCTACAGGAATGAAGTTCCTGAAGACACGCTCCCGGAGTCCACACCTGTGCCCGCGTCAACGAGTTCACCACCCATGCCCGCGCCGACATGTTCGACACCCGTGCCTGCTGCAACACCAGAGCTCCGGCGATCGCAGCGCACGATCAGGGCGGCGGACAGATTGAACCTGTGAGCCCTTCCCCCCCCCCCCCCCCCCCCCCCCCGCCGGTCTTCAATTTTTTTTTAACAGGGGGTGAATGTGGTGAACGTATTATGGTAATCATTCACCACTGTATTACATTGTACCACGCTGTTCCCCATGTGGGCTCCACCTATGGATCATTGTACTGTACTACACTAATTGTATCATGTTGGTGTCCTTGTGGGCTCCACCCCTGGCTCCGCCCCTTTGAGGGGAGGTATAGGAGCAGCTGCCCTGTAGGCGGCTCTCACTTGCACAGCAGTCGCAGGCAGGCACTGTTCTAGTTGATTAAGATCTCTGTTCACTTCTATTCTCTGTCTCGAGTGAATTGATGGTCGCATCAATTTAACCAACTACAACACCGCAATGGAATCAGCCCTCAAACCTGACCGACTGGAACTAGACCAACAAGCCAAAGGGATTTTTTCACACTGGCTCCAATGTTTTGAGGCCTATCTCGTCGCCTCCTCCTCGCCCTCCGTCACCGACGATCAGAAGCTGAGCCTCCTCCACGCCCGGGTCAGCCATCGAATCTCCGGACAACTCGAGGAAGCGACCACATACGCAGACGCCCTCGCGATGCTGAAGCGCCTGTACGTGAGGCCGGTGAACAAAGTGTACGCACGGCATCTCCTCACCACTCGCCGCCAACGCCCCGGGGAATCGCTGGAGGAGTACCTACACGACCTCAAAGTCCTCGCGTGAAGCTGCAACTACCAGGCCGTCACGGCCTTCCAACACATGGAACTCGCCGTCCGGGACACCGACATGGCTGGAGTCCGGTCCAACTTCGTCAGACAGCGCCTGCTCGAGAAAGGGCGCCCTCGACCTAGAAGAGACGGTAAAACTAGCCACCTCCCTAGAAGTAGCATTTCAAAGCCTCAACGCTTTCCCGTCCGATCACGTGACCCCCCTCGTGGACCCCCGACCAGAGAGTACCCCAGGCCTGTGCCGCGCGGCTGCCCGCCCAACCCGGGGGGGCTACCCTGCCTCTGCGGCCAGCACCAGCACCCCAAGCAACGCTGCCCGGCTCGGAACGCGAACTGCAGCGACTGTGGCAAGAAAGGGCACTGTGCCAAAGTTTGCCTGGCCAGGTCCAAATCCTCCAAATCACAGGCCCGATTCTCAGACTCACAGGCCCGCAGACCGCACAGTGAGGCTGCGTGCCTGCTGGCTCCGCCCTCTCCGGACGCGTCATCTGCCTCGTGTTGTCCGTGGGGGCAGCCATCTTCAACCCTGCACAACACGTGCGACTCACGGGGGCTGCCATCTTGGCCACCGTCCCCCACGTGGCCCGACACGTGCGACCGACGGGGGCCGCCATCTTGGCTGCCATCTTCAACGCTGCCCGACACGTGCGACCGACGGGGCCAGCCATCTTGGGACCACCCCACCACCTCTGACCACGCCGGCTACCCGCAACTCGGCGCGGTCACCCTCGACCAGTCACGCCCAAAGCACCTCTGGAACTCCATGGTGACCGTTCGGGTCAATGGACACAAAACGCCTTGCCTGTTTGACTCCAAGAGCACGGAGAGCTTCACTCACCCAGATACGGTAAGGCGCTGTTCTCTCCCAATTTCCCCCGCATCTCAAACAATCTCCCTCGCTTCCGGATCGCATTCAGTGCAGATCCGGAGCTACACTGTCGCGAATCTCGCGATACAGGGCGTTGAATACGCAAACTTTAAGCTATACGTACTCCCCGATCTCTGCGCTCCTCTTCTGTTGGGACTGGACTTCCAGTGCAACCTCAGGAGCCTAACCCTGAAGTTCCGCGGGCCCCTACCCCACTCACCGTATGTAGCCTCGCGACCCTGAAGGTCGCCACTTCCCCGCTCTTCGCAAACCTCATTGCCGACTGTAAACCAGTCGCCACCAGAAGTAGGCGGTACAGCATCCAGGACAGGACTTTTATCAGGTCCGAGGTCCAGCGACACTTGCGGGAGGGAGTCATCGAGGCCAGCAAAAGCCCCTGGAGAGCTCAGGTGGTGGTCGTCAGGACCGGGGAAAAGAACCGGATGGTTGTAGACTACAGCCAAACCATAAACCGGTACACGCACCTTGATGCGTACCCCCTCCCCCGGATAGCGAACATGGTTAATCAGATCACACACTACCGGGTGTTCTCCATGGTGGATCTGAAGTCCGCATACCACCAGCTCCCAATCCACCCGGAGGACCGCCACTACATGGCCTTTGAGGCAGACGGCCGTCTCTTCCTCTTCCTCCGGGTCCCCTTCGGCGTCACCAACGGAATCTCAGTCTTCCAAAGAAGGATGGACCGAATGGTGGACCAGTACGGGCTGCGGGTCACATTTCCGGACCTGGACAACATCACAATCTGCGGCCACGACCAGCAGGACCATGACGCCAACCTCCAGAAGTTTCTCCAAACCGCCCAAGCCCTCAACCTCACTTATAACAAGGAGAAATGCGTTTTCCGCACAACCAGACTAGCCATCCTCGGCTATGTCGTGGAAAACGGGAGTTCTAGGCCCCGACCCTGACCGTATGCGCCCCCTCCTGCAACTCCCCCTTCCCCACTGCCCCAAGGCACCGAAAAGATGCCTCGGGTTCTTTGCCTATTACGCCCAGTGGGTCCCCAACTACGCGGACAAAGCCCGCCCACTGATCAAAGTTACCATTTCCCCGCTGGCGGCTGAGGCCCGCCAGGCCTTCAGCCGCATCAAGGCAGATATTGCCAAGGCCGCGAAATGTGTGGTGGACGAGTCCGTCCCCTTCCAGGTGGAGAGCGATGCATCAGAGGTCTCCCTCGCCGCCACCCTCACTCAGGCGGGCAGGCCAGTAGCATTTTTCTCCCGTACCCTCATCGCCTCCGAAATTCAACACTCGTCAGTCGGAAAAGAAGCTCAAGCTATCGTGGAAGGTTTACGGCACTGGAGGCACTACCTCGCTGGTAGGAGGTTTACGCTCGTCACCGACCAACGATCGGCAGCCTTCATGTTCGACAATACACAGCGGGGCAAGATCAAGAACGATAAGATCTTGAGGTGGAGGATTGAACTCTCCACCTATAATTACGATATTGTGTATCGTCCTGGAAAGCTCAACGAGCCCCCAGATGCCCTGTCCCACGGCACGTGCGCCAGCGCACAAGATGACCGACTCCGGGCCATCCACGATGACATCTGCCACCCGGGGGTCACCCGCCTTCTCCACTATATTAAGGCCCGGAACCTGCCCTACTCCACCGAGGAGGTCAGGGCCATGACCAGGGACTGCCAAGTCTGCGCGGAGTGCAAGCCGCACTTCTATCGACCGGACAAGGCCCACCTGGTGAAGGCATCCCGGCCCTTTGAGCGCCTCAGTATCGACTTCAAAGGGCCCCTCCCCTCTACCAACCGCAACACGTATTTCCTCAACGCCGTTGACGAGGTCTCCCGCTTCCCCTTTGCAATCCCCTGCACCGACACGACCGCGGCCACCGTCATTCACCTTGTTCGGTTTCTCCACTTACGTCCACAGTGACCGGGGCTCCTCGTTTATGAGCGAGGAACTGCGTCAGTACCTACTCGGGAAGGGCATCGCCTCGAGCAGGACTACCAGTTACAACCCCCGGGGAAACGGACAGGTGGAGAGGGAGAACGCGACGGTGTGGAAGGCTGTCCTCCTGGCCCTACGGTCTAGGAATCTCCCACTGGCAGGAGGTCCTTCCCGACGTGCTCCACTCCATTAAGTCACTCCTTTGCACAGCCACCGGGGCCCGTCCTACTCCGCAAACACGTAAGGAGCCATAAGTCCGACCCCCTGGTCGAGAGGGTCCAGCTCCTTCGCACCAACCCCAGTACGCATAAGTAGAGCACCCCGACGGCTGACAGGATACGGTCTCCCTCCGGGACCTGGCACCCGCAGGATCCCCTGCCATCCCACCAACCTACCCCCACCAACCTACACCACCTACACCGAACAGCGCCCCCGCCCCTACATGGCCCCACACACCCTCCTATACCCCCCCCCACCCTTCGCCAACCTACAGGAATGAAGCTCCTGAAGACACGCTCCCGGAGTCCACACCTGTGCCCGCGTTGACGAGTTCACCACCCATGCCCGCGCCGACAGGTTCGACACCCGTGCCTGCTGCAACACCAGAGCTCCGGCGATCGCAGCGCACGGTCAGGGCGCCGGACAGACTGAACCTGTGAGCCCTTCACCCCCGCCGGACTTCAATATTTTTTTAACAGGGGGTGAATGTGGTGAATGTATTATGGAATCATTCACCACTGTATTACATTGTACCACGCTGTTGCCCATGTGGGCTCCACCTATGGACCAATGTACTGTACTACACTAATTGTATCATACTGGTGCCCTTGAGGGGAGGTATAAGAGCAGCTGCCCTGTAGGCGGCTCTCACTTGCAGAGCAGTCGCAGGCAGGCACTTTTCTAGTTGATTAAAGCCTCTGTTCACTTCTATTCTCTGTCTCGAGTGGATTGATGGTGGCATCAAGTACGTAAATAACTAAAAGGTGCTACTTGGCAAACAGTTACCTTGACAACTGATGGGCCATTGTTAACACGGTTAATGCTGAAGAATGTTTAAATTTATGCCAGATAGTTGTTTGTATACCTGGCCCAGTATTTGAGGCAGCCATGAGATACATTGTATTGTGAGGTATATTAGCTCAGTTGGCTGGATGGCTGATTCATGATGCGGAGCTGAGGTTATTCATGACGGCTAAGGTTATTCATGAAGGCCCCGCCTTCTCAACCTTGCCCCTCGCCTGAGGTGTGGTGACCCTGAGGTTAAATCACCACCAGTCAGTTCTCTCTGTCAAGGGGGAGAGCAGCCTATGGTCCTCTGGGACTACGGCGACTTTTGTTTCATGTTAGTTACCAGACATGTCTTTCTACAGCGCGTTTAATGGGAAATTAATGTGCAAATCCGGTAACTTCTTGCAAAAACAATGGAGTTTGAGGGATAGGTGTGTTTGTGTGGCATGAGCAATGTAAATCAACTCGCAAGTTATTGAGCTCACAGCCCATCGTTTAAGCCTTGAACTTGCTGTCCAAGTTTTACATTTTAAAAAAGGAAGTCTTATGATTGTATCGAGCCAGTCGTGATGTTGTTCTGCCCCTTTCGGTACTCATGCATGTTGTATGTTCTCCTGCCCCTCATGGTACTCATGCATGTTGTATGTTCTCCTGCCCCTCATGGTACTCTTGCATGTTGTATGTTCTCCTGCCCCTCATGGTACTCATGCATGTTGTATGTTCTCCTGCCCCTCTCGGTACTCATGTATGTTGTATGTTCTCCTGCCCCTCTCTGTACTCATGCATGTTCTCCTGTCCCCCTCTGTACTCATGCATGTTGTATGTTCTCCTACCCCTCTCTACTCATGCATGTTGTATGTTCCCCTGCCCCTCTCAGTACGCATGCATGTTGTATGTTCTCCTGCCCCTCTCTGTACTCATGTATGTTGTATGCTCTCCTGCCCCTCTCTGTACTCATGCATGTTGTAAGTTCTCCTGACCCTCTCTGTACTCATGCAAGTTGTATGTTCTCCTGCCCCTCTCTGTACTAATGCATGTTGTATGTTCTCCTGCCCCTCTCTGTACTCATGCATGTTGTATGTTCTCCTGCCCCTCTCTGTACTCATGCATGTTGTATGTTCTCCTGCCCCTCTCTGTACTCATGCATGTTGTATGTTGCCCTGCCCCTCTCTGTACTCATGCATGTTGTGTGTTCTCTTGCCCCTCTCAGTACTCATGCATGTTGTATGTTCTCCTGCCCCTCTCTGTACTCATGTATGTTGTATGTTCTCCTGTCCCCCTCTGTACTCATGTATGTTGTAAGTTCTCCTGCCCCTCTCTGTACTCATGCATGTTGTATGTTCTCCTGCCCCTCTCTGTACTAATGCATGTTGTATGTTCTCCTGTCCCTCTCTGTACTCATGCATGTTGTATGTTCTCCTGCCCCTCTCTGTACTCATGCATGTTGTATGTTCTCCTGCCCCTCTCTGTACTCATGCATGTTGTATGTTGTCCTGCCCCTCTCTGTGCTCATGCATGTTGTGTGTTCTCCTGCCCCTCTCTGTACTCATGCATGTTGTATGTTCTCCTGCCCCTCTCTGTACTCATGTATGTTGTATGTCTTCCTGCCCCTCTCTGTACTCATGCATGTTATATGTTCTCCTGCCCCTCTCAGTACTAATGCATGTTGTATGTTCTCCTGCCCCTCTCTGTACTCATGTATGTTGTATGTTTTCCTGCCCCTCTCTGTACTCATGTATGTTGAGCCATTTCTTCCTTGCTTACAGCGATGTGTTATTTTGTAATTTTGTTGCATTATTTTTTGAAATGGATAACCTTGGCCGGAATTCTCCAGACATTCGTTGGTGGTGGGAATCTTTGGTCCCACCGGCAGCACCCTCCCCGTCCCCCCTCACGGATCTCCCCGCAGGGTGGGGTGGCTTCAGTGAGAAATCCCATTGACAAGCGGCGGGAGTAGGGAATCCTGCCAGCAGTGAACGGCGCACCAAATTCTCCGTCCACACAGGCAGCGGTAGCGGGGCGGACTCGCAACGAGGAACCCAGGTCCTTAATAAACGTACCTTTATAAAAACAATTAAATTAAGATGAAACTTTATACAGCACTGGTTCAGCCTCAATTGAACTGTTGTCTCCAGTTCTGGGCATCATGGATCAGGAAGGGTGGTGGACGCAGGCTCAATCCTCGCTCTCAGAAGAGAATTGCAGAACTACGGGAACAAGGAACTAGACAAGCTGCTCGCGCAGAGAGTTGGCAAGGACATGCTGGTTTGAGAGCCTCCTTCGATGCTGGAACCGTCCTATGATTCGTCAAGAATACCATGTATTGTCAGTAGACTGTATGATTTCCTGCAAGATTCGTGCCAATGTCTCCTTTTCATGGCGCACCAAGCAGTTTCTGGGTCTGTTGCACAGACTGAAAAAGGAGCGACCTTAGATATGGTTGACTTCAAATTGATATATTTTCCTGTGAAGCAAACTCAGTCGACGCTATCATCCTTCATACAGCATACTGCCTGGAAGATTTTACTACTCCTGGTCGGCTGGGTCAATTTACAAGAAACAAATGCGTCTCCTGTGCAGTTGGTCTGTGGTCATCGCTAAATAGTTAGATGTGTCATTCTGACAATGCACCTTGTAATGAGTCATGGGACTGGCCTTTGCCTATTTGTCAAGCTTGCGGGAGCCTGACAGCAAGACCCAGGAGAGGTGGACAAGCTCAGTAACTTGTGCCAAGTGTGTGCTGAAGCTATGAAAAGATTATCACAGATGAGAATCATGCTTGACCTTCCAGGGATTTTTGCTGTACCAATGCAAATGCTGAAACTGTGCAAAATTCTGGTTAGCCCACAGCGGGAATTTTGTGGACAGTTCTGGTCGCCACATTAGAGGAAGGACATAATTGCTCTGGGGAGGGTGTGCAATGTTCTTTGATTACGCTGATGTTGAATCTTGATGTGGTAGTGTTAACAAAGAACATTAGACTTTGTTTTACAACAAAACTATTTATTCCTAACACTACTCTAAAGAATTACTATAATATCTAAGATTAATACAGTTGGAAATAATGGTCTAACACTAACTTACACAAAGATATTACAGAGCTACTCTAATATGTGATTGCTATCAACGCCTTGCTAACACCTTGTCCAGGAACACATGGTGCGATCGGTTCACGTACCTGCATAGTCGCACCACCTGCTGGTCGGATGCTAGAACAACAACAGTAAAACATACAACTTCTAATACACATACAGATGAGGACGATCAACTCATATTGTATACAGATGATAGTCTACCTATCATCACAGGATGCAGAGGAGATTTATAAGGGTGTTGCCAGGGCTGGGAAATGGCAGCTATGAGGAAAGAGTGGATGGGTTTGAGTTATGTTCCTTAGAACATAGGAAAGCCTAATGTTTACACAATTATGAGGGCGCCTAGGCAGGGGAGGCAGGAAAGCCTCGCATCCCCCAGCTGAGGGGGTCAGTTACCAGGGGGCATAGCTTTAAGGTGAATAGTAGATGGGTAAGGGGGGAACTGAGGAAAAAACCTTTCCAACCAGAAGGCGGTGGCTGTTTGGAATTCACGGCCCGAATTGGTGTTTGAGGCAAAAACGCTCAACTCATTTAAAAGGTCAGTGTCTGAGGTTCTGTATCCTACGAGGCTATTGGACCAGATTCTGGGAAAACGGGATTAGGAGGAGTGGCCAGTTTTTCCCCCCCCCTCTTTTCTTTTGGCCGGTGCAGACAATGATGTGCTGAATGGCCTCTTTCTGTGCCGTGCTTGTCTATGGTCGGACTGACACCTGTACATCCGGGAGTAGTTACACGCTGCGGCTCCTTTCTCAGGCGATAGCAGAACCATGCAGCTCAGAATGAGGCCATTCAGCCCCATTGGGCCCGTCCTGGCTCTCGGTCAGAGCGAACCAATCCACCCTCCCTGCTCATTCCCCACACCCCGACATATTTTTCCTTTATCAGCAAAGATCGGATTCCATTTTGAAAGTTGCTTTTGAGCCTAGTCCTGTCACCCCTTCGTTCGTTCATCATAATTCGCTGCATTTAAGTAAAACAAATTCTCCAGCTCCCTTCACCCCTGACATTTTTGTTTTGCCAATTATCGTAATTCTGTGTCCTCCGTTTGCTCCCCCCTCCCCCCCCCCGTCAATTTAAACCACTTCTCGATGAAAACCGGAGGTGGGTTTGTGATACGTTCAGTTTTAAAAGAAGCATTTGGTTCCCTTCGCAGTTTAGAGGGGGGAGCCAGCTTCATTATCTTCCCGCGGGCTGCTAACTTTTGTTCTTAATGACTCTCAATCAATAACTGTTTGCATAATGCCAAGCAAGGTGACTCAGTGATTACAACCTGCGCTTGTAATTAACCTCTGCTCCCCCAGAGAATTCGGCTGTCGTGGAAATTTCGGAGGCCTCTAGATAACGAGTGGTAATTCGATCCAACGGGAGCAGAGTTGATTCAGATGCTCCGTACAACTTAACGTGTCAAAATCTTACTTTTGCACCATATTAATATTTACATCCCGTCCAGTTTATTACACAGATGCAGTGCAGCTGACACCAATTAATTTACATTTTCTCAGGCTCTGAGAGTGTGTTTATGTATGTTTTGTTTGAGTGCGTATGCGTGTGTCTCTCTTTGTGTTTATATTTATAATAATCTTATAATCTTTATTTAGTGTCGCAAGTAGGCTTACATTAACATTGCAATGAAGTTACTGTGAAAATCCCCGAATTGCCACACTCCGGCGCCTGTTCGGGTACACAAAGAACAAAGAACAAAGAAAATTACAGCACAGGAACAGGCCCTTCGGCCCTCCCAGCCTGCGCCGATCCAGATCCTTTATCTAAACCTGTCTTCTATTTTCCAAGGATCTACTTCCCTCTGTTCCCCGCCCGTTCGTATATCTGTCTAGATGCATCTTAAATGATGCTATCGTGCCCGCCTCTACCACCTCCGCTGGCAAAGCATTCCAGGCACCCTCTGCGTAACAAACTTTCCACGCTTTTCCATTAAACTTTCCCCCTCACACCGTGAAATCATGGCCCCTTGTAATTGACACCCCCACTCTTGGAAAAAGCTTGTTGCTATCCACCCTGTCCATACCTCTCATAATTTTGTAGACCTCATTCAGGTCCCCCCTCAACCTCCGTCGTTCCAACAAAAACAATCCTAATCTACTCAACCTTTCTTCATAGCTAGCACCCTCCATACCAGGCAACATCCTGGTGAACCTCCTCTGCACCCTCTCTAAAGCATCCACATCCTTCTGGTAATGTGGGGACCAGAACTGCACGCAGTATTCCAAATGTGGCCTAACCAAAGTCCTATACAACTGTAACATGACCTGCCGACTCTTGTGCTCAATACCCCTTCCGATGAAGGCAAGCATGCTGTATGCCTTCTTGGGAGTGAGAATTCAGAATGTCCAATTCACCTGAAAAGCACGTCTTTCTGGACTTGTGGGAGGAAACCGGAGCATCCGGAAGAGAGCCACACAGGCACGGGGAGAACGTACATACTCCGCATAGACAGTGACCCGAGCCGGGAATCGAACCTGGACCCTGGCGCTGTGAAGCAACAGTGCTAACCACTGTGCTACCGTGCCGCCCACGTGTCTGTTTGTGTGTGTGTGTGTGTGTCTCTCTCTCTCTGTGTTTTGTGCGTTTATGTTTATGTCAGTGTGTTTAGTGTGTGTGTCTCTCTCGGTGTTTTGTGTATTTCTGTGTTTGGTGTGCGGGCTTATGTGTGTGTTTTGTGTGCGTGTTTGTGTTGTGTGTGGGTTTATGTGAGTGTTTATGCGTGTATACCTATGTGCTCTGTGTGTGTTTAGATGTGTGTGTGAAGTATAGTGTACCACTGGGTTTGATTGATTAAATTTATCTGCTAGAGGGGTTGATGTTACCTTCTCCCGCAGCATTCAAAGTAACAAACCCTGGGCAAACTGGGGACAGTTAGGAATGCAGCCAGACCTTCTCATTTTTATAGAAAGCTGGTGACCTGCCAGAACTTGGATGAGTTTTCACAATATCATCCTGAAGGGTTACAAGCTGTTTAGGCTTTGACACAGTCACATCAAATGACAGCTATGCCTCTTGCTCCAGTGGGATGCTGAGCACCTACTGTAGAATATTAGCTTTATTGGCAGGAATTTAAGGACCTCTTGCTTCTGACTGCTTGCGAAAAACCTGCAAGTTGCAGCCGCACTGATCCCTGGGGATGGGGGAGGTTCGGCCAAGGGGAAGCATCTGTTTTCACGAAGGAGCCTTGTGAGAAATGAAGGACATAAGTTCTGAAGAGCGACTGGGGAAGCTGTGATTGTTCTCTTCAGAGCAGAGAAGGTTAATTGGAGTTTTAATAGAGGTGTTCAAAGTTATGATTGGGTTTTGATAAGTGTAAACAAAGGGAAAATATCCGTTGGCAGGAGTGCCGGGACCCAGACGCTGCTGATTTTCAATAACTGTGAAAAAGCATTGGAGCGGAAGTGAGAATTTCCTTCTGACTGTAGCCACGTAAAATGGCTGCGTCCCGATTAATCTGGCCAAAACCCAGTTTGAAATGGCTAACCAGAAAGGCTGCTGGGAAAAGCAGGTAACAAGACACAAACAGGCAGCTGCAGACAGTGTTGCATATTCGGCTCTGGGGAAGTTAGCCCAGATCGATACTCAGGGCTATCAACAGCCCATCAACCCAGGTATTTGCAGTTACATTCAGGACTGTTAGCAGCCCATCTATCCAGACATCTGCAGTTTAATCGGCTATCCCCGGGAACAATTGCAACATATTAGCAATTGAATACCGGGCCAGACCTGTCGGTGCCTGCAGTGGCCGAAACAAAGGCAGGTGAACGACCACCCCCCGATCGAGGAATCGCCTCGCAATTGGACACATCGACCCCAGGGATTGGGGACAAATCCAATCACTTGGGACTCAGGGTCAAGGGCCGCCCCGGGAAGCGGGAAGCCCCTGGGCCCTATAAAAGTGAGGGGCCAAGTTCAGCTCTCTCTCTCTCTCCTCTTCGCCTGCTCGAGACCTTCGCAAGACCAGCCACCGGCAACTGTAAGTTTGAATCCAGCGATCGCTATCCGATAGAGACACCTAGCCACCGACCTGTAGCAGCCTTTTGAATCCCGCGGGCCGGATCCGATTGGACAAGCCATTCGTTTCCCTGACCTGGTGGGCTCTTCCTAAGTTAAGTATTGGCCAGTAGTCATAGGTTTATTGTATAGATAGTAGTATTAGTGTATGAATATTGCTTGTTGTATATAATAAATGACCGTTGTTTTAATCCTTACTAAGCGGTGTGCTGACTTATTAATCATAACTTGAACTTGAACCACGTGGCGGTATCAGAAAGATACCTGGCGACTCGTGAGCAAAGGTGATGTAATCAGAGCTAATAAACTAAGGCTAAAAAGAGCAACACGACCCAGAGAGTTGTGGTAATCCAGGATTGGTTGTCCAGAAAGGGGGCTGGAAGCAGATAGAATAATAACTCTCCAAAGGGGGGAATTGGATCGATACTTGCAAAGGAAAAATGCACGAGGCCATGGGGACCAATAGGCAAGTGGGATTAATTGGATAACTCTTTCAAAGGGCCAGTAGGGGTGCGATGGGCTGAATGGCCTCGTTCTGTGCTCTGCGATTCAATATAACATGCTGGGGTGTGAGCCCGAGGGGTAATCTTTGGGATGAGTAGACGCCCTTTATAGAATTGCTTGGTATTCATTTGGATGAAGAGTTGGGTTCTATATTGGAGTCCACAAAACAACTGCCTGGATTCTCACCCGGCTGGTACAGAGAACAATCTACCATGAAGTCTATGATCAGGTCACGGTTTTAAGATAGATTTTCATTTAAAAGCTAAATTCATTAAATACTTATTTCATTCAAAGCTAGTACTGCTCATAACAATGTGGGGAGGGAGATAAGCAGCTCTGGCACTCTGTGTACTGCATCATGACTTGTGTAACATTAATTGTGATGGAAGGTTGTTTGAATTTACAATTCACTTGGATTTTAGCAATTGTTATTAACACTATTCCACCGCGTGCTTTTCTAAAGCCAGCACAAAAGAGATGTGTTGGGAAGAAAGAACTTGCATTTGCATCGCAACTTTCACATCCTCCTGTGCCCCTCCCCAGAGCTGATGAATCGCTCTTCTGGATTTATTGTTCTGCAGGGAAATCTCTCCATCGCCGTATAGCATCCTTGTTGTCCGACGGTTGCGCATCATGACTTGTGTCGTCATAGCAAAGTGGGACAAGGCGAGGAGGCGGGTCGCAAGAGATACCTCAGCCGGCAAAGGGATTGAGCTGCTGGCATCATTCTGCGCGACATTCTAGCCGACCGATCGACCCCTTGTCGGCAAACACGGCCGCCAGATCGTGCACAGCAAGATCCCGCCAATTACCACGGAGGGTATGGCTAACCAGTTAATCTGTTTATGTTGGCTCGGGGGGGGGACAAATAGGCCGGTCAATGGGGCTTCAATTTAAGTGAAAGACAGCTTTCTCTAACAACGCGGCACTCCTTCAGCACATGAACTAAAATGTCGATAAAGATTACATGTGAAGGCCTCGCACAGGAACGCCAAACCTGTTGGGATATAGAAACATTGCAAACTTTGGGTCAATAGCTTTTTCAAAAGTACTTCCAACCTAAAGGCTCCAAAGAATTCAACAGTCATAATAAGCATTGGAGTAGCACAGGTGGCAACTAGGAACAGGGTGCGCCATTGAACCCCTCTAATGGCTGCTGGGTTGAATAGTCAAATGTACAGAATTGTAAGGAACAAGTAAAAGCTACTGGACCTTTTATCCACTGCTTTTATCCACTGGACCTTCTTTTGTTGTGCTGTTGGGTTGGAATAGTTTCAATGATCCCGAAAGATTGCGAGGTATTAACACACTATTTTAACATTTTAACATACTTGCTGATTATGGAGAACATTTTCTGAAAAGCTTCTGACCAAGCGGGCTTTCCTCTTCCATACAATCCCTGCCATGCAGAAGGAGGCCATTCAGCCCATGTGGTCTGCACCGACCTGCCAAAAGAGCACCCTACCCAGGCCCACTCCCCCGCCCTATCCCCGTAACCCCACCCAACCAAGGGGCAATTTAGCATGGCCAATCCACCTAACCTGCACATCTTTGGACTGTGGGAGGAAACCGGAGCACCCGGAGGAAACCCACGCAGACACGGGGAGAACGTGCAAACTCCACACAGACAGTCACCCGAGGCGGGAATTGGAGTCGGGTCCCTGGCGTTGTATTTCCACTTTAGTCAGCCCGAGCATCTCACATCACATCAGTTTGTGTCACTCCCTTCCATGACATCACAGACTATTACCGTTAACATTTACGAGACTTAGTTGAATATACTCGATTATATTTCATAGAATTTACAGTGCAGAAGGAGGCCATTCGACCCATCGAGACTGCACCAGCTCTTGGAAAGAGCAACCTATCCAAGGTCCACACCTCCACCCTATCCCCATTACCCAGCAACCCCACCCAACACTATGGGCAATTTTGGACACTAAGGGCAATTTAGCACCGCCAATCCACCAAACCTGCACATCTTTGGACTGTGGGAGGAAACCGGAGCACCCGGAGGAAACCCACGCACACACGGGGAGGATGTGCAGACTCCGCACAGACAGTGACCCAAGCCGGAATCGAACCTGGGACCCTGGAGCTGTGAAGCAATTGTGCTATCCACAAGGCTACCGTGCTGCCCGTGATTATATCATATGTCCCACAAGCCCAGCTTTAGTCCTTAGTCCCAGCTACCCATGTATGTTCTCACTACACCCATCCATTCTTGCTCCAGAAACCGATCCAATTGCTTCTTGAACACATTTGCACCATTTGTGTCAATGCATGCATATTCCACAGATCAAGTGTGTATGAGATTCTGTCTCTCTTCACACAATTTCCAACCTGTGTTCCTTGGTATTTGAAGCCTTTTCTGCAATGAACAATTTGCCCCAATTAATTTTCATCCGTGCATTTCTTAACGTTGGAAACTTGAAATAGGTCATAGTGTCTAAGTCATTTGTGAGCGTTTACAATACCAAGGATCCCCGCCAAAGCCGACCTCTGTGATAACCCATTTGCAACCTCCCTTCAGTCTGCAAAGTTCCCATTTATAGCTACCTTCTGCTTCTTGTTTCTAAGTCAATTAGCTCTCTATATTTTACCTCCTCCTCTTGTGACTCCTTGCCTTAGCTATTAATCACCAATGCAGAACCCGTGTCAGTAGCTACCTGACAACCCATGTAACATCAGCTGCGTTTCCGCACTCCAGCATATCCGTAATGTCTTGAACAAAATGCAAATTTGTCATTAAGCTTGCTCTCTACCTTCTTTTATGAGCTTGGCTCAGTGCCAAGGCCCTTGCACTGCACTTTCGAGACCACTCTTTGAAGATAATGGCACAAAAACAAGAAAGTATGATACAACTGCTTTTGAAACTCACAAGAAGGTCGGTAGAAATTTCAATCTCCCTACATTTAGACTTCAAATATATATTACAGCATGTTTGAATTTTCAGCCAATTTCTCACACAAGTACATTTGATGGTTCTGTAACAAATCTGCATGAGAGTAACGCTGGATATTGCTTAATACACTCTTGTTCCCCCCGTTGTTAAGTCACCCTACAGGAACTCAAGATACACCTGGTGCTTATCAACCAAAATTCACTTCAGTTGGGCCAACATGATTGATTACGTTGCCATGTTAGGCTCAGAGACTTTGTTACTGCTGCAGGGACATAGTCCTAATTGCAGCAACACCTTTATAAGATGTTTCTAAAATTTGGTTTGGTTTGGAAACTTGTTTCTGAATTTTTCGGAGAGTCAGCCTTGCCACAGTTTGTAACATTCACACCAAACTCCGAAATTTGTCGATTGTTGTAACCTCCGGCCGCCGCGACAGTCCTCAGAGTTCTTTGTGCGCCTCTGATTCTAGCCTCGTGATTTTGATTGCTCCACTATTGTTGGCTGTGCCTCCAGCAGCTGCCTGTGGGCCATGGACTGGGAACTTCCTGCCCGAATCTCTCCACCCCTCTACCTCATTCTTCCTTTTCAAGACGCCCCCTAAACCCGACTTCCTTGACCAAACTTTTTAAGAAATCTTTCCAATTAAGGGGCAATTTAGCGTGGCCAATCCACCTACCCTGCACATCTTTGGGTTGTGGCCTGATGTGTTAGGCAGGTTGGTTCGATATGGACTGCACTCGATGCAGGGAAGTTAGAAACAGACGTCTAACACAGTAGAAGATCCAACACTGTTTTATTCAACTAGATGAACTGCTGTACATATTCAGCTGTGGGTCGACACTGTACTGATCTGACTAGTGACCTTGTAGTAGCCTGACCAGACTTACTAGCTACCGCATGGTGTTTGTGCTTGCTAGCTCGTGGACTCTGACTGTCTCAGTAGCTGGGTCCCGAGAGAGCAGGAAACCTAGTGCCCTCTGGCTTTATAGTGGTAGTGTTCTGTCCGGTGATTGCCTGTGCTGTGTTGTATGCCTACTGGCCATCCTATGTGTCAATCACTGCCTGTCTGCATCTCATTATATACATGAATGGATATTATGACACGGCCCACGCAGACTGGGGGAGAACGTGCAAATTCCCCACGGACAGTGACCCGGGGCCAGAATCAAACCCAGGTCCTCGGTGGCATGAGGCAGCAGTGCTAACCACTGTGCCGCCATGCCACCCTTCCTTGACCCAGCTTTTAATCACGTGCCCTAATTGTGCCTGACGGGGCCTGGTTTAAAATTGTGTTTGGTAACCACTCCTTTGAAATTTTTGAGGACATTTTACCACGTTGCTACATAAAGGTAAATTGTTCTTCTACTTTCAACCTTACTCCAGAGATTTGAGTAGATAATCAAAGCGAACACTTCAGTGCAGTGTTGAAGGCCTGCTGCATTGTTGGAGGTACAGTTCTACGGATGAGAACCAAGGTCAGATCTGGTGGATGTAAAAGTTCCTATGCTATGATTCGAAGTGGAGCCAATATTTATTCCTCAGCCAACAGCACTTTTTAAAGTAATACAGATTATCAAATGATTAATCTCATTGCTGTTTGTGGAAATTGACTGCTCTATGGAGATTGGCTTTTAAGTTTCCCTGGGTAACAATTAAACTTCTAAAATGATTCATTGTCTGTGAAATGTTTTGCAATGTCATGAATTTGTGAAAGGCACCTGAGAAATACTTGCTGCTTGTGGAAGAGTTTATTTTTAATCAAGTTTCCTTCACCATTAGTCTGAATCTTTCGATCGCTGGCCCTCTTTCCCTGAGGCTAGTTCGGTTTATCAATATGGAAACAGTTTGTCTTTAAAAGGTCCTGTAACTACTTCATTCTGTTACTTCTAAAAATCCATATATATTACTAATTAACACATTATTTCTAAAAAAGTGTAACAAAAATGACTGCAAATTCAATTAACTGGCCACATGAGCGAAGCTTCAACTCTCCAATCAGAAGTCATAACAAAATTATTCACTTTAAAGTAAAGTCAGATATGGCAGTGCCAGTTCAAAATTTGTGTTTGTAAATCTTCCCTGATGTCGCTCATGGGCAGTTTGGATCCGGACTGAGATCTGGGGCGTCATTCTCCGCCGGCGGGAGTCTCCGTTTTGCCGGCCCCCGGGGGTTTCCCGACGGCGTGGGGCTGCCCCACAATGGGAAACCCCATTGACCGGCCGGTGTTACGGAGACTCCCGCCGGCCGGTCGGGGCAGAAATGTGGCGGGGCGGGTAGGAGAATTTCGCTCCTGGTTCTGCCTCCGCTGTTGTCGATTGTTAAAACGTCGACGTCTAACTTGCATTTAAGTAGCACCTTTAACTTCGCAGATCCTCCAAATGTGCATTACTGGGGAGTGAGTGAACAAAATGTGGCATTGACCTGCGTAAGGAGAGATTGGGACAGGTGACCTGAACCCTTGGTCAAAATGGGAGGTTTTAAAGTTGTTTTAAGTAACTTCTCCTGTAACAGCACCAAGGTAAAAATTATGTGTATTATACCTGAAATACCTGGCTGGTTTAATATTTGTAATTTACCCACAGAGCATTATGGAAAACGTATTTAAACTGAAAGTAACTATGTTCTGCTATGTTCAAAACCAACTTTCTTATTGCAGAATATTTTTCAACCCTATCTCCATGATGGATTTGCTTAAGTATTTTATTTCTCTCCTCTTTCTCCAAATTTTATTTGTTCGGATAATTAAATATTGATAAAGGATGCAATTATAGATTTTTATTTCCCTTGTTGGATTTGTAGTTCAGCAGTGAAGTGCCTCCATGAAGATTCCCTTCCTTGCCTGCAGCACAGCACACTATTAACATCCTGGGGGCTACCATAGACCAGTAACTGAACTGGACTAGCCACATAAATGCAGTGGCTACAAGTGCAGATCAGAGAATCGGAATCCTGCGGTGAGTAACTCACCTCCTGACCCCCCTAAGCCTGCCCACCATCTACAAGGCACAAGTCAGGAGTGTGATGGAATACTCTCCACTTGCCTGGATGAGTGCAGCTCAAACAAATCTCAAGAAGCCCGACACCATCCAGGACAAAGCAGCCCGCTTGATTGCTACCTGATCCACAAACATTCACTCCCTCCACCACCGATGCACAGTAGCAGCCATGTGTACCGTCTACAAGATGCACTGCACAATCTCACCCAGGGTCCTAAGTCAGCACCTTCCAAACCCACAACCGCTACCATCTAGAAGGACAAGGGCTAGCAGATACCTGGGAACCCCACCACCTGGAGGTTCCCTTCCAAGTGAATATTTTTCATCAGTATTCACACAGGAAAAAGACAATGTTGTCGAGGAGAATACTGAGATTCAGGCTACGAGACTAGAAGGGCTTGAGGTTCATAAGGAGGAGGTGTTAGCAATTCTGGAAAGTGTGAAAATAGATAAATCCCCTGGGCCAGATGGGATTTATCCTGGGATTCTCTGGGAAGCTAGGGAGGAGATTGCTGAGCCTTTGGCTCTGATCTTTAAGTCATCTTTGTCTACAGGAATAGTGCCAGAAGACTGGAGGATAGCAAATGTTGTCCCCTTGTTCAAGAAGGGGAGTAGAGACAACCACGCTAACTATAGACCAGTGAGCCTTACTTCTGTTGTGGGCAAAGTCTTGGAAAGGTTTATAAAAGATAGGATGTATAATCATCTGTAAAGGAATAATTTGATTAGAGATAGTCAACACGGTTTTGTGAAGGGTAGGTCGTGCCTCACCAACCTTATTGAGTTCTTTGAGAAGGTGACCAAACAGGTGGATGAAGGTAAAGCAGTTGATGTGGTGTATATGGATTTCAGTAAAGCGTTTGATAAGGTTCCCCATGATAGGCTATTGCAGAAAATATGGAGGCATGGGATTCAGGGTGATTTAGCAGTTTGGATCAGAAATTGGCTAGCTGGAAGAAGACAAAGGGTTGTGGTTGATGGGAAATGTTCAGACTGGAGTCCAGTTACTAGTGGTGTACCACAAGAATCTGTTTTGGGGCAACTGCTGTTTGTCATTTTTATAAATGACCTGGAGGAGGGCGTAGAAGGATGGGTGAGTAAATTTGCAGATGACACTAAAGTCGGTGGAGTTGTGGACAGTGCGGAAGGATGTTACAGGTTACAGAGGGACATAGCTAAGCTGCAGAGCTGGGCTGAGAGGTGGCAAATGGAGTTTAATGCAGAAAAGTGTGAGGTGATTCATTTTGGAATGAATAACAGGAAGACAGAGTACTGGGCTAATGGTAAAATTCTTGGTAGTGTGGATGAGCAGAGAGATCTCGGTGTCCATGTACATAGATTCCTGAAAGTTGCCACCCAGGTTGAGAGGGTTGTTAAGAAGGCGTATGGTGTGTTAGCTTTTATTGGTAGAGGGATTGGGTTTCGGAGCCATGAGGTCATGTTGCAGCTGTACAAAACTCTGGTGCGGCCGCATTTGGAATATTGCGTGCAATTCTGGTCGCCGCATTATAGGAAGGATGTGGAAGCATTGGAAAGGGTGCAGAGGAGATATACCAGAATGTTGCCTGGTATGGAGGAAAGATCTTATGAGGGAAGGCTGAGGGACTTGAGGCTGTTTTCGTTAGTGAGAAGAAGGTTAAGAGGTGACTTAATTGAGGCATACAAGATGATCAGATGATTAGATAGGGTGGACAGTGAGAGCCTTTTTCTTTGGATGGTGATGTCTAGCATGAGGGGCCATAGATTTAAATTGAGGGGAGATAGATATAGGACAGATTTCAGAGGTAGGTTCTTTACTCAGAGAGTAGTAAGGGCGTGGAATGCCCTGCCTACAACAGTAGTGGACTCGCCAACATTAAGGGCATTCAAATGGTCATTGGATAGACATATGGACGATAAGGTGTCGATGGGCTTTAGAGTGGTTTCACAAGTTGGCGCAACATCGAGGGCCGAAGGGCCTGTACTGCGCTGTAATGTTCTATGTTCTATGTTCTAAGTCACTCACCATCCCCACTTGGAAATATATCGCCGTTCCTTCGCTGTCGCTGGGGCAAAATCCAGAAACTCCCTCCCTAACAGCACTGTGGATGTACCTACACCACAAGGACTTTAACACATCAAGAAGGCAGCTCACCACCACCTTCTCAAGGGAAATTAGGAATGGGCAATAAATGCTGGTCTAGCTAGCAATGCCTGTATCCCAAAGAAAAATTACTTAAACAAAGCCAGAACCACATCAGTAACAGCACCATTAACTCAGGCTTCAGACTGTATCCAAGAGGTCTAGAATCGGAGCGAGTGAATAATGTACTTTCTGACAAATTTGGTGGTGGTCACCGCATAACTCGCTCATGTAGGGAGCTGGAATTGGAAGTTGTAAGGCTCTTGGACAAGATCACGCCCTGATTGAAGCTCTCACAATCCAGCAGCTGCGATGCCAAGGACCGGCGCTCTAATCTGTGAGTTTAAATGATGTGACTTCAAGGGAATGAGGGTGGAGCAATCACCAGTTTGACAAGTGGAGAAGTGGGATGCAAGTGGAAGCCCTGCTGAGGACCAAGGTCAGCCAGTGGCTCAGTTGGCAGCACTCTTGTATTTGAGTCACAAGGTTGTGGATCAATATCCCAAGTTAGGCTGACACGACAGCAGTATTGTCGGAGGCCGTCTTTCGGGTAAGGTGTTAGACGGAGGCCTTGCCTACTCTCTCAGGTCGTAAAATGTCCCATGGGCCTATTTCAGGAAGAAGAGGAGAGTCTTTTGTCCAGGTCAATATTTATCCCTGAAACAACCTAATCAAGGAACAGATTTGTTTGTGGGAGTTTGCTATGCACAAATTGGTTGTCTCATTTCAAAAGTGACTGCACTTCAAATGTACTTCACTGAGTGCAAAGCACTTTGGGACATCCAATAGTTGTGAAAGGTGTTATACAAAGGCAAGTCTTTCTTCTTTTTCGGAGGTAACGCTTTGGAAAGACCCCAATAAACTGGTATGTTGAATATATAGCAAAGGCTTAAAATAAATGGAGGCTGAACAAATGTCACCCTACATTATTTAACAAGATAATATAAAGTGAATAGTCCCAAAATTAACTCTGCAAAATGAATAATATGAAGAAAACCATTTTGAAATTTTGATGGCACAGTTGTTAGCACAGTGGTTAGCACTGTTGCTTCACAACGGCAGGGACCCGGGTTCGATTCCCATCTTGGGTCACTGTTTGTGCGGAGTCTGCACGTTCTCCCGTGTCTGCGTGGGTGCTCCGGTTTCCTCCCACAAGTCCTGAAAGACATGCTGTTAGGTGAATTGAACATCTCCCTGTGCACCCGAACAGGCGCCGAAATATGGCGACTAGGGGTTTTCCGCAGTATCTTCATTACAGTGTTAATGTGATGTGGAGATGCCGGCGTTGGACTGGGGTGAGCACAGTAAGAAGTCTTACAACACAAGGTTAAAGTCCAACAGGTTTGTTTCGATGTCACTAGCTTTCGGAGCGCCGCTCCTGCCTCAGGTGAATGAAGAGGTATGTTCCAGAAACATATATATAGACAGATTCAAAGATGCCAGCCAATGCTTGGAATATGAGCAGTAGCAGGTGATTAAATCTTTACAGATCCAGAGATGGTGTAACCCCAGGTTAAAGAGGTGTGAATTGTATCAAAAGGATGTCCCGAAGCGTGGTACACTGGCGAGACCATGCAGACGCTGCGACAACGAATGAACGGACATCGCGCGACAATCACCAGGCAGGAATGTTCCCTTCCAGTCGGGGAACACTTCAGCAGTCAAGGGCATTCAGCCTCTGATCTCCAGGTAAGCGTTCTCCAAGGCGGCCTTCAGGACGCGCACAACGCAGAATCGCCGAGCAGAAGCTTATAGCCAAGTTCCGCACACATGAGTGCGGCCTCAACCGGGACCTGGGATTCATGTCGCATTACATTCATCCCCCACCATCTGGCCTGCGAAATCCTACCAACTGTCCTGGCTTGATAAAATTCACACCTCTTTAACCTGGGGTTACCCCATCTCTGGATCTGTAAAGATTTAATCACCTGCTAATGGTCGCATTCCAAGCATTGTTTGGCATCTTTGAATTTGTCTATATATATGTTTCTGGAACATACCTCTTCATTCACCTGAGGAAGGAGCAGCGCTCCGAAAGCTAGTGACATCGAAACAAACCTGTTGGACTTTAACCTGCTGTTGTAAGACTTCTTACAGTGTTAATGTAAGCCTATTTGTGACAATAATAAAGGTTATTATTATGGATAGATTTTTGACGGCAAAGATTTGTGGAATAATTTTTTTCTTTTATTCTTTCCTGGGAGGTGGGTATCATTGGCTAGACCAATGTTTACTGCCAGACCCTCCCTACCTTTGAGAAGGTGGTGGTGAGCTGACTACTTGAGCCGCTGTAGTCCCTGTGGTGTACCAAGGCAATGGCATAGTGGCGTTATCACTAGATTTGTAATTCAGAAACCTATGCTATGGGGACCTGGGTTCAAATCCTGCCATGGCAGATGTTGAAAGTTAAATTCAATAAAAATCTGGAATTAAAAATCTAAGACAGAAACACACTTAGTAAGCATTGCGCAGGTCAAGGCGACACAGCCTGAGTGAGTGAGACACAGGCAGAGTGAGAATTTGGTAATTTGGTGCGGTGAGGTAACCAGGAAAGGTAGGCGGTTAATCTAATTTTGCTGTTTTTCAGTTAAAAGTGCAGTGTAGATTAGTGTCTGATTGGCTGAAGCAGCGACCACCCTAATTGCTGAGAGGCAGTTATCTGGCAGTCACCTGAGGCCTGTTAAGGGGCACAAAGGTACACATTGTATTCTTCTCTTTGAGGTTTTAGTGTGAGTCATCCTAAAGTCTGTATAAAAGACAGACAGAAAGCGCACTTAGTAAGCATTGCGCAGGTAAAGGAGACACAGCCTGAGTGAGTGAGACACAGACAGAGTGAGAATTTGGTAATTTGGTGCAGTGAGGTAATTCAGTGAAGAGTGGGAGAAGGTGCTTTTTCCCTACTATTTTGTTCTCTCTCTTTCTCCGGGCCTAATTTCGGGAGCCGTTCGGAGGAGGAGCAGTCTCTGTGAGTATAAAAACCTAACGGTAACTTCCTGTTTTCCAGGTTTTTTTTCCAAAAGTGACGTCAGAGGGAAGCTGTGATCTGATTGGTTGATAGCAAATCTGCCCCAAATTAAAAAAAAAACATAGCTAAATGCGTAAACTTAAATGAAACTAATTAATTAATTAGTGATGGCTGGTCAGGTGATGTGTTTGAGCTGCTTGATGTGGGAGCTGGCAGATCCCATTGCGAGCTGCAGCGACCACATCTGCAGTATGTGTTGGCTGCTCGAAGAGCTCCGGCTCAGAGTTGATGAGCTGGAGTCTGAGCTTCAAACACTGAGGCACATCAGACGGGGGGGGGGGGGGGGGCGGGAGAGACTTACCTGGACACTGTGTTTCAGAGTAAATAGTTTAAATCCTGCCAGTGGCCAGGGACAGCAGGGTGTGACTGCAAGTCAGGCAGGTAAAGGGAACCAGCAGTCAGGAACTCAGGAGCCTCAGCCCTTGACCCTGTCCAACAGATATGAGGCACTTGCTCCCTGTGTGGATGGCGAACAGGGCAGCAGGAAGGATGAGTCAGCTGACCAAGGCACCATGGTTCAGCAGGCCATTCAAGGGGAGGGAGTAAATAGGCAAGTTGTAGTTGGAGGGCATTCTATTATCAGGGGGATAGATAGTATCCTTTGTGGGCAGGATAAAGAATCCCGCATGATATGTTGCCTACCCGGTGCTAGGGACATCTTTGACCGGCTTGAAAGGATACTGGAGAGGGAGGGGGAGGATCCAGTTGTTGTGGTCCATCACAGAGACGTGGTTGCAGGGGGTTCAGGACTGGCATTTAAACATGCAGGGATTCACAACCTATCGAAAAGACAAGAGAGGTGGGCAGAGGGGGCGGGGTTGCCTTGTTAATTAGGAATGAAATTAAATCAATAGCACTAAACGACATAGGGTCAGATGATGTGGAGTCTGTGTGGGTAGAGTTGAGGAACCACAAAGGCAAAAAAACCATAATGGGAGTTATGTACAGGCCTCCTAACAGTGGTCAGGACCGGGGGCACAAAATGCACCACGAAATAGAAAGTGCATGTCAGAAAGGCAAGGTCACAGTGATCATGGGGGACTTCAATATGCAGGTGGACTGGGTAAATAATGCTGCCAGTGGACCCAAGGAAAGGGAATTCATTGAATGTTTACAGGAGGGCTTTTTGGAACAGCTTGTGATGGAGCTGGGGAGGTCCACGAGGGAACAGGCCATTCTGGACTTAGTGTTATGTAATGAGCCAGACTTGATTAAAGATCTTAAAGTAAGGGAACACTTAGGAGGCAGTGATCATAATATGGTAGAATTCAATCTCCAATTTGAAAGAAAGAAGGTAGAATCAGATGTAAAGGTGTTACAGTTAAATAAAGGTAACTACAGGGGCATGAGAGAGGAACTGACAAAAATCGACTGGGAGCAGAGCCTAGTGGGAAAGACAGTAGAACAGCAATGGCAGGAGTTTCTGGGAGTAATTGAGGACACAGTACAGAGGTTCATCCCAAAGAAAAGAAAGGTTATCAGAGGGGGGATTAGGCAGCCATGGCTGACAAAGGAAGTGAGGGAATGCATCAAAGCAAAAGAGAAAGCCTATAATGTGGCAAAGAGTAGTGGGAAGTCAGAAGATTGGAAAGGCTACAAAAACAAACAGAGGGTAACAAAGAGAGAAATAAGGAAAGAGAGGATCAAATATGAAGGTAGGCTAGACAGTAACATTAGGAATGATAGTAAAAGTTTCTTTAAATACATTAAAAACAAACGGGAGGCAAAAGTAGACATTGGGCCGCTCCAAAATGATGCTGGTAATCTGGTGATGGGAGACAAGGAAATAGCTGAGGAACTAAATAAGTACTTTGCGTCAGTCTTCACAGTAGAAGACATGAGTAATATCCCAACAATTCAGGAGAGTCAGGGGGCAGAGTTGAATATGGTAGCCATCACAAAGGAGAAAGTGTTAGAGAAACTAAGAGGTCTAAAAATTGATAAATCTCCGGGCCCAGATGGGCTACATCCTAGAGTTCTAAAGGAGATAGCTCAAGAAATAGTGGAGGCATTAGTTATGATCTTTCAAAAGTCACTGGAGTCAGGGAAAGTCCCAGAGGTTTGGAAAATCGCTGTTGTAACCCCCTGTTCAAGAAGGGAACAAGGAAAAAGATGGAAAATTATAGGCCAATTAGCCTAACCTCGGTTGTTGGCAAGATCCTAGAATCCATTGTTAAGGATGAGATTTCTAAATTCTTGGAAGTGCAGGGTCGGATTAGGACAAGTCAGCATGGATTTAGTAAGGGGAGGTCATGCCTGACAAACGTGTTAGAGTTCTTTGAAGAGATAACAAATAGGTTAGACCAAGGAGAGCCAATGGATGTTATCTATCTTGACTTCCAAAAGGCCTTTGATAGGGTGCCTCACGGGAGACTGCTGAGTAAAGTAAGGGCCCATGGTATTCGAGGCAAGGTACTAACATGGATTGACGATTGGCTGTCAGGCAGAAGGCAGAGAGTTGGGATAAAAGGTTCTTTTTCGGAATGGCAACCGGTGACGAGTGGTGTCCCGCAGGGTTCAGTGTTGGGGCCACAGCTGTTCTCTTTATATATTAACAATCTAGATGATGGGACTGGGGGCATTCTGGCTAAGTTTGCCGATGATACAAAGATAGGTGGAGGGGCAGGTAGTATGGAGGAGGTGGGGAGGCTGCAGAAAGATTTAGACAGTTTAGGAGAGTGGTCCAAGAAATGGCTGATGAAATTCAACGTGGGCAAGTGCGAGGTCTTGCACTTTGGAAAAAAGAATAGAGGCATGGACTATTTTCTAAACGGTGACAAAATTCATAATGCTGAAGTGCAAAGGGACTTGGGAGTCCTAGACCAGGATTCGCGAAAGGTAAACTTGCAGGTTGAGTCCGTAATTAAGAAAGCAAATGCAATGTTGTCATTTATCTCAAGAGGCTTGGAATATAAAAGCAGGGATGTACTTCTGAAGCTTTATAAAGCATTAGTTAGGCCCCATTTAGAATACTGTGAGCAATTTTGGGCCCCACACCTCAGGAAGGTCATACTGGCACTGGAGCGGGTCCAGCGGAGATTCACACGGATGATCCCAGGAATGGTAGGCCTAACATACGATGAACGTCTGAGGATCCTGGGATTATATTCATTGGAGTTTAGGAGGTTGAGGGGAGATCTAATAGAAACTTACAAGATAATGAATGGCTTAGATAGGGTGGACGTAGGGAAGTTGTTTCCATTAGCAGGGGAGACTAGGACCCGGGGGCACAGCCTTAGAATAAAAGGGAGTCACTTTAGAACAGAGATGAGGAGAAATTTCTTCAGCCAGAGAGTGGTGTGTCTGTGGAATTCATTGCCACAGAGGGCGGTGGAGGCCGGGACGTTGAGTGTCTTTAAGACAGAAGTTGATAAATTCTTGACTTCTCGAGGAATTAAGGGCTATGGAGAGAGAGTGGGTAAATGGAGTTGAAATCAGCCATGATTGAATGGTGGAGTGGACTCGATGGGCCGAATGGCCTTACTTCCGCTCCTATGTCTTATGGTCTGATGGTTAATTGTTGTAAAAATCCATCTTGTCCACGAATGTCCTTTTGGGAAGGAAATCTGCCGTCCTTACCCGGTCTGGCTGGGCTACTTATGATGTGGTTGACTCTGAAAAGTCCGAGCAAGCCACTCAATTCAAGGACAATGGACACTAAATGCCGGCCCAGCCGACGATACCCACATCTCACGAACAAAAAAATATATATATAGTTCCAAGTCAGAATGATGGAAGGAAACCTGGGTGGAGGAATTAACGTTAAATATGGGGGATGAGTGCCAATCAATCCTGGATGGTGTCGAGCTTCTTGAGTGGTTCAGACAATGGTGGGACTCCAGGACTGGCAGTCACTCCAGATGCCTCTCCGTCCCATGGAGTAACCCAGGGAGCGCCCCAAGGGAGGAGGAAGAGCTAGAGCCCATCCTGAGGCCTACCACCAGGGAAAATCTGGCAGCCCTTCTGAATCCACGCCCCCCCCCCCTCCTGACTCTGGCACACCTCCTGAGCAGCGGGAGAACAGGGCGACACGCCTCCACCTGTGACACTCGAAAGTCGGCCAGTGCCTTCCAGGTCCAGGCCCTCCAGAGGACAGCTACCAAGGGCATCACAAACGCAGAATGCAACAGGCCACCTCCATTTCTGATGTGCGCTCTGAGGGGACACCTAGAATGAGCTACACTTACCTGGGCAAGTGGAGAGTATTCCATCAGACTCCTTGTAGGTTGTGAGGCAAGTTATGCCATTAAGCCCCAGAGGGTTGCGTGGATCATGGTCTCATGCTGTGTTCTCCACAAGCTGGCACAACAGCGGGGCAATATGGTGGAGGAGAAACATGCGGACTTTTCAGAGCAGGAGGACCAGGACGGGGTCGAGGAGGAGCTCAAGGAAGACCCGGAGGGCGCTTGAGGGTAGCTAGGGTGCTACAGGGCCGGAGGACCATGGACACCCTCATAGCCTCCAGGTTCACTAACCAGGAGGCCCTTTGACCGGCAGATCTAACCCCACCAACCCCTTTATCCTCAAACTTTGCCTGGCCTGTTCCCTTGTTTTCCCCCTTCCCTTCAGCCTTGGTCTTCCTTTGCCTGAAACCTTGTCACCCCTTCCCTTCACCCTTGAGGGTGGCACGGTAGCACAGTTGTTAGCACTGTTGCTCCACAGCGCCAGGGACCCGGGTTTGATTCCCGGCTTGGGTCACTGTCTGTGCAGAGTCTGCACATTCTCCCTGTGTCTGTGTGGGTTTCCTCCGGGGGCTCCGGTTTCCTCCCACAAGTCCTGAAAGATATGCTTGTTAGGTGAATTGGACATTCTGAATTCTCCCTCTGTGTACCCGAACAGGCGCCGGAGTGTGGCGACTAGAGGATTTTCGCAGTAACTTCATTGCAGTGTTAATGTAAGCGTACTTGTGACAATAATAAATGTTGTTATTATTATTATTTCCCCCCCCCCCCCCATCCCACGACCATTGCGCCCTTTCCCCCCCCCTCCAGGGGTCACGTTTACCTCATACCAGGGTGACGGGCCTGGGCAGGCAGAGTCAACGAGCCTCCACTCCAGGCAGGAGGGTGTGGCTTCTCGCTGTGAGATCGGGTTGTGATGCTCCTCATTATCAAGAAAGGTCTGACTCCTGTCTTTCTGGTGGCAGCTCACTGGCCTCCCGGCTCGTTCCTGAGTGTGCGATGGGGGCAATATCCTCGGGGCCACAGTAAATGTGTGGGAGGGGTTGGTGTTGGGGGCCATGGGAGAGGGCGTGAGGTTTGGGCGCATAGACTGGTGATGCTGTCATACGAGGATGTCTCCGAGCTGTGCTCCCAGGGCCTGTCCCTTCTGGGTGCAGCTGGAATGCCGCTGGGAAGTTCAGGGTTCCGATGTGGAGGTCGTCCCATTCTCCTATTCCAGTCACAGAGGACCATGGATGAGGGAAAGCAGTGAGAGTCAGAGGCATGTAGGTGTGGATGTGCAAAGTTCTTTAATAGTGATTATTTACACAGTCTGTCCCTTCCCCCTAACTCACTCTGTGCGACTACACCATGCCAACTCAGTAGTCCTCTATCTTTCTACTCTTCGGTGCCTTGCGCTCATTCTAGGTGTCCCCTCAGAATATGCATCAGAAATGGAGGTGGCCTGTTGCATTCCACGCCCTTGGATTGTGATGCCCTTGGTAGCTGTCCTCTGGAGAGCCTGGACCTGGAAGGCCCTGGCCGACTTTCGGGTGTCACTGGTGGCGTTGTGTCACCTGTTTTGCCCGCTGCCCAGGAGGTGTGTCGGTGTCAGGAGGAAGGGAGATTCAGAAGACTGCCAGATTTCCCCTGGTGGAAGGCCTCAGGATGGGCTCTAGCTCTCCCTCCTCCCTTGGGGCTCTCCCTAGCCCCTGGGTTACTCCATGGGACGGAGAGGCATCTGGAGTGACTGCCAGTCCTGGAGTCCCACCATTGTCTGAACCATGGTGCTGAAACCCTCGTCCATGGTCCACTGTGACTGGAAGATGTCCCTCAGTGGGTGGCCCATGCTCCCAGTGCTCTCAGTCATGGTCCTGTGAGACTGGGCCAAGCTCTGGAGCATCAAAGCAAATCTGCGCCTGGGACATGTTCTTGTATGACTGGGCCTCAGCTATGGACATTACAGAGTGAGCCAAGCCTTGGCCGTCGACAGACATGGCTTGGACATCTTACCCCAGGCTTTCCACTGCAGGACTCCATCTTTGTACTGTTGTCCTGGGTGCCACACAATGCTTGTACCATCTCCCGCGAGGGAAGGCTTCCGGACCCCTCCAGTTGGCCCTGCAATCACTGGAATATTGCTGACAACCCCTCCTCTAAAGGCTGGCTCTGCAACTGCATCTTGACCAGTAATGGGATCACCTTTTCCAGAGGACGGACATCTGGCTTGGGGGCAGCTGTTGCCTGGGATGCGCCACAGCAGCTGTGTGGTGCTCAGCAGAGCGTGTCTCGGAAGCCTGTTCACTAACATGTCCCATCGAAGTGAGTGTATTTGAGCTGCTGGATGGTGCTGGTGAAAGCAGTGCCGAAATCCTGGTGTCTGACCTGACCTCATCCGGTGGAGATCCTGGAAGATAAAGGACACGGGGTCAGCTGTTGTGAATGACAAGGCTGTGTGAGAGGAGAGACTCGCTTGCGATAGGACATCTGAATAAAGCTGTATTGCCTTCTCACTTCTTCAGCACGGGCCAACCTCGCTGTCTACCACTGCTCGCTCCAGGGCCTCCCCCGTGACGTCCGTCAGCCTCTCCTCAAAGTGGGCCAGGTCACGGGGCGGGCGCAACAGGAAAACCCCCCCTGACGATTGCGTGACTCGGAATGCTCTGTGCTACAACCTACAAGAACAATTTTGCTGGGGAACACCAAGACATACCTGGCTTGAGGCCTGTTTTATTTTGGTGTTGGAAGCAAATAAATCATGAGAACGAGGGTGTGGGGGGGGGAACAATTTGAAATAGCAATTTTGATTGAACGAATAATATCGCAGTTTATAAACTATTCCCAAAGTGCACTGTCAATGGAGTAAGAGTGTCACTCTCCATTCATTCAGCATTCAGCTTCGCACAAAGAATGATGCGACTAATTCAATGCTGACATAAATGCAACGAGATGTTGTGATTCTTCAAAACCCCCGGTGGACAGGAGCACTGACAAAGAGGCCAAACGGAACTGTGAGGACGGGAAAGTGAAAGCTGACCAATTATCTTCGTCACTCTGGTTGTGCCACCTGGTGCTGTCAGGGCTGTTGTTCTGTATGAACCTCCCGTCCTATCCCAGCCTCCTGAGGGAGCGCGGAGAAGTCATGATGCATATAAATATTAATCACGGTCGCGCTGTTGCCTCACAGCGCCAGGGTCCCAGGTTCGATTCCCGGCGTGGGCCACTGCCTGTGTGGAGTCTGCACGTTCTCCCCGTGTCTTGAGTTTCCTCCGGGTGCTCTGATTTCCTCCCACAAAGATGTGCTGTTAGGTGAATTAGACATTCTGAATTACCCCTCTGTGAACCTGAACAGGTGCCAGAGTGTGGCGGCTAGGGGGTTTTCATAGTAACTTCATTGCAGTGTTAATGTAAGCCTACTTGCGACAATAAAGATTACTATTAAAGATTATTAGTAATCTAATGGGTCCAACAAAGAAAACACTCAAAACTTCTGAAGTGATATTTAACGGTGTGTCAGAGCCTCAAGAGCTTACAACATTAAAAGGATGGACAATTTACTTAATGGAAGCCTTATTGATGAAATGTCTTACTAGTCATAGCTGGTAAATGGCTCCTTAGAAGATTATTGGAGAGAAGATTAATAAATCAAGTATTTGGTCTCACAGGCATGGTTCTTATTGTCGCAGGTTGTCTTTTGCGATGTGTCATGTCACGGGGAAGACAGAAAGCCCCGAAATGATTGCATGGACTTTACGTCACTAAAGATTTTACAGTTGCAGGTTGACTTTGGATATTGCCTGGGTTCAAAAGCTCAATGCAGCCTCATAGATTTCATGTCACAGAGCTCTTACAGCCTCAAGTTGTCTCTTGGATACTGCAGTGTGCTGCTGCATTTCGAAAACCTAACATCACCTTCTAGGTTTTTCATGCAACAAAGTGTCTCTAGCTTCAGCGGTGCTCTTCCCAATAAAACAATAGACTTGTAAAGCTATCCATACAATAACCGTACAGGCATTTTCCCTCATACATTTCGACAAAGGAGTAATAAAAGGGGTAATAAAGTACATGATGAAAGTAACTTTGTTCCTATTGATATTTCTTCGTAATGTAGAAGTTGCCAAATTTTAATAACCTGATTTCCTTGATTAGTTTCAACTGCTTATGAAGGTCAGTCTATTTTCACCTCTCCGAGGGGATGATATTGTTTCAGGTGGGGTGGGGGGGGGGGCGGGGGGGGCACATATTGATTGCAGTGTGTGACGTACCACAACCTGAGAATCTACTCCTCTCCATCACTGTCCAACAAAATTAAATCCCATTCTCTACATCGCGAACAATGAACGGACTGAGCATTTTGTAAAGGACCTCCACATCTCGACAGATATTTCGCTGGGATTTACAGGGGGGCATAGAAATCTGCCCCCTCTTGGTCTGTTCAACGCCGTAGCCTTTGGACCATTAATTGGCTTGAGGTGGTCCATCTGCTCCCCCCCCCCCCCACCCCACCCCCTCCGTTGAAGAGGATTCCTGCTTTCGAGAGATGTTGGTCAATCAAATGACTAGTAGCTCTTGGAGACAGCAGCTCCACCAGGAGTGGTGGCCAGTGCTGGGACTGCAGCAGTGTAAGTGTCAGAGATGGAGCCTGGACTTTTAAGCTGATTGTGGGGTCTCATCGGGACCAGGCTGGTAAGCATGGCGGTGGGGGAAAGGGGCGTTTACAGCCTACTCCATGTCATATCTGGCACAAAGGAAGATGGTTGAGTTTGTTGGAGGTCAATCACCTCCGTTCTGGGACATCACTGCAGGAGTTCCTCAGGGTAGTGTCCTAGGCCTGAGCATCTTTAGCTGCTTCATCAATGACCTCCCTTCCAGCACAAGGTCAGAAGTGGGGATGTTCGCTGATGACTGCACAATGTTCAGCACCATTCGCTACTCCTCAGATAATGAAGCTGTCCATGTCCAAATGCAGCAAGACCTGGACAATATCCAGGCTCGGGCAGACAAGTGTCAAGTAGCATTCACCACACACCATACCAGGAAATGACCATCTCCAACAAGAGAGAATCTAACCATCACTTTTTCACATTCAATGGCATTACTATCGCTGAGTCCCCCCACGATCAACATGCTGGGGGTTACCATTAACCAGAAACTTAACGGGGCCAGCCAAGGGTCAGATGGTTCTGGGATGGGGGTCACAACTGGACTGGGATGTCCTGAAGTCTACTGCCTGTGTTGTTTAAAGGTTCTTAGAGGGCTGTGTCAGTCTGATGTCTGTGGTATGGAGCAGCTGTGGGCTACATGGGATGGGTGCGATGGGAGTTAAGGATGGATGAGACCCTGAAAGAGAAGGCAATAAAGTGTCCAGCCTAGGGGTTGTCGGGTTGGGCAGGGTGTCCAGGAGTGTTAAATGTTGAGGCATGACAGCAATGAGATCTCAGAGCCACGCAGCCTGAGTAAGAAGGGTTCCTATTAGCTCTATCTCTCCCTGAAGCAGAAAGCAATTGTGCCCCCGAACATTCCTGAGACTCCTTCTCGTCAAACTAATTGGCCATCAAGAGTTAACCCTTCACAAAGTCAGCTGCCCACAGTCTTAAAGGCAGTATCCCCTTTTACTTGAGTTTAATTGGTTTCACACAAAATAGTTCAAAGTCAAGGAATGGGATGAATACTCAGGGTTCAAGGCTAAATGCTTGGGTGCACAGGATCGAGAGGCACTGGGATCGCTTATGTACTGAACCCCAATGCCTGCCAGTGAGATACAATAGCCCCCCCCAAGGCAGATATCGCCGTCCAGTTGATCCACCTACATGCGAGCATGTAGCCCTCCTATCTGAACCCTCACTATTATAGGGAATAAGGGAGGAGATAGCCAGACAGGAGGCCAAAGGTGAATATAATTGGGTGAGGGCATAGGTCGGGGCCAGTCATGCAAAGGAGACAAGAGGACACCTGAGCTGTGAGCGAGTAGTAGCCACCAAACAAGGTGTGGAACTGGGTGTTTCCAGGCCTGGGAGGCCAATTGAGGAACTGATGTTATCCAGTTGCAACACCAACCTATCTGCCCCTCTCTCTCTCTCACCTCTCAGGTAACCAATCGACATTGGTGTGGAGCCAATGGAGCTGGTTACTCTTATTACAGCACTGGGTGACTCCCAGCAGCAAAGAGCGGCATCACCCACGGAAGCCCAGTGACAGTAGACCAGGGGCTGCAGGGCAGGCTCTAGGGGGCTGGAGGCCACACCAGCTGTGCAGGAAGTACGAAGGCGTGAAAGGAAACTCAGGGTGTACAGGACCGAGTGTCCTTCATGGAGCTGTTGGACAACATGTACATGTAGAGTGAGGTCACTCGAGAAAAGGGCTATGAACTTTATTCATTTTAACCTGGACCAGGGCCAGAAAGATGAGGGGACTATGGAATTCTGCACCATAGCTTGTCTGCCACAGGTACAGGGAAAAATCGACTGCACCCATGTTGCTCTACATGCCCTGTGGCATCAGGGAGTCTCCTTCATAGACAGAAAGGGGTTCCACTCACGTAAGTGGCCGTTTTCCAAGGAGCGCGCCTGAAAGTTACACCTGAGGGCAATCGCAGATCCCTGGCATTTTCGAGGATCACCCCAGGCTGCAGGGATGGCTTGTCTGGGACTAGAGATAACCCTTAAGGTTTTGGCCGACGATGCCAATGCGGAGGCCAGAGACCATTGCCGAGACCCGGAGGATGGTGCATGTGATAGCTGTAATACTGCATCCGTGTCCTCCTCTGAGATCTCCTCCTCCGAGGTGTCAAAGGTGGGCGGTGGGACACTGCTGGTGACTGGGCCAGGTGCCTCGGTTCATATTCCTGCACGACAAGGGACGTGGTTTTAGTACATGGCCTGGTCAAGTGTGTGGACAACGCTGAACCCACTTGAGACTGGTCATCTGGATGAAGGTGCAGTGGCTCCTCACTTTTCTCTTGCAGGCCCAGCTCGCTCTCAGCGGAGGCTACTTCCTGCTCCTCCCCTGCGGGACCCAGGGACCTCTCCTAGCACAGAGTCGGGACCCGCAGCTCGGGCCTCCCACCGCTCGTCTTCTCTCGCTCACGACGGTTGTGGGTGAGCTTCTCCTGCAGGGACACACATGGGGATCATGTGAGCTGGATGCACCTGGCGGGTCAGAGGTCGATGACACCTGGCACGTGTGGGCATTGCATGTAAGCAGGATGAGGTCTCATGAAGAGTGCTGGGGGGATAAGAGGCTGCTGGTGGAAGTTCGGGTGCTGGGGCCCTGTGATGTGTTGGCATGTGGGATCGAGGTGACATTCCTGGGGGTGACGGAAGGGGGGAGTACAGAAAGGAGATGGGGAGCACTTTGGCAAAATGGAGTAGGCCATCATCTTTTTTTCTGCATTGCACACCTGCCCCCTCCCACTGGCACCGACCAGTGTTGCCACCGTCTCGCAGGAGGGCCCCCTGCCCGCCCGAGGGTACATTGTTGTCAGCCTCTGCTCCACGGCATCCAAAAAAATGGCTGAGGGTCCCCTTCTCAAATCATCCTCCTGACTTGAATGAGAGCAAGTGCTATGGAACCATTTGTGAAAGAGAAAATAGGAGCAGGAGGAGGCCATTCAGCCCTTTGAACCTGCTCCATCATTCAATATGATCATGGCTGATCCTTCATTTCAGCACCATACTCTCATACTGTCCCCATGCACTTAAAGTCTTCAACATATTCAGTGACTGGGGTTGGGGAGCAGACGCCAGCCTGGAAGGGGAGCGCACACTGAGCAGGATGAGTGGGATTAGTGTTGGATGAGAGGGAAGGGCTGTGTGCAGACTCATGAATGGGTGGGTGGGTGGGGGAGTTGTTGTGGTTAGGGTTGCACAAGAGGCAGGGGCACACAGGGACTCATGACTGGGGGGGGGGGGGAGGGGGTGGTGGGTGGGTGGCGGTATGGGACCATGCAGACGGCTGCGAGATGGCGAGGGAAGGGGTCCGCATGGGGCACAGGAACACTCACAGCGATGGGTTTAGAAGGGAGGACAGCAATGTCCACAGCAATCACAGTGGGCTCCAGGGTAATGCAGCGCTCCCTTCCCAGGATGGGGAAATCAGATGCTTTGTGCCTCACGTTTTCCACGCCGGGGGGGGGCGGGGAATGAATTACCGTCCAGATTACGCGGCTGGGGCTGGTGGGAATTGCACCGTTTTCTCGCCGAAAATTACTCTTTGGGCGTGATTTCCAGGCCCCGTTCTCCATGGCCGCAAATCCCGTTATGGCCGCTAACACTCGCGATAAGGCCGTAACGGGATTGGCATCAGCGAGAACACAGAACCCAATCCAGTGAACCTGGTTAACATGCATTTAAAAACAATGGCATTATGCCATTACTTCCGGATACGCGTATGTTCCCACCACCCCCCCGGAACCGGCGTGATGTCACACTTGAGTAGGGGGGGGGGGGGGGCGAAATCACTATTGGTTTCCAAAAATGGAAACCAGTCATGATGACCATGCCAGGGGCTCAGAGGTGAGTAAAGGCCCCGGGTGGTGAGTGACATAGCTGCCCTCTGCGGAGAGGGTGTGTGTGTGGAATACATTGGTCGGGGGGATGGGGGGAAGGGGCTCTAATGCCCTGATGCCGGCAATGATGAGGGTCTGTAACTTCAATCTGAGATCAGGGTGCCCTTTAAGACGGCGCCCCAATCGCGGTGGAGGGGGGCTTTGCCAGTGCCCCCGAAGAATGACAGCGCAAATCGCTCCCCCCTCTTTTTTCTGACAAGATTAGATAAACCCTGTTTCTCGGGGGGGGGGGGGGGCGGGGGGGGCACGCTGGTTTTCAGTCACAACCTGGCACTTTTCTATTTTGGGGGAAAATATCGCCTTTTGTCATTTTATCTGAAAGTTATGCCCTGTACCTACAAGAGCTGGTCAAAGACTAGGAATCCTGCGGAGAGTAACTCACCTCCTGACTCCTCAAAGCCTGCCCATCATCTACAAGCCACGAGTGAGGAGTGTGATGGAATACCCCCCACTTGACTGGATGAGTGCAGCTCCAACAACAGCCAAGAAGCTTGACACCATCCAGGTCAAAGCAGCTTGTTTGACACCCCAACCAGGAACCTTCACTCCCTTCAACACCGATGAACAGTAGCAGCCGTGTGTACCATCTACAAGATGCACTGCAGTAACTCCCCACCAAGGCTCCTTAGGCAGCACCTTCCAAACCCGCAACGTTACCTTGACAGGCAGCACGGTAGCACAGTGGGTAGCACTGTTGCTTCACAGCTCCGGGGTCCCAGGTTCGATTCCCGGCTTGGGTCACTGTCTGTGTGGAGTCTGCACGTCCTCCCCGTGTCTGCGTGGGTTTCCTCCGGGTGCTCCAGTTTCCTCCTACAAGTCCTGAAAGACGTGCTTGTTAGGTGAATTGGACATTCTGAATTCTCCCTCTGTGTCCCCGAACAGGCGCCGGAGTGTGGTGACTAGGCTTTTCACAGTAACTTCATTGCAGTGTTAATGTAAGCCTGCTTGCGACACTAATGAAGAGTATTATTATTATATTATTATTATCTAGAACCAGAAGAGCAGTAGATACATGGGAACTTCACCACTTGGAGGTTCCTCTCCCAGCCCAAACAATTCACCAACCTGATTTGGAAATATAAGGCCGTTGTTCACTGTCGCTGGGGCAAACTTCTGAAACTCCCTCACTAACGGCACTGGGGATGTCCCACGTGGACTGCAACGGTTCAAGGAGGCAGCTCCCCACCACCTTGTCAAGGGAAATTAGGGATGGCCTAGCCAGCGATGCCCATATGCCATAAATGAATTTAAACAATGCAGCCGTTGGAAAAGCTTGAGGGGATTTCCGCTGGGCACAGATGTGGCATTCCTTCGTCCCTTAATCAGCCATCAGCTCATCCAGTGAGACATGCCAGGTTAGGCACTTGGCATTGGCCAATATATCAGAAGTGGCAGGATTAAGTGGTCCGTGATTGACCACTCTAGAACTCAAATGGCCTCAGGCAGGCGGGCTCTCACCCGTCATTGCTAACATTCCAGTTGAGGTTCTGGGTGTGGTAGAGGGGGATGTAGCCCCTTCCTCCCCACCCAAAAGCGCTCAGGGACCCTTAAAATCTACCCCACTATTGGGAGTCACTTTTAAAATAGGAAACAGGCAATAATGAATCAGCAAACCATTTAAAACTTTTTCACTTCCATAGAATTCAATAGAACTTTGAAACAGGAAAGAGAGATACAAAACAGACAGCTTGTCCTTTATCAGCTGTTTTACACGCAAACAAAGCTGACATTCGCCTTATTCAGTGAATAATAATGATAATGGGGTTATCTTCCTGGCTTTGAGTGAAAATACATTGCCTCATGTGAGATACATAGACCTGGAAGATCCTTGATTTAATCATTGTGCTCCGATAGCTCATTCCAGGCAAGGCTGGCATCTCCTATCGCTTGGTTTGGCCTCCGCATCTTCAGGGGTGGTGGTGTGTTACGGTTCCCTCAGCGAGTCCAGCTTCTCACTGTTGCAGCACACACCTTTGTCATAGAATTTACAGTGCAGAAGGAGGCCACCCGGCCCATCGAGTCTGCACTGGCTCTTGGAAAGAGCACCCTACCCAAGGTCAACACCTCCACCCTATCCCCATAACCCAGTAACCCCACCCAACACTAAGGGCAATTTTGGACACTAAGGGCAATTTATCACCGACAAGCCACCTAACCTGCACATCTTTGGACTGTGGGAGGAAACCGGAGCACCCGGAGGAAACCCACGCAGACACGGGGAGGATGTGCAGACTCCGCATAGACAATGACCCAAGCCGGGAATCGAACCTGGGACCCTGGAGCTGTGAAGCAATTGTGCTATCCACAATGCTACCGTGCTGCCCCAGGTGTGGCAGGTGTGCTGCCGTCTGGAGCTACGGATCGTGGCGGTGAAGGCTCCAGCTTTCTTACCGTCACATGAACCTCTCCCACTCTTACCGCATGCCATTGGCGTGTGTTGGAAGGAATTGCAGGTTGACACTCAACCTGCCTGACTGCATTCATAAGTTCGTCAGATACAGGAGCAGAATTAGGCCATTTGGCCCATCGAGTCTGCTCCGCCATTCAATCATGGCAGATCTCACCCTGGCCTTAACTTCGTCGTCCTGCCAGTTCTCCATAACACGTTGTTGTATCTGTAAAGCCTCAGATACGTTTGACCAGTTCACTCAGTGTGATGAACGGTTACTGCCTTATCATCATGTAAGGTGATGTCCCCTTTAAGACCGGGCTTGGAACCCTGGGGACTCCGCCTCTGGCTCCGCCCAACTGGGAGCCATACATAAAGCGCTGCCTCATGGTCTGTAACAGTCAGCTCTCGTCTCTAGCTCTAGCATAGTTATTAGTCTAATAAAGCCTTCTTTACAGTTTCATCTCTAAGCGTCATTATTGAGGGTACCTCAATTTATTAGACTAAACTAGATTCAGGATGGACGCAGGCCTAAAACCAGAGAAGCTCAATCTGGAAGCACGAACGCCGGAGGCGAAGGAAATTTTTGAATACTGGCTGCGGTGCTTCGAGGCCTACCTGGACTCCGCAGAGACTCCCATCCTGGGGCCACGCAAGCTGTGTCTACTCCACGCCCGGGTGAGTCACAGAATCTCCGTCACACTCGAAAAGGCGACGACTTATGATGAGGCGATTGAGTTGCTCCGCAAGCGGTTTGTCAAACCCATCAACGAGGTGCACGCCCGGCATCTGCTCTCTACCTGCCGGCAGCGCTCGGGGGAATCGCTTGACGAGTTCTCAGACTCAACCATATTACAGGCCTGCGCCATGAGGCGACCTGCTCACCATGGGGGCATACCATGCTACTTCTGCAGGCAGGGCCAGCACCCACGCCCACGCTGCCCAGCCCGCTCCGCGATCTGCAGCGACTGCGGGAAGAAAGGGCACTTTGCGAGGGTCTGCCTGGCCAGACCCAGGGGCCAGAATAACAAAGAACAGCCGGCCCGAAAATCAGGCTCTTGGGCCCGCAGGCCTCGCAATGCTGCTGCGCACCGACCCGACATGCCCTCTTCTGACGCGTCATCAGCCTCGTGCGAATCATGGGAGCGGCCATCTTGCCGGCAGCCATCTTCTCGACCCGACACGCGCATCCGGCGGCGGTGGCCATTTTACGAGTTCGACTCGGCTGAGGACTCCGACTACCCGTGACTGGGTGCGATCACCCTCGATCAAACTCGGCCAGAACACCTGCAGAACTCCATGATGCAGGTCCAGGTCAACGGGCACGGCACTGCATGCCTCTTCGACTCCGGGAGCACGGAGAGCTTTATCCACCCCGAAACGGTAAGGCGCTGCTCCCTATGCACCCATCCCGCATCCCAAACCATAGCCTTCGCACCTGGGTCCCACTCGGTACAAATCACGGGGTACTGTATTGTGGATCTCTCAATCCGGGGCGCCAAATACACCCGTTTCACATTTTATATCCTCCCTCACCTCTGTGCCCCTCTGCTGCTCAGACTGGATTTCCAGTGCAGCCACCGAAGCCTGACACTGAAGTTCGGCGGACCCTTGCCCCCCCTCACGCTGTGTTGCCTTGCGACACTGAAAGTCGCACCCCCCTCGCTATTCGCTAACCTCACTCCTGACTGTAAGCCCGTCGCCACCAGGAGCCGGCGCTACAGTGCCCAAGATATGGCTTTTATCAAGTCAGAGGTCCAGCGTTTACTGGGAGAGGGGGTCATCGAGGCTAGCAACAGCCCTTGGAGAGCACAAGTGGTGGTAGTCCGGTCCGGGGAGAAGAAACAGATGGCCGTGGATTATAGCCAGACCATAAACCGATTCACGCAGCTTGATGCGTACCCCCTTCCTCGCATCGCGGAAATGGTAAATCGGATCGCCCAATACCGAGTCTTTTCCACGGTCGACCTCAAATCCGCCTACCACCAGCTCCCCATCCGACCAAAAGACCGCCCCTATACTGCCTTTGAAGCAGCCGGCCGGCTCTTCCACTTCCTCGGGGTCCCCTTTGATGTCACAAATGGGGTCTCCGCCTTTCAAAGGGCGATGGACCAAATGGTGGACCAGTACGGTTTGCGGGCTACATACCCGTACTTGGACAATGTCACCATCTGCGGCCATGATCAGCAGGACCATGACGCTAAACTCAAAAACTTCCTCCAGACCGCCCGAGCCCTTAACCTGACCTATAACGAGGGCAAATGCGTTTTCCACACCACCCGGCTGGCCATCCTCAGCTATGTCGTGGAAGACGGGGTCCTAGGTCCCGACCCCGACCGTATGCGCCCCCTTAAGGAACTCCCTCTCCCCCGCAGCCTCAAGGCCCTCAAACGGTGCTTGGGGCTTTTCTCCTATTACGCCCAGTGGGTCCTCAAGTATGCGGACAAAGCCCGCCCACTCCTAAAGACCACCACTTTTCCCCTCTCGGCTGAGGCTCAATTGGCCTTCAACCGCATCAAGGCCGACATCATCAAGGCCGCCATGCACGCGGTGGACGAAACCATCCCTTTCCAGGTAGAGAGCGATGCATCAGACATCGCCCTGGTTGCTACCCTCAATCAAGGAGGCAGACCAGTAGCGTTCTTCTTCCGAACGCTCACCGCCTCCGAGGTTCGACACTCTGCAGTCGAAAAGGAGGCACAAGCCATTGTGGAGGCTGTACGGCGCTGGAGACGCTACCTAGCCGGTTGGAGGTTTACCCTCGTCACCGACCAACGGTCAGTTGCCTATATGTTCGATAACACGCAACGGGGTAAAATAAAAAACGATAAAATTTTGAGGTGGAGGATCGAACTCTCCACCTACTCGTACGATATCAAGTATCGTCCAGGGGAGCTCAACAAGCCCCCAGATGCCCTGTCCCGCGGCACATGCGCCAACGCGCAGGAGGACCGCCTGCAAGCCATCCACAATGACCTCTGCCACCCGGGGGTTACCCGACTCGTCCATTTCGTCAAGTCCCGCAACCTACCTTACTCAACCAAGGAGATCAAGGCCATGGTCAGGGCCTGCCAAGTCTGTGCGGAGTGCAAACTGCACTTCTATCGGCCAGACAAGGTTCGGCCCGTGAAGGCCTCAGGCCCCTTTGAGCGACTGAGCGTGGACTTCAAGGGGCCCCTCCCATCCACCAACCGTTATGCCTATTTCCTCACCGTGATCGATGAGTTCTCCCATTTCCCATTCTCCATTCCCTGCCCCGACATGACCTCAGCCACGGTGATTAAGGCACTGCACAGCATCTTCACCCTGTTCGGTTTCCCCGCTTATATCCACAGCGACCGGGGTACATGGTTCATGAGCGATGAACTGCGTCAGTATCTGCTTAGCAAAGGCATCGCCTCAAGCAGAACGACCAGTTATAACCCGCGGGGAAATGGGCAGGTGGAGAGGGAGAACGCGACAGTGTGGAACGCTGTCCTTCTGGCCCTGCTGTCGAGAAATCTCCCAACCACCCGCTGGCAGGAGGTCGTACCCGATGCCCTACACTCCATTAGGTCACTCCTCTGCACGGCCACGAATGAGACCCCTCACAACCGATTGTTTCTCTTCCCCAGGAAGTCTACCTCCGGGGTCTCGCTTCCACCTTGGCTGATGGCTCCGGGACCTGTTCTCTCCGGAGGCACGCAAGGAGCCATAAAACGGACCCCCTAGTTGAAAAGGTCCGACTGCTCCACGCCAACCCCAGTTACGCCTACGTGGAGTACTCCGACTGCAGGCAAGATACGGTTTCCCTCCGTGATCTGGCACCCGCTGGATCCTCCACCACAGACGCCCCTTCCCGCGCCGCTCCCCTGCAGGACCCGTCGCCCCCTACACCACCCCCCCTTCCGGCCCTACCACCCGTTGGTGAGCCCCTACCTTGCGCCCCCCCCTTTACAAACCCCGCCGGCGCCGGCACCGCTACCGCTGGCCCTGCCTAGTTCCCCTGCCCCGACCCGGACCGAAGCTCCGACCACTGTGCTCCCGGATGTGCCCTCAACCGGGACATCCATGCCCGCCGCACCAGCACCTGAATTGAGGAGGTCGAGGAGGACGATCCGGCCACCGAGACGGATGGACCTATGATGGCACTTCACCCCCGCAGGACTCTTTTTTAAACAGGGGGTGAATGTGATGAACGGTTACTGCCTTATCATCATGTAAGGTGATGTCCCCTTTAAGACCGGGCTTGGAACCCTGGGGACTCTGCCTCTGGCTCCGCCCATCTGTGAGCCATACATAAAGGGCTGCCTCATGGTCTGTGTAACAGTCAGCTCTCGTCTCTAGCTCTAGTGTAGTTATTAGTCTAATAAAGCCTTCTTTACAGTTTCATCTCTAAGCGTCATTATTGAGGGTACCTCACTCAGTCAAAGCTCAAAGGTTTTACCCGGGTGTCTTTATTAACGAGGAGAACAAACCACAAACACAAATTTGAGTTCAACAATATCTATTACACACAATTTCCCCGTATACTACCCATAAATATAATCTAGAGGTACCCAGGATCGGCCTATACTACTCATAAGGGTGGCTTGGTAGGCCGTGGATCTGATCTGTGAGCCCCTCTGGTCTGTTGTCATGAAGGTGGTTCTGACACACTGTTCCTTCCTTGCTTCCTTCTGTAGTCAGCTATCTTGATTGCCCCTGTGTGGAGTCTTTGGGTGCCTGTTTCTATCCCCCTCCCTCCGCGCCTTTTTCCCATTTCCTCTGGCTTTCTGCCAATGAGGCTTCGGGAAGGAGCCTCAGCACCCAATGGACTGGCTGATGATCGTTTGACAGGCCACCTGAGCCCACCCCTGGTGGCCATCTCTGGCCGGTGGGGGTGGGAGGTGGGGGGGGGGGGGGTGCGCTACACATAACCTGTTCCCTTATCAGATAACAACAAAAACTCTGGGTGACAGAAAGTCTGACCCGATCTGGGCTACTGACAATAGACCTGTGCATATCAATGACGTGTGATGATGTCCTGATCGTTGATTGACGGGGCAGGTCCAGACATGTTCTGGCAGCTTGTGTGTCGGTTGTGTACTCAAACTTGACCAGTTCGATTCCCATGGTGCTCTATGCTGCAGTGTCTGTGGCTTGATTTAAAGTGCCCAATTCTTTCATTTAAAATACCCAATTTTAATCGGGCCTAAATCTAGGCCTTGCTCGGTCACCACAACTTCAACCCATTACCAATTGAAAATCTGTCCAACTCCTCCTTAAATTTACTGTGTCCCAGCATCCACCTAACTCTGGGGTAGTGAAGTCCACAGATTCACGACCCTTTGGAAGAAGTAGTTTCTCCTCAATTCTGTTTTAAATTTGCTCCCTCTTATCCTCGTTCTAGAATGCCCACAAGAGGAAGCATCCGCTCCACGTCTACTTTATCCATACCTGATATCATCTTGCATACCTCAATTAGATCCCCCCATCCCATTTCTTCTCAACTCTTGAGAGTATCGGCCTAAATTGTTCAATCTCTCCTCATGCGACAGGCCCCTCATCTCTGGAATCACCGAATGAACCTCCTCTGAGCTGCCTCCAATGCCACTACATCTTTTCTCAAATAAGGGGACCAAAACTGTGCACAATACTCCAGGTGCAGTCTCACCAATGCCTTGTTTAGTTGCAACACTTCCTTACCTTTATACTCAATTCCTTTAGCAATAAATGTCAACATTCCATTTGCTTTCTTTATTATCTTCTGCACCTACATACTCGTTTTCTGTGATTTGTAAACGAGGACCCCCAGGTGCCTGCCCCGAATGGCCTCCTTCTGCACTGTAAATTCTATGATGCTATGAACTGAGTGGTTTGTTGGGTCATTTCAGAGAGAAGTTAAGAGTCAACCACTTTGCTGTGGGTCTGGAGTCACATGTTGGCCAGACCGGGTAAGAACAGCAGATTTCCTTCCCTAAAGATTAGTGAACCAGATGGGTTTTTACAATAATAAACAATAATTTCATGGTTACCTTTACTGAGAAGAGCTTTATTTTCCAGATTTTATTAATTGAATTTAAATTCTACCAGCTCTCATGTCCTCAGGCATCACGCTGGGCCTCTGGGTTACTATCCTAATGTTATTACCACTGTGCCACCGTCTCCCCTTCTTAATTGGCTCATGAAATAATTAAATTGGACGCCTGCCTCATGCACGGTGGGAAGCTACTCTGCATCAAGTCCTACAATTGCAAAGTTGCCCCAGCACTGTGCCTGTGCCGGGGAGCCGTCTTGATGTGCCTGCTCACTATGTTCCCAGCACCCACTGCTTGTCAGCCTGCCACCCTGGGAACCAGAACAATCAAACCCGATGTTTCATTTCCACAACCTTTCATCGGAACTGGCTGAAGCCAGAGATTCAATAGTTTCTTTTTTAAGCGAGCGCAGAGAGAGAGATAGGGTCTTGTTCCTCGACGGGTAGCTCATCTGCCTCTGCCTCAGAAACTCCAGGTTCAAGTCCAACTCCAGGAGTTGGTGCCCACGAGAGGAGTGTTGGGGACATTGCCAGACAATCTGCTAATCCTGCCAATACACCCTTGGTGAACAGGAGAGTTTCCTGGCCAACCCATGCTTGATACAGAAAGGTGCCCTTTTTTTTAAAACCTGAAATAATCACACTTTTTTACACAAATCCTGCAAGCTTTCATCAAGTGCATTTCTCACATCCCATCATGTGGACAGATCAGTACACAGACTGTAGTGCATTGCTGAGTGTTGTGGCATCCCAGATTCCAATGCATACATGTGCATAACTATATAGTTATCTCGTTTTGAATGATTTAAGAATGTAACATCCGCAAGCTACAGCCACGTGTCTCTCTCACACAGAGTGAGATGCCTACAGGCCCTCATGGACTATGGATAATAAGGGAAAGAACGAGGGAGGGAATCGAGGAGGAAAGAACAAAAGAGAAGTTTGGGATAGGATGGAGAGTAGGAAGGTGATGGTGCAAGGCAGAAGGGGGTGGTAATGGGACATGCAAAGAGACAGAAGATGGGTCTAGAAGAGGTGTAACTGCCTGGTGTCTATGTAAACATGGGCAGAGATTATGGGCAATTTTTCTGGTCCTGCTTTCCAGAGGACCTGAAATTCCTGCCCAAAGTCAACGGATCATTTGCTGATCCGTCAAATTTTCCGTCCCGTCCACGACGATTCCATGGAGGGCTCGACCAGGAAATCTCACAAGTATTGAGGCCGAAAGTTTGCGAAAGAGGGGGCATTCTTCTTCATTGTAGTAATGCGATAACAAAATTTCATTAAATCCCTACAATGCAGAAGGAGACCATTCGGCCCATCGCGTCCACACCGACACTCCAAAAGAGCATTCTACCCAGGTCCACTGCCCGTCCACCTCACCCCATCCCTGTAACCTAACCTGGAAATCACTAGACATTAAGGGGCAATTTAGCGTGGCCAATCCACCAAACAGCACATCTTTCAGGACTTGTGGGAGGAAACTGGAGCACCCGGAGGAAACCTATGCATGTACAGGGAGAACAGGTAAACTCCACACAGACAGTCGCCCGAGGCCGGAATCGAACCCGGGTCCCTGGCACTGTGAGGCTGTAGTGCTAACCATTGTGCCGCCCATTTTGGGATGTGAGTGTCGCTTGCCATTGCCATTTGCCATTGTGACATTGCTGGTGAATCATTAGCGATGTCCACTGTTCATTAGCGATGTCCACTGTTCATTAGAATGCATCTGTACCTGACGACATGTCACTCCAGCTTGGCTCTGAAGGGCACGTTTTTGTTCCAGAGCCTTCTCCCAGCGTCTGCACGCGAAAGGGGACATACTGAATCCAGCACAGCATAAAATCCAGCCACAGGAGGAGTTCAACAATCAAGAACTGTAGCCTATATGAATAACAAGGCCAACATTTGTGGCCAACCCTAGTTGCCCTTGAGAAGGTGGTATTGAACCGCGCTTTTTAATGACTGAAATCCATGTGGTGTAGGTGCCCCCGCAGTGCTGTTAGGAGCAATCCAGACCATTCCAGTTCTCGTCCAGAGGGTGAGTTACAATATCAGAGATTTAGTTAGCTTGCAATTAACCCTGTTTAAAATAATGCCTCAGTTAATTCCATCGCTTATCACGATTAATAAAGTTACAATGTATTGCATAACCCTTACCTTGTTATTCATATAGGCTATATAGTTCTTGATTGTTGAACTCCTCCTGTGGCTGGATTTTATGCTGTGCTGGATTCAGTATGTCCCCTTTCGCGTGCAGACGCTGGGACAAGGCTCTGGAACAAAAACGTGACCTTCAGAGCCAAGCTGGAGTGACATGTTGTCCGGTACAGATGCATTCTAATGAACAGTGGACATCGCTAATGATTCACCAGCAATGTCACAATGGCAACTGGGAATCACAATCCCACCACCCTCATCATTCAACTAGTCAAGTGGTGGCCACTGTCGCGGCTTCATCTCATCTATCACTGAAGGACACAGAAAACCCACAAAGCTCCCTTTGGATTTAGTCAAGAGCGAGAGAAAGAAAACGAGGGACGAGGGAGAGTTACCTTTCTTTTTAAACATAAACCCTCGAGTGAGAAAATACATTCGCTAAGATTGTTACGTTGGCTTCTGTTTTTCGATATCAAATCTCACATAGCATCCGAACAAATACGCACAGCTGATTACCCCCCCCCCCCCCCTCTTCCCACAATATCAGTAAGAACGCTTTCTAATCCTATAAAGCAGCGGGAGCAATAAAAGCCTTGAACAGAGAGATTAAGAGAATTCTGAAGTCAACTTACAAATTCAGTGAAATTCGAAGTGGGAAAGACATAAAGATTAATTTCCATCTGTCAAACAATGTGCCTTTCAGTCTGAATGCATGGATTCTTTTACAACCCTCACCTTCAGACAAGACATCCATCCCCCGATGTAGAATCAGTTAATTGTTTAAGATTGAATGTATCGGTTCAATTCCCTCCTGGCTGTCGTTTCTTCAGATTGCCTGGATTTCCTTCACCAAGTTGCCTTTGGATTTTTCAAGGGCATGAAGGGAGAAAGGCTTGCATTGATATAGTACCACTGGATGCCTCAAAGCACTTTTCACCCCTTCCCCCCCACTCACCCACTGGGTGAATTTTTGGTGGATGGGGCATGGTGGATGGGGCATGTAAAATACATCAGTTGGGTAGCCTACCTCGTTCCGATCCATCTCTGACCCGCTCCCCATAATACAAGAAGGGTGTCGTGGACAGGGTGCTGTTATGTAGCATAGTACCACCATTGGCTGGTGTAATGTCATGCAAGACGCAGTGATATGCCTGGGACTCGCTGCCGGAGGAGGTGGCGGAAGCAGGGACGATAGTGACATTTAAGAAGCATCTTGACAAATACATGAAGAGGATGGGAATAGAGGCATACGGACCCAGGAAATGTAGAAGATTTTAGTTTAGACGGGCAGCATGGTTGGCACAGGCTTGGAGGGCTGTTCCTGTTCTTTGTTCTTTGTTGTTCTTTGATATCATGAGTGCATTTTTGCAAGCTTTTCTGGAGTTCACCGCCGTACCCTGTTTGAGCAACATTTGTAATAAACCTCTTGCTCTATGTTATACAAACTTTTTTTTTTCATCTTTTAAAAAAATATAAATTTAGAATTATTATTTTTTCTAATTAAGGTGCAATTTAGCATGGCCAACCCACCTAACCAGCACATCTTTAGGTTGTGGGGGTGAAACCCACGCAGACACAGGGGGAATGCGCAAACTCCACACGGACAGTGACCCAGGGCCGGGATTCAAACCCGGGTCCTCAGCGCCGCAGTCCCAGTGCTAACCACTGCGCCGCGCGCCGCCCTATGTTGTACAAACCTGACGTGTGCCGCCTCTGATTTTTTTTTTTCTCTTTGCGGCTACCGCAAAGAACATAACAAAAGAGAAAGTGGTAATGAGATCTGGTCCGCAAACAAAAATAAACGGGAGAAAAACAACTTCCGATTTGAGCAATTTTGTGAGCCAGAGTGAGGAACCATCATAGTCCAGGGCCATGCACCGACAGGAGGGAGGTCAGGAGAAATATGATTGACTTCCAAGGTGAAATCACCATGGTGGCAGTAAAAAGAACTCTCAGGTAAATATTTGGACATCGTACAGTTTGTAGCGGGGCGTCCGTCGACCGCGACAGCCGCTAGCGCAAGTAAATGGGGCTTGCAAAGAAAAGGAGGAGACACGGAACTCTTATGAGGAAAAGTTCCAGACGTTCCTTAAAGCCAATCAGACAGCAGCGGACCGGCACACTGTGACTTTTCTCAGCTCCGTTGGGAGGAGAACATCCATCTTGTTATGGAGTGGGAGGAAGGGGGGGGGGGGGTGCGCTGGGAGCTGCAGATGGCGGGTTGCAGGGGGTGGGGGTGGGGAATCAGGGTGGCCCTCGGCCAAATTCCGAGGCCGTTAATTTAAAATTGCCCAAGAGAGAATGAGGGGAAAGTAGGACTGATTTCTCTTGGCTGCTGGTTGTTGGAACCCGGAAGCCTTGGTGGAAGCGATATGTTGAGATAGAATCCAATGGGTTCTCCAAGATAAATTTGGATAGATGGTTGAAATGGGGGACGGTGCAGGTTGATGGTGAGAAAATTGTACAGTGGGATAACTTGTGGATTTATTACACTGAGCAATGTAAGACTAACTTGCCAAGTGCGACTTATATTTGATGTTGTAACGTATCCAGGCATTCCACAAGAGCGTTAACAAATAGAGTTTGACCCCGTGACAGGAAATATAGGGATTGGTGACCAAATGCTTGATTTTAAGGAATGTCTTTAAGGAGGAGAAAGATTTAGAGGGCTAAGGCAGCAGGGAGCATGGCCACCACTGGTGAAAAGATGGACATTGCGGAGTTCCGGGAGGGTTATTGGACTGGTGATAAGGGAGGGGGCGACGCCATGGAGGGATTTGGGAAAAGAGGGGATTTTCCAACAACCCTCCCGGACATTTGAATGGCTGGCCCCATCTGCCGCCGGGGATCCCACCACTGCAGGGCTGGAAAATCAAGGCCCAGGTCCACCATTTGAAAGTCTAGGCCATGCTGGACTGGACCAGCGAGCATGGATTAATGGGACTTAGCGAGGATTGAAATACGTTCAACAGAAACTTGGATGAGCACCATGGAGGCCAGCCACTAGAGAAGTCAAACTCAGAGAGTCAGAGGGTATTACAGCATAGAGAGACCCATTCAGCCCATCGTTCCTGCGCCAGCCATCAAGCACCTATCTCTTCGATGCCCATTTTCCGCACTTTGTCAGTGGCTTTGAATGCTACAGTGTACCCGATACAATAGCACCAAACCAAGTGTAATATTGCAAGCTGGACGTTCTCACAAGGCACCAGCACACAAGTCAAGAGCATGCACGTGCTATTCTCTTGAATAAACTATTGGCATTTACCGTTCCCAATAACATTAAGTCCTTCTCTGAAAGTCAAATGCCAGTCTAAAGCAAATCATCTGTTTTCAAAATAGAAATTGAAATAGTCGGCACTTTCAGTCGGACTAAAATCACATTATTTCTTCAAATACGCGAATAGCTGCTCCAGGCTGTAACCTATCGAGAAAATATTAGCTTTCTTATTTATCCTCCGAAATAGCTCTTTCCTTATGGTTCTCTGTCACACTCGGTTGTCCAGAATGATTGTTTATTAATGTGTGTTGAATCGGGTTGTGCCTCATCTTTTATTTTGGCGAGTCAGCAGGAAATAAATGGCATGTGGGACAATCTGGCAGAGAGTTATCGGGCTGGGTGGAAAAATTAAAAAAATATTACAAGTAAGCTAATATCCATGTATGAGGGAGAGATAATCAAATGTCTTACTGCGTTGAAACAAAAGCACTTTTCCATTAATGGGTTGACTAGCCTGGAAATTGTTGTTGTTGCTGCTGCTCCTGCATTTTCAAAGATTTAATTGAAGGTTACTCTTGGACCTTGAGGGTTAGAAAAGAAACAGCTTAACCCACGGTGGTGTTCTACTCATTTTGTCTGTCTAAGCGATAGCTCTGTTTGAGGGTGCAGATCCACAATTATTAATTAAGCTGTGGTTTCAAGATATTTTAGGAGCTGTTCAAACCCATACGGAAATGAAATGGTGAAACAAAGAAATATATATATACATTTCTCTATAGACGTTTATATATATGTTTCTGGAACCTACCTCTTTGTGCACCTGAGGAAGGAGCAGCGCTCCGAAAGCTAGTGATTCGAAACAAACCAGTTGGACTTTAACCTGGTATTGTAAGACTTCTTACTGTGCTCACCCCAGTTCAACGCCGGCATCTCCACATCGAAACAAAGAAAGGAGGATTTGCATTTATGTGGTGCCTCTCGTGACCTCGGGAAATCCCAAAGTTACTGCTGCAATGCAGGGAATTCAGCTGCCAATTTGCACACCGTAAGCTCTTACGGAATGTGCAATGTGATAGCGAGCAGATAATGGGGTGGGTTCTCTGCTGCCCGCTCCCAGTAGCGGGGTTCCTGCCCGCAGCGCACCCCCACTGTGGGTTTTCTGGTGGCAGGGGATGGATTCAATGGGAAATTTCATCGACAGAAGCAGAAGATCCCGCCGCTAGCCAACAGCGGGCCACCTCTTGCCACCGGGAAACATGCCATGGGGAGGCCAGAGGACATCAACCATCATGATTTTGAGTACCCCGACTAAATGTCGCTTTAACCACTCCACTCTGACTCTCAACATCTCTCGTCTCCCCATGAAACTCAAGACCCTCACCCCTGTTGTCATTCTAGCCCCAGCACTCCCGAATTCTCTGCCTAAACCTCTCTCCATCTCTACCTCTCTGCTTTTTAAGTTGGTCCATATAATTGACCAAGCCTTTTTGTCTCCCAAGATTTCCGCGTCCCGTTCAGTGTCAAACTTTGCCCCAATAACGTTTGTGAAACAGATTAGGACATGGTGAAGATATAATTACAAATAATTCTCCTCTGCTCCCTTGCCAAAACCTAAACAGCCTGCCCAAAACATAGTGCCCACAACTGGAGACAGATCCGCAGCGGAGGCCGCAACAGTATATATTGGAATAAATGGCCTTTTCGTTTTGACGTATGTTTTCCGTCATCGGGTGCAGTTGGTAGCATTCTTGCCTTTGAGTCAGAAGGTTGTCGGTTCAAGTCCCACACAGGATTAAGTGTGGAATTCTAGGCTGATGCTCCAGTGCAGGACTGAGGGTGTGCTGAACTGTTGAATTGCATTGGGTTTGTTTATTGTCACGTGTACCGAGGTACAGTGAAAAGTATTGCTCTGCGTGCAGCTCAAACAGATCATTTACTACAAGAAAAGAAAATACGTAATAGGGCAACATAAGTACACAATGTAAATACATAGACACCGGCATCGGGTGAAGCATACAGGAGTGTAGTATTAATCAGATTAGCCCATAAGAGGGTCGTTTAGGAGTCTGGTAACAGCGGGGAAGAAGCTGCTTTTGAATCTGTTCGTGCGTGTTCTCAGGCTTTTGTATCTCCTGCCCGATGGAAGAAGTTGGAAGAGTGAGTAAGCCGGGTGGGAGGGATCTTTGATTATGCTGCCCGCTTTCCCCAGGCAGCGGGAGGTGTAGATGGAGTCAATGGATGGGAGGCGGGTTCATGTGATGGACTGGGCGGTGTTCACGACTCTCTGAAGTTTCTTGCGGTCCTGGGCCGAGCAGTTGCCATACCAGGCTGTGATGCAGCCTGATAGGATGCTTTCTATGGTGCATCTGTGAAAGTTGGTCAGAGTCAATGTGGACATGCCAAATTTCCTTAGTTTTCTGTGTAAGTATAGGCGCTGTTGTGCTTTCTTGGTGGTAGCGGAAACCGGAGCGCCCGGAGGAAACCCACGCAGACACGGGGAGAAAGTGCAGACTCCGCCCAGACAGTGACCTAAGCCGGGAATCGAACTCGGGTCTCTGGCGCTGTGAAGCAACAGTGCTAACCACTGTGCTACCGCGTGGCAGAAAGAACAGAAAATGCGTCGAATGTACAGCAGAGGAAGGATAGAGTTGAGGAAAACACACGCAAAGCGAGCGGCTGGAACACCCTTTGATAACTGCCTGAAACTCCCAATATCTGTTCTCCCTGCGTAGAGATGTGCACCAGGGCTCGAAACTGTCCTATTTCTCATTCGGGCTACTTACCACCTTCACAAACAATTTGCAAAGAGTTGCAATGGGCCATAATTACAGTGTATTAAAGATACGAGGGGTGTGTGAGGGGACTGAATGGAACCTTAAGAACACCAAGGAACGAAGTAAATTAATAGGAAAAAACAATTTCAAAAGGAGAGAGGAGTGCAAGAGGGATAAGCAATCGACCTATAGGCAATAACCAATTGAAGCTGAAGTAAACCACATTCAGCGCTTCAATCTATCCAAGTCAGATAAGAGTAAAGCTTCGGTGTTGCAACCGTTGAACTCAAATCTGCCAGAACTCCAGCCATTCTCCATCTATTACTCACTGCAAATAACTCACCGACCGCTGGCAAGAAACTTTGAGGACAGCCGATCGTCCAACGAGGAAGCTCGTCTCCTCTTGAATCGTTTCTCCCCAATGACAAATGGTTCCAGGTCAGTTATTGTTTTCGGGAAGAATAATGAATCGGCAGCTGGCTGAGCGCCGTCGATGGGTTTTCCGGAGACGAGCTCACCTGAAAAAAAAGTCAGTTGATATTTTTATTCAACCAGTGGTCCATCATTGATGCCAGAAAGGCATTACTGACGGACGACCACTATCAGCTTCAATCTGCTTCGTGTACCACATGACACTTACCTTCAGGTGAAAACAAATGACATAAAATGCCCAAAGATTGACAATTCCACCCGAAATGAAAAGTAATTTCCACTGTTTTGAGATTTCATTCCTTTTCGCTTTCCTTGTGCGACTCGCCTCTCTGCGTGAGGTAATGTCGTGCGAAGGCTTTACATTCCCTCTGCCCCTGGACCGACATGTGCTGCTCAGAATGTTGCTCAAACTTCTTCAGGTTCCGTATCGCCGCCGGCAGCGCGGTAGCGTTAATTGTGCTGCAGACCGAAGATGTAAAAAGAAAGCAAGAGCTGTGCATTTATGTAGCGCCTTTCAGGACCTCCCGAAACACATTTCAGCCAATAAAGTCCTGAATGCTCCAGCTGTTGGGGTTCTCCCGCCAGGGGTGCGCCCCCCACCCCCCCCCAGTGAGTTTCCCGGCGGCGTGGGGTGGCTTCAATGGGAAACCCCGTTGACAAGCGGAGGGAGCGGAGATTCCCGCCGTCAGCGAACAGCGCACCAAGAAACACACGGCTGGGGGAAGCGGAGAATTCGGCCCAGAGACACTTCTCTAACGTATTCTAACCCCAAAATCACCGTGGATGTCAGGTGCGGTCGATGGGGTGGCACATTCACACTCACAAAGTCCTGGGTTCCACTTTAACAGTGCCTACCCGACAGTGTCAGGGGAAGTGCTCTCTCCTTCCCCCCCCCCCCCCCCACCCCGCCACGGAGCCTATATTTACCTCTGCACCCCCGTGGGATCCCCTCCACTGCTTCTCATTTGGCCAAAGGCGTTGTAAACCTCGCCGATGACGGCACGTGCCGCCATTGTCGAGGTTAGAATATTTAGTGAGGAGAGATCATGTGGCTGGAGGAGGGCTCGGCAATAATATTAAAATTCGAGCCAATCTATTCGAATGGGGTTCGCGCCCGAACCTCGTGACATGGCCGGGGAGGGGGGGGGGGGGCGACAAAATCGGGAAATGGGATTTCTCCAGCGAGCATTGCGTTCCCTGATTCTTGCGGGATTTAATCGCCACCCCGATCACTATAACATTGCTGCGTGTGGGAGCTTGCTGCGCTCAAATTGGTTGTTTTGCTCCCTGCATTACAACGGTGATTACAGTTCAAAAACTACCCCACTGGTTGTAAATGGCTCTGAAATGTCCGATGTGGCGAAATGTGCTCTATAAGTGTAAGTTTTTCTTTCCGTGTTGGAAACCTGAAATAAAGACAAAACACTCTGAAAATACTCAGCAGACAAGACAGCAGCTGTGGAATGGGAGACAGAGAAAGGGATATTCCGGCCCTGCCTGCTGCCGGAATCACCCAACCTCGCCGAAAATCAATGGACTTTTGGCTGGCTCGCTGCATTCCCGGCGACGAGTCCGGAAACTCTGGGAAGAGGCAGCATTTAAGGTCGATGGCTTCTCACTAGAAACCAGCGTACCTCTACTGGCCCTCTAAGTGACCTATCCATTTAGCCCCCAGATAAAGGACATAACTAACTACTAATTTAACAGCCAACAGCCTGACCTTTGCCACCCTGCCAAGGAACCAGGGGGCAAACGTTTGGCAGTTGTGGTACTTACTCCTTCACGTGTCCAGCGCCGTCTTTGCAGCTCCCTCCTATCTTAGCTGAAGGTCTTTGCAGTAGAGGCGAGACGATAGACGTTCACTCTCAACAGAAGCTAAGCAGATGTGCACAGCGGGTGCCAGAGGCTCTTCTCGGAGTGTGCCAACAAGTTGCCATTTATCGTCAAGTAACTGGCCTGAACAGGCTGATGCAGAGATATCTTCGCGTTTTCAATGCCGTTCCCACCGAGTTCTACCCTGAGACACATGAGGGAGTCGGCCATTTGTATTGAAATTGCCTCTTGCTCCAGTTATCTTTTGCTGTAAATGAGAATCCGTTAAATAAATGGAACATGTTCCCCTAACGCTATGCAATCTCCCTCAATGCCTTGATATATCTGTGTCCATAAAAGTTGTGATTTTTAGTGTTATGACTTCTACAAAGCCCCGTCAGTTACCCAATTCATTAAATAAACAGCGTCGGGAATTGACACCATTTTACACCTGCAGGATTACTCTGAAAGGCCCCACGTTTAACCCTGACACACGTGGTGGTTGCCGTCAATGCAAGTGGCAAGTATGAAAAATCTCTATTGACTGTTCCGACAATGAAAGAAGTAAAGGCTTGAATTTATATCGCACTTTTCAAACCCCTCAGGACGTCCCAAAGCATTTAACATCCAATTAAACACTTCTGAAGTTTAGTCACTCTTGGAGTGTAGGGAATTTGGCTATCAAATATTCACAGTGAACTCACAGTAATGCGATTCTAACCAGATCATCTGTTTTAGCAATGTCAGTTTTGGGGTAAATATTGGTGGGTTGATGGGTCACTGAGGATAACTCCCCTCGTTGCTATTTTGAAATCAGATCTATTATCTCCACCTGAAAGTTTACTCGGGATCTCAGCTTAATGCCACAACCAAAATGCTGCACCTCCAACAGTGCAGCACTCCCTCAGGTAAGCAGTGAGAATATCGGCCCAGGTTTTGTGCTTAACCCTCTGACAGGGGATCTGAACCCACCACAACCACAATGATTATTATCTACATAATGTTTGCATAATTGGAAAATGCAAATGAAATATTCAAGCGTGTCACTTGTCTGTCTCAATTTGAATGCCATTGGCTCAAGTCTTCAATGCATTTATAATAATAATAATATTCTTTATTATTGTCACAAGTAGGCTGACATTAACGCTGCAGTTGAGTTGCTGTGAAAAATGAAATGAAATGAAAATCGCTTATTGGCACAAGTAGGCTTCAATGAAGTTACTGTGAAAAGCCCATAGTCGCCATATTCCGGCGTCTGTTCGTGGAGGCTGGTGCGGGAATTGAACCGTGCTGCTGGCCTGCCTTGGTCTGCTTTAAAAGCCAGCTCTTTAGCCCTGTGCTAAACCAGCCCCTAGTTGGCACACTCCGGCGCTTGTTCGGGTACACTCGAGGAAGAATCCAGAAGGTCCAATTCACCCAACAAGCACGCCTTTAGACTGTGGGAGGAAACCGGAGCACCCGGAGGAAACCCACGCACACACGGGGAGAACGTGCAGACTCCGCACAGACAGTGACCCAAGTCAGGAATCGAACCTGGGACCCTGGCGCTGTGAAGCAACTGTGCTAACCGCTGTGCTACTGTGCTGCCCGGCGCAGTTTGTATTTATTGAACTTGCTTCTTGGGGTGCTGTTATTTGTCCTTGCTGTATTTTTGTGAGTCTTGATCTGGACGTTATGGTTCCATCATCTCAGTTTCTGAATCTTAGCCTGGGTTTGTTACTCTCACTGTTTATCTATTTATTTACAGTGCTTATGCTTCACAGCGTGGATCCTTCACTTGGGCATGTTGCTGGTTTCAGGAATGCTTTAATCAAGGATGAAGGACATTCTGGGAGAGTTCGTATTTTTAAGAGCTAACGATGTTCCTCGAAAAGGCAGCACTTTACACAAAAAGGTAATGAAGCAGTTTTAAGGAAGCCGGAACTTTCTTGACCCTGGTGGACTGTTTGCACAAGGGCCACATAATGATTTATGGCTTTGAAAAAAACAATGCCTGGAAAACTGCGTTTTCAAAAAGCTGGCTTTTGTTTGGCTTCGGAAGGCAAGAAGGTAAAACCGCTTGGGTGAAGCACACGGCAGATCCTGCAGTTCCAGACCCAGTCCCGAAGCAGAGAATGAACGGAAGCTGCTCCGAAATTTCTCTACTTTCTGAAACCAACAGACTGGGCATTTTCCTCGAGCGAAGCTGAAACGCTGTGCAGGAGTCGTTGATCGTTTCGCCGCCCCGTTCTGAGAAAAGAACTGCAGAACCTGGCCGCATGTTCAAGGATTGATATTTAACCTTATATTATTTTGTGTGTGTGCGCAAGTGTGCGTGCCTGTCAACTTTGCGTGTGCGTGGTGTTTCTGGGTGTCCGAGTGCGCGTGTGTTTGGGTAATGAGAAAGACTTATCATTATACTTTCATATTTCATACTGTATGTTAATAAGCTTTCCCATTCTACTTGACAAATCTGGGGGCGGGATTCTCCGCCAGCGGGATGCTTCATTTTGCCGGCAGCCCGAGGTTTCCCGACGGTGTGGGGCTGCCCCACAATGGGAAACCCCAATGAGCAGCTGGCGAAACGGAGCATCCCGCTGAGCCAGAAGTCTGACGTGGCGGGACGGAGAGTCCAGCCCCTGGTTTTATAATAAACAAATAATGGTGTTTCTTGAAGAAATCTGGGGCTGAATTCCCTGCCCTGCGATGCCGGCAACGCGGATCGCGATCAGACGGAGAAGCGGGCGCCCGGATGAAATCGAGGTTTGTGCCAGGAGCTGAACTGACCGCTATGCTCCGGCCGCCCGCTGGAGGATGCTTGAGGATGAAAATGGGTCCCAATGACCCACTTCCATCCACTTAGCAGACCGTTCACCAGAGTCTCCGAATCCTCGCGGTTCTCCGATTCTCCTGCGTGTTCACTGCGGGCATCACCAAACGGGAGCCTGACGTGGTGACGTTGCGCTGAGACAAGGGGGTAACCCCTGAAGGCAGTTGCCCCGAAAGTCCATCCGAGGGCCACGATTCCCCCACAATTCACTACCTGCCCACCCCTCCCCTACCAGACCCTCCCCCACTGCCCGTCACGGAGACCCCTAAAACGGGAGACCATTTGTGCATTCCGGAAAAGAGAACAGCTGTGATCTGTGTTTACGCCCCTCAGATCCTTTAGAATCCAAGTTTCCGACAAAATCGGGGGGGGGGGGGCGCTTTCACGATGCTCCGCCCCCACCAAAGCGGCGTACTCTCCGCGTACGGCGCGCCACTTATCGACGGCCTCAGGACATTGCCTGAGGCCCGCTCCCCGATGCTCCGCCCTCGACCGGCCGAGTTCCCGACGGCGTGGGTCTCTCATGGTCTCACCCGCCGGGAACTCGGCGTGGCGGCTGCGGGCTCAGTCCAGCGCTGCCATAGTCAGGGGAGGGCCGAGCCCCAGGCATGGGGGACATTATTTGAGGCTGGGGGCACTGTGAGGAGGTGCTCCGGGGTGCGCGGACCGGCCGAAGTGTGGGACTATTTTGCGGGCCGAGTCCGTGAGCGGCCGCCGCCATGGTGCACCGAACGGCCGCTGCAGACCGCCGCTGTGCACATGCGTGGCCACGGACACGGCGGTTCTCCAGGGCATATCGGCAGCTAGAGCCCTACACTGCCTTCCCACTAGCCCCGAGCAAAACGGGGATTCGGTGGCCACCTTGCGCCAGTTTTTCCGCGGCGGCGTGGGAACATAGCCCCAGAATCGGAGAATCCAGCCTCATATTGAATCACGTAGCCAGCTGGAGAAATCATATAAATATCCGTTGTGACCCGTGGAGTGGTGGAACTAGAAACAGATTGTGTACTCCTCCCATTTCGATCGTAACACCGGTCACAGTCTTCAAGAGTCCACATGAGTTCTTTTACCACCTCGTTCTGGAATTTCCTCCCTAAATAGCTTGAACTATCTTCCCCCCTGCAGGATGCTCCTTCAAATCTATCGCTTTGACCAAGCTTTCGATCTCCTGGTGGGGGGGGGCGGTACAAATTATTTTTTGAAGTTTCCAGCAGAGCGCCTTGGCAATTTGTGCTCGGTTTAAAGGCGCTATGTAAATGCAAGTTTGTGTTTGTCTGGTGGGGTGGCAACATTCGAAAACTTTATCGGTTTGACAACCTCAACATTCAGGGTGACCAGTGCTTCAATATCAGTGAGGAGCAGACTGACTACGATGATGGATATCGTGAAGCCAATCTCCCCCTCGAGCCCATTCCACTGCTCTATAGGATCATGGTTGATCTGACTGTGGCCTTAAATCCACTTTTGCTATCTGTCCCCCATAACTCTTGATTTCCTTGTCAATCAAAAATACGTCTAACTCAGCCTTGAACTTACTCAATGACCCAGCCCCCACTGCTATTTGGGGGATAGAATTCCAAAGAATAATGGCCCTCCGAAGAAGAAATTTCACCTCATCTCCACCTGCAATGGGAGGCCCCTTATTATTAAACTGTGTCCCCCTACTTCTAGACTCTCCCACGAGAAGGAACACCTTTCAGTATCCACTCTGTCAAGCTCCCACAGGATCATATATGTTTCAGTAAGATCACCTCTCATTATTCTGAATATAGTATAGGTCCAGCTTTCTCAGCCTTCCCTCATATGGTAACCCCTTCATCCCAAGAATTAGCCTAATGAACCCTGTTTGAACTTCCTCAGATGCATGCATATTCCTCATGAAGCTGAGAATTGTACATAGGCGGCACGGTAGCACAGTGGTTAGCACCGTTGCTTCACAGCGCCAGGGTCCCAGGTTCGATTACCGGCTTGGGTCACTGTCTGTGCGGAGTCTGCACGTTCTCCCCGTGTCTGCGTGGGTTTCGTCCGGGTGCTCCGGTTTCCTCCCACATTTCAAAGATCCACATCAGTCCAAAGATTTGCAGGGTACGTGGATTGGCCATGATAAATTGCCCTTAGTGTCCAAAAAGGATAGGTGATGTTGCTGGGTTAAGGGGATAGGATGGAGGTGTGGGCTTGGGTAGGGTCCTCTTCCCAAGGGCCAGTGCAGACTCAATGGGCCGAATGGCCTCCTTTTGCACTGTAAATTCTATGATTTTCCAGGTGCAGCCTCACCAATACCCTGTGCAGCTAAAGCAAGAATTTCCCAACCTGTATGCTCCATCCCCCTTACAATAAACGGCAACATCCCATTTGCCTCCCTAATTACTTGCTACACCTGCATGCTAATTTCCTGTGATTCATGTGCAAGGACACCCAGATCCTTCTGTACTGCAGAATTCTGCAGTCGTTCTCTACTGAACTAATATTCTGCCTTTCTGTTCTCCCTGCCGAAGTGGACAACCTCACATTTTCTCACATTATACTCCATCTGCCAATGTTTTACTCACTTGCTTGATCTAACTATATCCTTGGTATTTATTTGCTTCATCCATCAACTTGCTTTCCTGCCTATCTTTGTATCATCAGCAAACCTGACCGCAAAGCCCCTCGTCAAGTAATTAATATAGATCTTATGCAGTTGAGGCCCCAGCACTGGTCTCTGTATTACTCCACCAGTTACGATTTGCCAACCTGAAAATTACCCAGTTATCCCAACTCTGTTTCCTGTTGGTTAGCTAATATATCAGTCCCAATACCATGACCTCTTATCTTGTGCGGTAACCTTTTATGTGGCACTTTATTGAATGTCTTTTGAATATCCAAATACACTGGATCTACTAGTTTCCCTTTATCCACCCTGCTTATGACATCCTCAAAGGACTCCAATAAATTAGTCAAACATGATTTGCCTTTCACAAAACCTTATTGACTCAACCTTATTGTGTTCTGACTTTCTAAACATCCTGGGCTGGATGCTCCACCCCGCCGCGCCACATTTCTGTAGTCCGGATGGTCAATGTGGTTTCCCATTATAGAACATAACATAGAAAAATACAGCACAGAACAGGCCCTTCGGCTCATGATGTTGTGCCGAACTTTTGTCCGAGATTAAGAACAAATTAATCTGCACCCCATTATTCTACCGTAATCCATGTACCTATCCAATAGCCGCTTGAAGGTCCCTAATGTTTCCTACTCAACTACTTCCACAGGCAGTGCATTCCATGCCCCCACTACTCTCTGGGTAAAGAACCTACCTCTGACATCCCCCCTATATCTTCCACTATTCACCTTAAATTTATGTCCCCTTGTAATGGTTTGTTCCACCTGGGGAAAAAGTCTCTGACTGTCTACTCTATCTATTCCCCTGATCATCTTATAAACCTCTATCAAGTCGCCCCTCATCCTTCTCCGTTCTAATGAGAAAAGGCCTAGCACCCTCAACCTTTCCTCGTAAGACCTACTCTCCATTCCAGGCAACATCCTGGTAAATCTCCTTTGCACCTTTTCCGAAGCTTCCACATCCTTCCTAAAATGAGGCGACCAGAACTGTACACAGTACTCCAAATGTGGCCTTACCAAGGTTTTGCACAGCTGCATCATCATCTCACGGCTCTTATATCAGTCCCAATATATCATTGTGGGACAACCCCATGCCATCAGGAAATCCCCGTGCTGCCGGAAAATGGAGCATCCCGCCGGCGGAGAATCTCGCCCCGGTATCTGCCTCTTTAGTAATGGATTCTAGCATTTTCCCAATGACAGACATTAATAGATCAACTAGCCTGGATTTTCTTTCTTTCTGTTGCTCTGTTATTTTAGCATATTGGTGTTAGATTTGTGGTTTTACTCAGTTAAGTAACCTCCTGTGCCAGGGTGAAAACATTCAAGGCTTTAAGTAACAACTGAAGGAAGAAAAGAAACACTTGCCCAATATGATCTGGGGCTGGATTCTCCTCATCCCGGTGCTGAAATCGCGTTCGCCGATGGGGCGGCAAATCCATTTTGGCACCGAAATCTGGAGCGCCGCCATTTTCTAAATTCTCCGTGCCCCGTAAATCGCGTACTCGTGGTGCACCGAGTATCCACCCCCTCAGTCCGGGGCCGCCTCACAGTCAGGGGAGGGCTGATAGGCGGGCAGGGGGGCTTCAGTCGGGGCTGGGGGCAATGTGAGCGGGAGGTTGGGGGCCAGCGGGCGGCCGATGCAGGGCGCTCCAGGTCCGCGGGCTGAGTCCGCCATGGAGCATCAACTTACGCGCACGGAATCGGGGCCAGTTCCTCGATTCTCTGGCCCCTGGAAAGCAGCGTACTCGGAGCGTATGCTGCGCCGCGTATCACCAACCTGCAGCTATTGCCAGAGGCCCACCCAGCCATTCACCACCCCCGACCGGCCGAAGTCCCGATGCCGTCGATCTAATGTGGTCCCAGCCGTTCGGGGCACCCACGTGGGGGCTGCGGACTCAGTCCACGGCTGTCATGGTGTCAGGGGCGGGATGGGCGGAGGGCCTGGCGTGAAAGGCCACAGTTTTCACGACGACGTGGGAACATAGTCTCCAAAATGGAGAATCCAGCCCCTGTACTTTTCTAAAAGGTTGTGCCAATAACCATTCCCTTTACCAGATGTCACTCTTGTCCAATCAGAAGTGTGTGTGTAAGAGGTAAAAAGAAAGATTTGTATTTTCATCGCACCTTTCATGACCTCACAACATCCCGGAGTATGTTTGAAATGGAGTCACTGTTGGGAACACAGAGGGCAAGCTCATGCACAGCAAGATCCAACAATGCGACAATGCCAGATAGCGGTGTTGATTTTAGAGCTAATCATTGACCAGGACACAGGGGAGGACTCCCCTGCCCTTTTCAAAATGGTGTCATGGAAGCTTTTGTCTTCACCTGCGAGAGCAGGTGGGGCCTTGGATTAGCGTCTTCTCTGAAAGACTACACCTCAGATGGTGCAGCACTCGCTCACTGCACTGAGGTTTCAGCCTAGATTTTCTGCTCGAATGCCGGAGTGAGAGTCAAAGACGCTGAGGCAAAGCTAACATCTAGAACAACGGTCTGCTTCTCACACTTTAGGCCCTCTCGTGCGTAACAGGTGCTCATGTGCTGGAGAACTTTCTGTTATCGCCAAGTAGATGTGATGAAAGATAGTTTGCAACTCTATGCTCCCATTCCGTCTGAGGGAATTTCTTCCACACGGTTACCTGGGGCGGGATTCTCCGCAAACCGGCGTGATGTCCGCTACCCGGCGCCAAAAACGGCACGGATCACTCCGCCGTCAGGCCGCCCCTAAGGTGCGGAATTCTCCGAACCTTTAGGGCCCAAGCCCTTACCTTGAGGGGTTAGGCCCGCGCCGGAGTGGTTTCCGCTCCCCCGGCTGGTGGGAAAGGCCTTTGGCGCCATGCCAGCCGGCGCCAAAAGGAATTCGCCGGGCGACGCATGCGCGGGAGCGTCAGCAGCTGCTCACGGCATCCCCGCGCATGCGCAGGGGAGGGGGTCTCTTCCACCTCCACCATAGTGAAGACCATGTCGAAGGTGGAAGAAAAAGAGTGCCCCCCGGCACAGGCCCGCCTGCCAATCGGTGGGCCCTGATCACGGGCCAGGCCACTGTGGGGGCACGCCCCGGGGCCAGATTGCCCCGCCCAGGACCCCGGAGCCTGCCCGCGCCGCCTGCTCCCGCCGGTAAGGTAGGTGGTTTAATCCACGCCGGCTGGTGAGGGTTGACAGCAGCGGGACTTCAGCCCATCGCGGGCCGGAGAATCGCCGGGGGGAGCCGCCGACCAGCGCGATTCCCGCCCCCGCCGAATCTTTGGTGGCGGAGAATTCGGGACACGGCGGGGGCGGGATTCACACCAGCTCCCGGCGATTCTCCGACCCGGTGGGGGGTTGGAGAATCGCGCCCCTGATATCCAACTTGTTGTCCTTTGGATTTTTTGTTTATTGTCACGTGAAAAGTATTTTTCTGCGAGCAGCTCAACAGATCATTAAGTACATGAAAAGAAAAGGAAATAAAAGAAAATATATAATAGGGCAACACAACATGTACAATGTAACTACATAAACACTGGCATCGGATGAAGCATACAGGGTGTAGTGTTAATGAGGTCAGTCCATAAGAGGGTCATTTAGGAGTCTGGTGACAGTGGGGAAGAAGCTGTTTTTGAGTCTGTTTGTGCGTGTTCTCAGACTTCTGTATCTCCTGCTCGATGGAAGAAGTTGGAAGAGTGAGTAAGCCAGGTGGGAGGGATCTTTGATTATGCTGCCCACTTTCCCCAGGCAGCGGGAGGTGTAGATGGAGTCAATGGATGCCTGGATTGGAGGAGTGGGTTGGGTAAGACGGGATATTTTCGAAACCAAAAACGTCCACTCTGGCCAATGCCTGTTGCTCAATGTGAGACACTACAGTGTTTGCACTCTGGTCCAATGCGTGGCTTTGAGAGCCATGGGTCCAATCAGCACATCTAGATTAGTGCATTCATTTTCTCTTAAAGCTGCCTTGAGGCTCAGTGCCTGTGCATTAAGTGTGAAGCTGAGTTAGGGACGAGATGACTTCAGCTCTTAAATGTTGCACACTGTGTTAGAACTTGCTGTAGTCTTAGGGGTTGACATTTAAGCGCCTTAAGAAATCGATGGGAAAGGTGAAGGCTAACGCCCATCAATGTGAAGTGTAAGATCTAACGCCACATTGAGGAGTTCAAATTCGTGTAAGGTCTAGGCAGTGTAGGAAGAGAGTAACTTTTCTCATTGGTGGAATTGAACCAAGGGACCCTGATTTAAGGTGAATGGGGAGAGACTTCGGGGAGTTCCAATGCAGTGTACTCGCGTATGAGTCACAGAAAACGTGCCTGCAGGTGCAGCAGATAACAAGGAAAGCAAATGGAATGTTGGCTTTTATACCAAAAGGAATAGAGTGTAAAGGTAAGGAAGTGTCATTGCAACTGTACAAGGCATTGGCGAGATTGCACCTGGAGTATTGGGCACAGTTTAGGTCCCCTTATTTGAGGAAAGATGTAGTGGATTTGGAGGCAGTTCAGAGGGGGGTCACTAGATTGATTCCAGAGATGAGGGGTTTGTCCTACGAGGAGAGATTGAACAGTTTACGCCGATACTCTCTGGAGTTTAGAAGAATGAGGGGAGATCTAATTGAAGTATACAAGATGCTGAAGGTACGGATAAAGGAGACGTGGAGCTGGTGCTTCCTCTTGTGCGGCATTCTGGAACGAGAGGTCAGAATCTTAGAATGAGAGGCAGCAAATTTAAAATAGATTTGAGGAAAAACTACTTCTCCCAAAGGGCTGTGAATCTGTGGAATTCTCTACCCCAGAGTGCGGTGGATGCTGGGACAGAACAAATTTAAGGAGGAGTTAGACAGATTTTTAATTGGTAATGGGTTGAAGGGTTCTGGAGAATGGGCAGGACGTTGGAGTTGAGGTCAGGATGGGATCGGCCATGATCACATTGAGGGTGTTAGCCTCGGGAGGCTAAATTGCCGTCTCCCGCTCCTCGGTCATGTGTTCTGGGGAGGCGGTGCTCTGGGTGATTTCGCAATCCAGCTCTTGGCCGGTAACATTGTAGGCAACAGATGAGGAACCATGATAGAATGGCGGAGCAGACTCGATGGGCCGAATGAGCAGCACGGTAGCATTGTGGATAGCACAATTGCTTCACAGCTCCAGGGTCCCAGGTTCGATTCCGGCTTGGGTCACTGTCTGTGCGGAGTCTGCACATCCTCACCGTGTGTGCGTGGGTTTCCTCTGGGTGCTCCGGTTTCCTCCCACAGTCCAAAGCTGTGCCGGTTAGGTGGATTGGCCATGATAAATTGCCCTTAGTGTTGGGTGGGGTTACTGGGTTATGGGGATAGGGTGGAGGTGTTGACCTTGGGTGGGGTGCTCTTTCCAAGGGCCGGTGCAGACTCGATGGACCGAATGGCCTCCTTCTGCACTGTAAATTCTATGATTCTATGAATGGCCTAATTCTGCTCCTATGTCTTATGAACTTATGACAAAACAATTGGAGGGAATATGCAGGGAAACCCGCTTTTACACAGCAGGTGTTTAAGATGTGCCGCCTGAGAGCGTGGTGGGGGAAATTCAATCACGCCTTTCAAAAGGGCAATTGGACATACAGCTGAAGAGAAAGCGTTTGCAGGGGAGTGGGACTGACTAAATTGCCCTTGCCAAGAGCCAGCATGGTGCGGATGGGCCGAAGGCCGCTTTCTCTGCTGTAAACAATCTATGTTTCTGTGATTCCGAGGCCGCATGATTTCCTTTTTTTTCTTTTCTTTCCCCAAAAGGATGGATTTTAAGTTGCCGAGCGCTCTCTCGAAGCAGATGGCCGTCTCGATAGTATTAGGTTCGAATTAACAGTGTGCCGGCGGGTGGGTGATGGCATGCTTCATTAATGAAATGGGAGCAGCAGGAGTTGCTAATGAATAGGACATCCCGAGATTCCACAGACGGAATTTTCTTCATTGGAAAATTAGTCATGCCGTGTGTCTGGTTCAATTCATCATCAAAACCATGCAACAAACCTTCATCGAAACCAGGGGTTTGAAGGAAACCAAATGCAGCAGTGCAGTGGCGGAAACATTTTGTGCGAGTGTTTGGTAAAGAGCGTGGAATATTCATCAATAGTTGGAGAGTAAAGCAGTACGAGTTCTGGGATTACCCTGTACAGTCATGGATGTATAATATGACATGACAATCCCCCGTCGTTTCAAAGGTGACATCAACCCATTTAAAATAAACAGATTACTGCTCCCGTGAAATTAGAGGGCAAAATAATATCACATAAACATATGCAGGTTTCGCATGCAAACGCACAGCCACACACATTTTTAGGTTGGTGTAAATTGAGATCGGGAGGCTCAAATTAAGAATAAATTATCTGCTGTAGAAATGTGAACCCTCAGTTCTCTTGCGCACAGTACATGGTCATTTTCTTGGAACTAAGTTTTGAGGTCGTATTATGAAGGATGAATCCTTTTGATTTCATTTATAATCTTGCCTCTCATTTTATCGCCACCCCCAGCTCCCCCCTCACCTCCACCCCCCCCCCCCCCCCGCCCCCAACCTCAGCCACTGTCAAAGACTGAACGAGAAGGTTGCATCATTGACACTCAGCTAAGATTCCAAACTCCCAGTGTGACTCGATCGCAACTTGCACCTCTGTAACCTGTAACCTCTGGGTTACGGGGATAAGGTGGGCTTAAGTTGGGTGCCCTTTCCAAGGGCCGGTGCAGACTCGATGGGCCGAATGGCCTGCTTCTGCACTGTAAATTCTATGTAAAATCTATGATTCATGTCCTCCTCCGCGTTAAGATGTGAGTGTGAGATGCTAAAGGTTTAATGAGCGAAAAGGAAAAAAATCAATGCACTGCAGGTGCTGGAAACGTGAAACAAAGTCAGAAAACGCGGCAAAATCTCGACGAGCCTGGGGTTGTTTGTGGGGCGAGAAACAGTATTAACCTCTGAGGGTGATGACTTTTCGTCGGAACTGGAAAACGTTTGAGATGCAACAGGTTTTAAGCAGGTACAGAGGCAGGGAAAGTGGGGGGGGGGGAGCGGAAAGAACAGGAGGGAAGGCAAGTGACAATAGAGATGATGGTTCAAGTAAAGAAACAAAACATAGGTCTCGAGGAGGTGGGATCAAGCCAGCTGCAGATCACAAGGCATTGGTCCCTACAGCTTTGCACTTAATTAAATTCTGAAACAGAATTTGGCAGAGGACCTCGTAGAGATATGACCAAAACCTCAGTCATGAGTAAAACCATTTGACTTTTAATTGACGGATGACACATGCAGTTTGTGGAAATCTACAGGGGAAGCTTTTCTGAACAAAATTAAATATAAAAACATGGACAAAGACAAGGCTTGGACTTTCTCAACCATGGACAGCTTTTTTGTCATTCTGAAATGAATTGACCCAGATTCATGGCAATTCATCATTGAAACCACATATCATTTGGTTTACATCAAGACCCTGGCTTTGGTGAACCTTTGCGAAATTAAAAAAAAATTTTTAAGAGTACCCAATTCTCTTTTTCCTATTAAGGGGCAATTTAGCGTGGCCAATCCACCTCGCCTGCACATCTTTGGGTTGTGGGGGCGAAATCCACGCAAACACGGGGAGAATGTGCAAACTCCACACGGACAGTGACCCAGAGCCGGGATCGAACCTGGGACCTCGGTGCCGTGAGGTAGCAGGGCTAACCCACTGCGCTACCGTGCTGCCCCAACCTTTGCGAAATTGGCAGAAGAAGCCAAAAATCAGGGCCGGGATTCTCCGAGCCTCCGCTCTCCAATTGCGCTCGGCGCGGGGGCGGAGAATTGGCCGTCAGAGCCGCGATCGCGTCCAACGGCATTCCCGCGATTCGCCGGGGACCGGAGAATCACCGGCAATCACGAACGCGCAGTCGACACGGCGCTGGTCGGGGGCCATTGACAGAGGCCCCCACGGCGATTCTCCACCAGAAACTGGCCGAGTTCCTGCCGGCGCGGTTCACTCATGGTTCCACCCAGCGGGCACCCGGAGTGGCGACTCAGTCTGCAGCCGCCCTGGTGGGGGGGGGGAATCCGTCACCAGAGGGGTGGGCCTCCAGGACAGCCAGGCGCACGATCGGGGGACACCGATCAGCGGGCGCGTGCGATCTGGGGGGGGGGGCCTATATTGTCGAGGCCGGCCCTCTGTGTGGGTCCGCCATGTTGCGCGGGGCCGCTGCCAGAAGTGCAGGGCCCTGTATCGGCAGCCGGAGCTGCGTGAGGCATTCCGGTGCCCTGCAAGCCCCCTGCAAAATGGAGAATCACTCTGGACTTTCTCCAGGTAAGTCCAGAGTGATTCCCGCCTGTTTTCTCGCGGGCGTGGGGACATAGCCCCATTATCAGAGAATTCCGCCTCTGGTGTCCCATCTCCAAACACAACGCCTACCATTTCCGCAAGAGCAGGAATGTGCCCGGGTCAGATTTGCCTGTCTGCATTTTGCAGAGGCAGCTTCCCCTGTAAGTAAGCAACTTCCTTTATCATGGTTAATTTTTGTGACTTAGCTGTCTACGGATTTGACCTGGTAGGAAGAGGTCTGACCATTGTGGAGGCTCTTGGAGGGGTGGGTATCCTTTTGCAGAGCTCTGAATCCATTTGAACATAGTCCTGGGCAACTTTGCTTGAAGTCAGGTCCCTTCGGGAAGGTAGGTGTCCCTTCTGGGAGGTCAGGTACCCTTCGGAGTGTTAAACAAACAAAACAAAGAACAAAGAAATGTACAGCACAGGAACAGGCCCTTCGGCCCTCCAAGCCCGTGCCGACCATACTGCCCGACTAAACTACAATCTTCTACACTTCCTGGGTCCGTATCCTTCTATTCCCATCCTATTCATATATTTGTCAAGATGCCCCTTAAATGTCCCTATCGTCCCTGCCTCCACTACCTCCTCCGGTAGTGAGTTCCAGGCACCCACTACCCTCTGCGTAAAAAACTTGCCTCGTACATCTACTCTAAACTTTGCCCCTCTCACCTTAAACCTATGCCCCCTAGTAATTGACCCCTCTACCCTGGGGAAAAGCCTCTGACTATCCACTCTGTCTATGCCCCTCATAATTTTGTATACCTCTATCAGGTCGCCCCTCAACCTCCTTCGTTCCAGTGAGAACAAACCGAGTTTATTCAATCGCTCCTCATAGCTTATGCCCTCCATACCAGGCAACATTCTGGTAAAAAAAGGTGAAGAGTTCGTAAAAAGTGCATAAATGCATTTACTGTCAAGCTCATAGGAGATGCCAAAGATGTCAAAGGCAACTGTCAAACTGTCATGGTATTTAAAACTCCTGTCCTTTAAATCTTTGAAAAATGTCTGGGGGTTTTCAAAATATCATTGCTTTCTATTTCATTCTATCTGTTAACATAAGCCTGATGGATCGCATTGATGGATCCAATGTTCTTTTTTCATATGGGAGTAAATACCTGAATGAAATGTTTGTTGTTAATAAGGATGTAATTGAAGAAATGTAAATGTAGGGATGGCTTTTTTATGAATGAGTGTTTTTTTACATAAAGTCTGCAACAGGCAATTAGAACTTTATTTTATTTAATCTCAACATGGTGTGGGGACCAGTAGTGAACGGTTTCCTGGTGAAGGGGTTAGATCCCAGAGCCTTGGGTAGATAAGGCGAGCTGCATATTAGAGCGAGACTAGCTGCCCACTCTAATATGCAGATCCCATTAGATCTCGCGAGGCGTGGCGAGCAGGGTAGATCCCGGAAGCGGCCTATCCCGGCATTTACCGGTTCCGTCGGGCCCCGTTCGCTTGAACAGAGGCGCAACGTGGCTGGCAGATCAGGCCCCTTATTCCAACTGCGTTGTGACTCTGGTCAAGTGGGGGTTGGCCTGATTACGCACTAGCCCAAAGTTGTCGTCATAATGGGCACTGAGGTCTGCCTATGGTTACACTCTTATGCGTTGGCATGGTAGGTGGAAGGGAAAAGAATGGCATGTGGGGTTGCATGGGGTTGGCATGAGTTGGCACGCAGTTGGCACAGGGGCTATGAAGAACTATGGGGTTGGGTAGAAGTGCACAGTTATGCATGGAAGATATGACAGGGTTAGCACTGTTGCTTCACAGTGCCAGGGATCCGGGTTTGATTCCCGACTTGGGTCACTGTCTGTGCGGAGTCTGTACGTTCTCCCCGTGTCTGTGTGGGTTTCATCCGGGTGCTCCGGTTTCCTCCCACAAGTCCCAAAAGACGTGTTGTTAGGTGAATTGGACATTCTGAATGCTCCCTCTGTGTGCCTGAACAGGTGCCGGAGTGTGGCGACTAGGGGCATTTCGCAGTAACTTCATTGCAGTGTTAATGCAAGCCTACTTGTGACACTAATGAGGATTATTATTATTATCACTTCTCTCAGCCCCACTGGCTCCTCAAATGACTGCCTCTTGGGGCTGGTTTAGCACAGTGGGCTAAACAGCTGGCTTGCAATGCAGAACAAGGCAGCAGCGCGGGTTCAATCCGCATACCACCCTTTCTGAACAGGTGCCGGAATGTGGCGACTGGGGACTTTTCACAAGTAACTTAATTGAAGCCTACTTGTGACAATAAGCAATTATTATTATTATCTTCTCTTCCTCAACCTCTGGGAACACCAACTCCCCAATAATCATTCTGTATCCCCCCTTCTCCCCCCTCGGCCTTATATAACTTCTCGTAATACCCCTGAACATCTCATTTAACTTCCCCAACTCCGACACCGCCTCTCCATTCTCCGCCTGCACCCTTAAAATTTTCCTAGGCGCCACCAGGCCACCACTACAGGTGGGCCAACATACAGTTTACTTTCTCTCCATACGCAGACTGCACCTCCCCTCGTCCTCCGCAGCTGACCCCCCGCTTTGCCCGTCGTCCACCTATCAAACTGCCCCTGCCACCTCTTCCTCGCCACCAACAACTCCTTCCTGTGGGCCCCAGAGTATCTCCGATCAACCTCAACTATCCCGTCCAGCAGCCGCCAGTTGTCCTCCCTCCTCCTTCTACCCCTGTGAGCCTCGAACCACCGCCTTCAATGCTTCCCAAAACAAGGCCACCGACACCTCCCTGTTCTAATTAAACTCCACATAATTCCAAATTGCCAGTCTCATCTTTTCACAAAGCACCTCCACCCAAAGACCCGAATCCAGCCTCCACTCCGGCCTCGGCACCTGCCCCGAGCTGAGCCTGACCTCCAGCCAACGTGGCGCGTGGTCCGAAATCACAATTCCCGCACACTCCGCCCCCACCACCCCCGTCAGCACGGTCCGACTCACCACAAAGAAATCGATTCTAGAATAAACCTTATACATGTGAGAGAATAAGGAGAATTCCCTCCCTCCCGGGTTCCTGATCCACCACAGATCCACCATCCCCATATTCTCCATAAACCCTCCCGTCTCCTTCGCCATCCTCGACCTTCCCATTGACCCGCAGCTCGACCTGTCCACCTTCGGCTCCATTACACAGTTAAAATCTCCGCCCATAATCAGTCGGTGTGTTTCCAAGTCCAGAATCGCTCCCAGCAACCTCTTTACGAACCCTGCGGGCGGGACTCTCTAATCCTAAGGCTAAATGTTGACGCCGTCGGGAAACGCCGTCGGGAAACATGGCCTCAGGATCAGCAATTCTGGCCCCTACAGGGGGCCAGCACGGCACTGGAGCGGCCCTTGCTGCTCCAGCTGCTGATCCCGGCGTCAAATGGGCGCCGGCCCTAACGCAACATGGCGCAGGGCTACAGGGGCCGGCGCGGAAGGAAGGAGGCCCCCAGCCCGAGAGGCCGGCCTGCCGATCAGTGGGCCCCGAGCACAGGCCAGGCCACAACAGAGTCCCCCCCCCCAACTCCCCACTGGGGTCAGACCCCCTACTCCCCCACACCGAGGTCCCGCCAGCTGAGAGCAGATTAGAACGGCGCCCGGCGGGACTCGGTTTTTCTGTTACGGCCACTTGGCCCATCCTGGGCGCCGACGCCAATGGCAGAGCGGAGAATCGCGTCCCACTGTCGGGGTGGCGTGGCGCGGTTCGCGCTGGCCGCGGGGATTCTCTGGCCCGGCCCCGGGCTGAGAGAATCCCGCCCTGCGTCTTTCCAGTTAGGCGCATATACATTGACTAACATCACCGGCATCCCCTCCATCACCCCGCTCACTATCACACACCTTCCCCCTGGGGCCCACACTCCCCTGGCCCCCACAAACCCGTTTCAACAAAATGGCCACCCCCTCCTCGACTTCGAATCTAATCCCGAATGAAATACTTGCCCACCCCTCCCTTCCTCAGCCTAACCTGACACTTCACCTGGAGCTGCGTCTCCTGCAGAACAATCATCTCCGCTCTCAAACCCCTCAGATGTGCAAAATCCTGGGACCTCTCCACTGGTCCACTTAGGCCCCGGACGTTTCAAATCACGACTCTTACCGGAGGCTTACATCTCCATTCCCCTCTACCGTCCGCCATCATCCCTCATCAGTTCTGTCTCACTTAATCCTGCGCTGAACCGCGCCTATCCCTGACGGCCCCCCTCTCTGCCCATGACCATGATCAACCTCCCATCTTGCCACTTCACAGTCCCACTCCCTTCCCCTCACGTGGCCACACCTCGTGACTTCCTTTCCAACCTCACCTCCGTTCACTAGCAATGCTTGCTAGCGTAATAACTCCTGCCCAAAGGCCCCCCCTTGCATACCCTCCCTCTCCTCTCCCCACCAGTCCCTCCTTAACCTGCGCAAACGGCACCTTACCCCCCGGAATACCGACAAGATCATTGACCCCATCCAAAGGGCCCTGTCATGCACACCTCTTACACCAAAAAGAAAACACCTAAATTCACAAGTAACCTGCTCCCAAAACCATGTCAAAAGGCGGGAGGGTGGGGGAGTGATCGCTACCTTTGCAAACTTACACCTCTCACAAACCTGTGCAACCGTACAATCACCGCTCATGGCGGCTCCCCTGCTCTCGCTTCTGCCTCAAGGACCGGAGGGCCCTATCCACCACTGGGGCCTAGTCCAGCACTTTCTCCTCCACCAACCTGGCCAGCGTCCTAGAACAGTACTTTGTGGCGCTGGTTCCTTCCGCACTCTCTGGCAGATCCACAATCTGTAAATTCTGCCGCCCGGGCCGGTTCTCCTGCTCCTTCACCTTCACCCGCGGCGACTTGCATAGAGCCCCCAGGATGCCCACCTCCAAAGACACAATCCGATCACTCAGGCCGCACACCACCTTCTCTGTCTCGTGTACTGTCGTCCCTTGCACCTCGAGGCACTTCTCCACCCGGTCCAACAACCCTGGCAGATGTGCCACTCAGCCCCAATCGCCTTCGACCAGTCGCTCTGCATCTCCTCCCTTGGCTGGTGAAATTCCTCCTTGATAAAGGTCATCAACTGCTCCACTTGAGGCTATCCCACTGACGGCTGTCATAATATCCACTCATGTACATAATGAGATGCAGACAGGCAGTGATTGACACACAGGATAACCAATGAACACACACGACACATAACCACCAATCAGCAGACAGGACACCACCACTGTAAAGCACTCAGGGCATTAAGACTCTCCCTCTCTCTACAGGACACAGCTACTGAGATAGTTAGAGTGTACAAGCCAGTGAGCACTATCACCATGTGGTAGAGAGTTAGTCTGGTCAAGCCAGTGGGGGGTATCAGTTAGATTAATAGAGTGTCAACTCACAGCAGACTATGTACAGCAATCAGGAAGTTCAATAAAACAGTGTTGGACCATCTCCTGTGTCAGAAGCCTGTTTCTAGTTTCACTGCACCCAGTTGCAGTCAACGTTGAACCAATTTACTTAACACATCAACGGCGACCTTTCCCCCTCCGCCATTCTCAAAGTCGGTGCTGGCCCATAGGTCTCCTCCAACTCCACAGCCAAGGTCCTTAACTGTCTTCTGCCGGGTCTGATAGCCAGTAGACATGGTAATCTTGGGGAGAACTTCTTGTCCTACACCTTCCGCTCCACCTTTCTGCCGAAACTACCCCACTAACGAGTAAAAAGTTCCAAGACCAACGCCCTCGTGTCCGAGCTGCTCAGTGTGCGCCCACACCACCATCAGAAGTCCACATCGCTCAATTTTGTTCCGTGAACTTCCTAGGTTTTTAATTCTGGGATTTATTCTCGAAACCTTTCTGCCTCTCTTCCCCCCCTCTCTCTCTCTTTCACTTATACACCCTCCTTCTATAAAACCTCTACCCCTTTGGCTAAGGTTTTGGGCACCCCCTATTACAAGGGCCCGCTGCTAAATTCTGTTTTATAATCGCTTCTGCTAAAAGGCCTCAGGACAGTTTACCGTGTTAAACACGCCGTCTGAATGCGAATTGCTGTTGTTATCATGGGGAAATTCTGTTTTGGTGCTGCAAAACTATGCGGATTGTAATTAAATAATTTTCAGAGAGGATCGAGTGATTAACTCATTTGCCCACATTGTGCTTCAATATTGGTACATTGGAAAATCCAGAAATGAAGATTAAGTTGATACAGAGCCAGAACGCCCCCCGCCAGCCACCCCCCCCCCCCCCCCCCCCCCCCAAGTACTGCACACTGAATCTCACTGGCATCAGCATCAGGGGAAAGACTGCTATTAAATCATTATTTCATCAACACACATTATGAATAAAAGCACCATTGGGCTGAACATAATCAAATGTGTTTATTGCCTCGTTGTTAATGATGTAGGCAACTGTTACTGCCTTCCATTGGTGATTGCTATTGTGGGAGAGCTTGTCAGTGGCGCACCTGAAGTGACTGCTGCTATCTTTGCCGTCAATCTGAACTTTATTTCAACCTGCGAGCCGCACGAATCAGAAGAGGTCTCTCCGTCGCTGATTGCAAGCACGGTTCCCTCTCCGATCCCCTTTTCAGAACTGCCTGTGTGGGACCCATGTTTACTTTAATCTCTGTTGTAAAATTAGATTATCTTTCAGCCTGAGGACGGCTTTATTTCATTAGCTGGTAATTTTAGTTAAATTAAACCCTAACACAGTATTCTGTCAGACTGACAAAAGATAATTGCTGTTTGGAGGTGTTATCTTATTAACAATATCTGCACCCAGTGCATGATGGGATGCTTGCAAAGTCATCTGTTAACATCCAAACGGCCGATTAATATTGTCAGCAGACCTCACAAAGGAGAGACTGTAATATCATTGCTAGAGGCTAAGTGGACATGACACCATTCTCAGCCTTGATGTGTGACGAGTAATTGCCTCATTTCTTTTCACATAATTTTACTACAAGACCATATGTTGTAAGAGTAGAAATCGGCCACTCGCCCTTCGGGTCTGCCCCGCCATTCAATGAGATCATGACCGATCTGATCTGATGATCCGCAACTCCACTTTCCCGCCTTATGCCCACAACCCTCGATTCCCTCACTGATTAAACATCGGTCTACTTCATTCTTGAACATACTTAGCGACCCAGCCTCTGCAGCCCTCTGTGGTAAAGAATTCCACAGGTTGCTGCATAAACTAAAGATGCATGGCATTGAGGGTAAAGTGGTAGCATGGGTAGAGGATTGGTTAACTAACAGAAAGCAGAGAGTGGGGATAAATGGGTGTTTCTCTGGTTGGCAACCTGTAACTAGTGGGGTCCCTCAAGGATCAGTGTTGGGCCCGCAGTTGTTCACAATTTACATAGATGATTTAGAGTTGGGGACCAAGTGCAATGTGTCAAAGTTTGCAGACGACACTAAGATGAGTGGTAAAGCAAAAAGGGCAGAGGATACCGGAAGTCTGCAGAAGGATTTGGATAGGTTAGGTGAATGGGCTAGGGTCTGGCAGATGGAATTCAATGTGGCCAAGTGTGAGGCTATCCATTTTGGGAGGAATAACAGCAGAATGGATTATTATTTAAACGGTAAGATGTTAAAACATGCTGCTGTGCAGAGGGACCTGGGTGTGCTGGTGCACGAGTCGCAAAAAGTTGGTGTGCAGGTGCAACAGGTGATTAAGAAGGCGAATCGAGTTTTGTCTTACATTGCTAGAGGGATGGAGTTCAAGACTAGTGAGGTTATGCTGCAATTGTATAAGGTGTTGGTGAGGCCACATCTGGAGTATTGTGTTCAGTTTTGGTCTCCTTACCTGAGAAAGGACATATTGGCACTGGAGGGAGTGCAGAGGAGATTCACTAGGTTGATCCCAGAGTTGAGGGGATAAGATTACGACGAGAGGTTGAGTAGACTGGGACTGTACTCATTGGAGTTTAGAAGGATGCGGGGGGATCTTATTGAGACATATAAAATTATGAAGGGAATAGATAGGATAGAAGCGGGCAGGTTGTTTCCACTGGTCGGGGAAAGCAGAACTGGGGGGCATAGCCTCAAAATAAGGGGTGGTAGATTAAGGACGGAGTGTAGGAGGAACTTCTTTACCCAAAGGGTTGTGAATCTCTGGAATTCCTTGCCCAGTGAAGCAGTTGAGGCTCCTTCTTTAAACGTTTTTAAGAAAAAGATAGATGCCTTTCTAAAGAATAAAGGGATTCGGGGATATGGTGTATGGGCCGGAGGGTGGAGCTGAGTCCACAAAGATCAGCCATGATCTCATTAAATGGCGGAGCAGGCTCGAGGGGCCAGATGGCCTACTCCTGTTCCTAGTTCTTATGTTCTTCTGTTCTTATTCACTATCCGCTTTGCTACGACATCCTAGAGCACGGTCAATTCCTGCCCCACTTGAACCAGGGTCGCAACAGAAGTGAATTAATCAATAATCCTTAGAAAAATACCCAAAGTCTTTGGCCCCTGGCTGCCCAATAATCACGGTCACCAGGTTTGCAAATTTAAACACAATTACTGTTTATTTATAACAAGATCTATAATGAAATATGCAGCAAATACAACTTGTTAACTATTATCTAATTCCTAATTTCCCACTTTAACTTGCTCCTAACCTCTACACACACACACACACACACACACACACAGAGAGGGGAGGAGAGGGGTGAAAATCATTCGAAGGAAAAAAAAAGTCTTTAATTTAGATGGCAGTTTTTCGGACCTTTCTCCTCTTCAAACCTTGCTTTCAGTTTGAGGTTTTTACTATATGTTCTTTCGGTCTCTGCAGTTCTATAAATATATCACTTACAGACTTTCTAGAAATAGAGAGAGAAGGTTCTTGCCTTTGTCTAAGTGCTGACACCGGAGTACAAATCGGAGTGTTTTACTCCGGCGCGGTGCCCGTTCCCAGACCCCTATTCTCCTCCCTCCATGGGGCTAGCAGCAGCGTCGCGTGATTTACGGGGCTGGGGCCTCGTCGCAGCATCAGAGACCTGGCGCCACGTAAAAGACGCGGCGCCTTGGGTCCCGCGCATGCGCAGTTGGGCCGGCAACAACTAGCGCATGCGCGGTGGCTGTCCTCCCCCAGGCCGACCCGCACAAAAATGGCGCATGGATCCAGGCTTGCCGGCGGAAGAAAGTAGGCCCACCGACAGAGAGGCCGGCCCGGCGACCGGTGGGTCCTGATCGTGCACCAGGCCACTCCGGAGGGCCTCCCCGGGGTTGGAACCCCCCTGTGGTAGTATGTATTGGGGGTCATGTGGGACTGGAAGCCCTAATGTCATTGGCTGACAGATCCCGGGTCCTGGTTGGCCGTTGACCTCTAGCTCCGCCCTGAAGGCGGAGTATAAGAAGCCGGAGTCTTCCCCCGCAGGCCAGTTTACTATCGAGCTGCGGGGGAACAGACACGCTTAATAAAGCCTCATCGACTTCACTCTATTCGTCTCACGGAGTCTTTGTGCGCTACAATTTATTAAGCGTGCCTATAAAGGACTATGGAGCTCAGGATCATTCCGGAATGCCTGAGGATCAGCCCCCATGCAGTGAACGCGGCAGCAGCCTTCAAGCCCTGGCAGACTTGTTTCGAGGCCTACCTCAGAACGACCACCGGCCGGGTCACAGAAGACCAAAAACTGCAGGTCCTGCACTCGAGGGTGAGCACGGAGATTTTCTCCCTCATCGAAGACTCGGAGGATTTCCAGACGGCGTTCGCAGCACTGAAAAGTCTCTATGTCCGCCCAGTTAACCAAATCTACGCTCGCTACCAGCTCGCGACGAGACGGCAAGCTCCCGGAGAATCGATGGACGAATTCTACGCCGCGCTGCTGATTTTGGGACGAGCCTGCAGCTGCCCGTCGGTGAACGCAAACGAACACACGGACATGTTAATGCGCGATGCTTTTGTGGCAGGTATGCAATCCTCCCAAATCCGCCAAAGACTTCTAGAAAAAGAGTCCCTAGGACTCTCAGAGGCACGGGCCCTAGCAGCCTCCCTAGACGTGGCCGCGTGTAATACCCGCGCCTACGGCCCCAACCGCGCAGCAACCCATTGGGCCCCGTACGTACCCGTCGCGGCAAACCCCCTACCCCCCCCCACCCCGGACACCCCACAGGCTTGCGCGGTCCAAACGCCGAGTCGCACCGGGGGCGCCCGCTGTTATTTCTGCGGCCAGGCGAAACACCCCCGACAGCGCTGCCCGGCCCGCGCAGCTATCTGCAAAAGCTGCGGGAAAAAGGGCCATTATGCGGTTGTGTGCCGGTCCCGCGAGGTCGCCGCTGTCCCGGGAGCACAGGGAGCCCTGCAAGCAGTTTACGTGCCCCAACCCCCCCAGCACGCCATGTACGACCCGCAGGCGCAGCCGCTCTGGGTCCCGACCACCACGGTCCCGGGAGAACTGGGAGCTCTACACGCCGCTTACGCTCCCCAACCCCCGTCCCCGCAGCCCATGTATGACCCGCCGCCGGCGCTACCGCTTTGGGTCACGGCCAACACTCTCCACGGAGAGGAGGGAGTTTTGCGCGTCCCTAACGCCACCCTAACCCTCCCCCGCGCCCCACGCCTGACCCGCCGGCGCCACCTACTTGGGCCCCGACCACCGCTGTCCCCGGTGAGGGAGCTCCGCGCGGTCCTAGCGCTCGCGGTCCTAGCGCTCACGGTCCTAGCACTCCCCAGCCCCCCCAGCACACCATGTGCGACCCACAGACGCCGCCATTTTGGGTCCCGGCCACCACGAGGGGAGGAGGGGTGCCGCCATCTTGGACCGCCCCAGACCTGTACGACGCGTGGGGGTGGCCATTTTGTCCACCCCCGCCGCCATCTTGTGACCCCCCAGCCACGTGCAATGTATGGGGCGGCCATTTTGTCCATCCCCGACGCCATCTTGGACGGCAACAACGGACCCCACTCCACCACTACAACCACGTCTCGCTTCAATCACGCTCGATGAAGCTCGGCCCCGGACACTCCAGACGACGACGAAAACGGTGCTAATAAACGTCCACGAGACGCCATGCCTTGTCGACTCCGGGAGCACGGAGAGCTTTATACACCCCGACACGGTAAGACGCTGTTCCTTGACCACCTATCCCAGCGCACAAAAGATTTCCCTAGCTGCAGGATCCCACTCCGTACAGATCCAGGGATTCTGCAATGTTACCCTAACGGTGCAGGGGAGGGAGTTCAAAAACTACAAACTAAACGTCCTTCCCCAACTCTGTGCCCCCACCTTGCTGGGATTAGATTTCCAATGCAATCTACTGAGCCTTACGTTCAAATTCGGCGGCCCAATACCCCCACTCACTATCTGCGGCCTCGCAACCCTCAAGGTGCAACCCCCGTCCTTGTTTGCGAACCTCACCCCGGATTGCAAACCCGTCGCCGCTAGGAGCAGACGGTACAGCGCCCAGGACCAGACCTTCATTCGGTCCGAAGTCCAGCGGCTACTAAAGGAGGGCATAATCCAGGCCAGCAATAGTCCCTGGAGAGAGCAGGTGGTAGTAGTGAAGACAGGGGAGAAACAAAGGACGGTCATTGACTATAGCCAGACCATCAACAGGTACACACAACTAGACGCGTACCCTCTCCCCCGCATATCCGACATGGTCAACTGGATTGCCCAATATAAAGTCTTCTCCACCGGGGACCTCAAGTCCGCCTACCATCAGCTCCCCATCCGCCCAAGTGACCGCAAGTACACAGCCTTCGAGGCAGACGGGCGATTATACCATTTCCTACGGGTCCCTTTTGGCGTCACAAGCGGGGTCTCGGTCTTCCAACGGGAGATGGACCGAATGGTTGATCAACATGGGTTGCGGGCCACGTTCCCGTATCTCGACAATGTAACCATCTGCGGCCACGATCAGCAGGACCACGACGCCAACCTCCAAAAATTCCTCCAGACCGCCAAAGCCTTGAACCTCACGTACAACGAGGACAAGTGCGTTTTTAGCACCGATCGGCTAGCCATTCTGGGCTACGTAGTGCGCAATGGGATAATAGGCCCCGACCCCGAACGTATGCGCGCACTCATGGAATTTCCCCTCCCGCACTGCCCAAAAGCCCTGAAACGCTGCTTGGGGTTCTTTTCATACTACGCCCAGTGGGTCCCCCAGTACGCAGACAAGGCCCGCCCCCTAATACAGACCACGACCTTCCCTCTGTCGACAGAGGCTTGCCAGGCCTTCAGCCGCATCAAAGCGGATATCGCAAAGGCCACGATGCGCGCCATCGACGAGTCCCTCCCCTTCCAGGTCGAGAGCGACGCCTCCGACGTAGCTCTAGCGGCCACCCTTAACCAAGCGGGCAGACCCGTGGCCTTTTTCTCCCGGACCCTCAAAATCAAAAACGACAAGATCCTAAGGTGGAGGATCGATCTCTCCACCTTCAACTATGAGATTTTGTATCGTCCTGGAAAGCTGATCGAGCCGTCCGATGCCCTATCCCGCGGCACATGTGCCAACGCACAAATTAACCACCTCCAAACCCTCCACGAGGACCTCTGCCACCCGGGGGTCACTCGGTTTTACCACTTCATCAAGTCCCGCAATCTCCCATACTCTTTAGAGGAGGTCCGTACAGTCACAAGGGACTGCCACATCTGCGCAGAATGCAAGCCGCATTTTTTCAGGCCGGATGGTGCGCACCTGATTAAGGCTTCCCGCCCCTTTGAATGCCTCAGTCTCGATTTCAAAGGGCCCCTCCCCTCCACCGACCGCAACGCATATTTTCTTAATGTGGTGGACGAATACTCCCGCTTCCCTTTTGCCATTCCCTGTTCTGACATGACCGCGGCCACAGTCATTAAAGCCCTGAACAGCATCTTCACACTGTTCGGTTACCCCGCTTACGTCCACAGCGACAGGGGATCCTCTTTCATGAGTGACGAGCTGCGCCAGTTCCTGCTCAGCAAGGACATAGCCTCAAGCAGGACGACCAGCTACAACCCCCGGGGGAACGGGCAAGTAGAGAGGGAGAACGGCACGGCCTGGAAGGCCGTCCTACTGGCCCTACTGTCCAGGGACCTCCCAGTTTCACGGTGGCAGGAGGTCCTCCCGGACGCTCTCCACTCCATCCGGTCGTTGTTATGTACGAGCACTAATCAAACGCCTCATGAGCGTCTCCTTGTTTTCCCTAGGAGGTCCTCCTCTGGAACGTCGCTGCCGACCTGGCTGGCGGCCCCAGGACCCATCCTGCTCCGAAAGCATGTGCGGGCACATAAGGCGGACCCGTTGGTCGAAAGGGTTCACCTCCTCCACGCGAACCCCCAGTACGCCTACGTGGAGTACCCCGACGGCCGACAGGACACGGTCTCCCTGCGGGATCTGGCGCCCGCCGGCAACACGCACCCCCCCCGACACCATCAACCCAACCCCCCCCCCCTTCCTGCCACCGCCGCACCCCGCGACCACCCCCTTCCCAGGAGGATCGGTCCCCCCCCCCCCCCCCTCAGCACCGACCAAGAATAAAGCCCAAGCTGAAACCGTAAGGCTCCTGGAGGCGACAACACCGGTACAAGCACCACCACCACCGGGCCGAGGCGATCGACACGGACGACGAGACCACCCGACCGACTCGTGGCGTCGATCTAAAACTAAATATGGACTTTTCACAAGAACATTTTGCTTTTTTTCCCATACCCTCTGTAAATAGTTGCAACAGGACAAAATTGTACAATACTGTATTGCCTTGTGAATGTTTTTTTTTCCTCTCAGGACCAGCCCTGTAAACCCTTACCACCATACGAAGCGTCACCCCGCCGGGTTCATTTTTGACAAGGGGTGAATGTGGTAGTATGTATTGGGGGTCATGTGGGACTGGAAGCCCTAATGTCATTGGCTGACAGATCCCGGGTCCTGGTTGGCCGTTGACCTCTAGCTCCGCCCTGAAGGCGGAGTATAAGAAGCCGGAGTCTTCCCCCGCAGGCCAGTTTACTATCGAGCTGCGGGGGAACAGACACGCTTAATAAAGCCTCATCGACTTCACTCTATTCGTCTCACGGAGTCTTTGTGCGCTACACCCCCTCCCCCCCCCTCAGGCCACACCCGGCCCTTGAAGCCCCAGGTCTCGCCGGCCCGAGAGCAGGTTAAAACGGCGCCGGCGGGACTGTCATTTATTTCGCCGGCCGCTCGGCCCATCCGGGCCGGAGAATCGGCGCTCGCCGTTTGCGGCAATTCTCCGAGCGGCCCGGTGCGATTCGCGTGGCGCTGGTTTCAGAGGGGTGGGGGGGAGAATCACATGCGGGAGGTCGGGGCGGCATGGCGCGATTCACGCGGCGCCCCGGCGTTTCTCCCGCCCGGCGGGGTGGGGGGAGAATCCCGCCCAAAGTATAGTTTTAAGAAGGTTTAATATAATATTTCTGTTCCTGAAAAGTAAAACCTATGTAATAATAATCTTTACAGTCACAAGTAGGCTTACATTGATACTGCAATGACGTTACTGTGAAAAGCCCCTAGTCGCCACATTCCGGCGCCTGTTTGGGTACACAGAGGGAGAATTCAGAATGTCCAATTCACCTAACAAGCACATCTTTCGGGACTTTGTTGGAGGAAACCGGAGCACCCGGAGGAAACCCACGCAGACACGGGGAGAACGTACAGACTCCGCACAGGCAGTGACCCAAACCGGGAATCGAACCCGGGACCCTAGAGCTGTGAAGCAACAGTGCTAACCAGTGTGCTACCGTGCCGCGAGATAACATAGTGTTTGTCATGTTGGTCAAAGGTGTTTTGATAATGATAATCGCTTATTGTCACAAGTAGGCTTCAATGAAGTTACTGTGAAAAGCCCCTAGTCGCCACATTCTGGCGCCTGTTCGGGGAGGCTGGTACGGGAACGGGGTACGGGTTTTATGTGTTGGTTTCAATTCCAACTGTAATCTTGTTGTGCTTGGAGAGGGTCCAGCATGCTTAGCAACTGGGGCCTTGTAAGGCAGAGAAGCTTTTAAGTATTAGTTGCTTCACTTGCATGCCAGCTTTTTGTGATTTATTCATAATTGCGTGGTGGAGTAGACTTGATGGGCTGCATGGACAAATTCTGCTCCTATATTTTGTTTAAAGATTCATTTCCAGGATGTGGACGTCGCTGGTCAGGCCAGCATTTATTGCCCATCCCTAGTTGTCCTTCAGAATGTGGTGGTGAGTTGCCTTCTTGAACAGCTGCACAACCTGAGGTGTAGGTACACCCACAGTGCTGTCAGGGAGGGAGTTCCAGGATTTTGGCCCATCCACAGTGAAGGGACATGAATATATTTCCAAATCGGGATGGTGAGTGAGTTGGGGGGGAATCTCCAGGTGTTGCAGTTTTCTGCAGTTTTTTTCCATTTAAACAATATCCAGCGACTTAATTCTTCCGACCAAAGTTTATAACTTCACATTTTCATAGCATCGCAGAATCTCTACTGTGCAGAAGGACGCCATTCGGCCCATCGGATCTGCACCGACCCTTCGAAAAACCATACCACCCGGACCCAATCCTCCACCTCCTGTAGCATGGCCAATCCACCTAACCTGCCCATCTTTGGACTGTGGGAGGAAACCGGAGCACCCGGAGGAAACCCACGCACACACGGGGAGAACGTACAGACTCCTCACAGACAGTGACCCAAGGCCGGAATTAAATATGGGATCCTGGAGCTGTGAAGAAACGGTATTAACCACTGTGCTACCGTGCTGCCCCTGGCGTAGTCGGGTCATGAGATGTCGCCAAGGGCTGCATGTCCATTGCGTCCCTTCTCCAACCCATCCTGTCCCCGGGTTGGAAACCTGACCAGCTCTCTGTCACAATTTGTGTGTTACAGCCAGGCCCCACATCACACCGCAGCTAAGGTCCCAGCAAATGCACACTTCCCTTACTCACACCTATCTAAAGGATCTGTCCGTACACAAGCCTTTAAGCATGGTGGCGACTGGCAGCACACGTGGACTGTCATCACCACACAACCAGGTGCCACATGGCGGCGGATAACACACGGCCCACCCAGTGAGGAGCCCATAGTAGACGAAAGGGGGAAAATAGTGCAAGGGCCACAGAGCCTGTCGCTAACATGGGCTGCGGTAGCTACCACGACCCCTGTTGATAGAGATGGGTGGTGAGGAGAGAAGATCCCCACATCACAGGTGAGGTGCCACTCACTGATGGGACAGGGGTGCAATGCAGATGGCAACACATCAAAGCGGTTGGGTGAGGGGTGGGGTTATTGAGGGTGGTGCAGAAGTGCCATGTAACCATGTGGCTTTAGATGGTCAAGGGAACAGCCTGGCTACGCTCGGCCTGGCCGCTGCCGCCGTTGCCGATGCACAGGGGCTGGACGGCCAGGGCCAGCCCTGGGAAGACCCTGCCAAAGAGGAGCCTGCTCCAGAAGAGCAGGGGCCAGCTGGTGAGGCTTGAGTGCCCGCTGTCCAATAGGCCGAGACGTAGGTGAGAAGGAGGCGTCGCAACGGGGCACGTTAATACTGGCGGTGTTATACGTTTTAGTTACCGTTGTATGAAGAGTCAAAAGTCCTGTTCCTTTTCACCAAACACCATTTACTTCCACAGCCTCTGCACAAAACTCCAACAACACACCACCTGACACAAAGGCCACCTGAAACCCCTTTACATATCAGTGTCGATAATTGGATACTTAACATAAATGAGACAACTAATTACAATGTCTCTTAACCCATTACTTAACAGTCTCCCCTTCCTTGGAGGAAAAAATAATTAGGTGAAAACAAAATTTAAAGAAACTCAAAAACACACACGTGATTTCCCCCCTTTTTTTTCAAATTAAAAAAAAATTATTTTTTTGGAAGAAAAAAAAAGTCATAGAATCAGGCGCCCTTCATTAACAATATCCAAAAGTTAAATTTCTGTCAATATCTGAGATATATAAAAGGCCATATCCACCGCCTCTACAAAGCTTAACGTCTCAGCAGCCAAAGTGCTTTCGATCACTTTCCTTATTTTCTTTGTTTCTCACACAAGAGGACAACATTTACCATTGTTCCCCAAGAGGAAAGTTATAAAACCTCCTGTGCTTGATTTGCATAGGACGCATCACTATAAACTATGAATTACAAGTGCCTAAGGTCACCTAAAACCGGGAACCTCAAAACACACTCCTGCATTTTTAGTTTGGCCAAACTCTTTATTTGCTCTTATTATGTCTTCCACTTTGGGATCATTCATTTTTGTACTCAACTCTAAGACATCAAAACTCACGTCCGGTCTAGTCTGTCTACCTAACCAATTCAGTTGCCCAATTAAAATTTGCAGTTGTTCTTTTTCCATCTTTGAAACCATTGCGTCTTTTTGTGAAACCCGGCCACAATTAATTGCTATTGGGCTGATACTTTCAAAATAAGATTGCTGACGTAAAGTTGACCCTAACTTAGTCGGTCCGATTTCCAGTCCAATATATTTAAATGCACCGGAAGCCTGACTTCCGACCCTGAATTCTTTCCTCAAACCAGAGATTGCAAAAGCTTCAAAATCACTAGTTCCACCCCACAAAAATTATTTGACATGCATCATAAAGATGCCAGAAAGGTTCCCTTTATAGTGCCAGTAAAACATTACCGGATCTACTTTCAACTGGTAACAGCCTAACTTTAACAAAACTGACCTTACCGAAAAATACCAGATTCTAGATGCAACATTTAAACCACATACACATTTGTTCAACTTCCAGAATACCCCTTCTGTGTTAGCTGCTTCTTTAGGAGGACGGAGAAAAATGTCTCTCTGGAGCTGATGCTCCTGCAAGAAGGCAGCTTTCATATCTATAGATTTGCATTCCCATGCCTTTGTAGCCGTTAGAAGATCTTTAAAATTAACCTTTCCTACTGTAGGTGAATCTACCCTCACTTGATACAAGATCCGTGCTAATGAAATGATTCACTCCGGCAATATTGCAAGGGATCACCACTCTTTTCAGCGACTTGAGTATTATCATCCCCAAACCTGAAACTTGTGGAACTTTCAAATTCCTTAACCTTGTTACGACTTTCAGCATTCAAGGAGTCCAGGTAACATTTTAACCAGTCAATTCCACACACAGTAGATGTGCAGCCACTGTCCAATACAGCACAATTGAAGGATTCTGCAACCAACACCCTCCTTACCGGCGTAAAACTGCTTGTCAATAGGACAATGCCTTCTTTCTGGTCACTATCTTTTTCATCTTCTGACTCTTCCGTGTCATGTGTCGCTTCAAACACTCTATCATAACGTTTTGGACATTTAAAGACATAATGGTATTGAGAGTCACATCGAAAACATCGATTTACCATGCCCCGTGCATTTCTGGGGTTCATCTTCCTATTGTAAGTTCTAACTGGGTTTCTGTCTTCATAATTTCCTTGTCTCGATCTCCTTCTATAGTCTTGGGCCCTGTTCGTAGACGTACAATTTCGCCATCCTGTTAGTAGCGTATCTTCCATATTCTGCTTTATAGCAGGCTGACCTATTTGAGTCATCAGAGCCATCGGAATCGAATGTTTCCCCAGAATCTTCTTTAAAGCATTTGTCATCTGATCAAATAAGGTATCCTCATCCGTAAACTGAACTCCTGTCAAAACCAGGAGCCTATCCATGTTGCTCACTCTAGCACAGTCAAGTAATTTAAAGGCCAACACAGACTGTGGAAATTCCAGGTTGTGTTTCTGCAGCCTTTTATATAGTCTGCCAAATTCCATTCTATAGTCTCTTAACCCATTACTTAACAGTCGGCACCTGTCCTTCGACGAGTAGCTGGACCACCTGACCCGACGCAGACTCCAGCTTACTGCTGAGACCATGCGCCACCTACATCAGCTGGAGTATTGTGTCCAGCTTTGGTCTCCTTATTTGAGGAAGGATGTGGTGGCATTGGAGGCAGCTCAGAGGAGGGGCACCAGATTGATTCCGGGGATGAGAGGGTTGACGTAACGAGGAGAGATTAAACAGTTTGGGCTTATACTCGCTGGAGTTTAGAAGGATGAGAGGGGATCTGATCGAGGGGTATAAAATACTGAAAGTAAACGTTAACTAAATATTCCTCCTTGTGGGGCAATTTAGAACAAGAGGTCACAGATATAGGTTGAGAGACGGTAGATTTAAAACTGAGATGAGGAGGAACTACTTCTCGCAGAGGGTGGTGAATTTGTGGAACTCGCTGCCCCATAGTGCGGTGGAGTCTGAGTCATTAAATGGTTTCAAGTAGGAGATAGATATATTCCTGATAGAAAAACGAGTTAAAGGGCTATGGGGAACAGGTGGGAGGTGGATTTGTGACCAGGAAAAGATCAGCCATGATCTGATTGAATGGTGGAGCAGGCTCAAAGGGCTGAATTGCCGACTTCTGCTCCTAATTCCTATGTCCCTATGGTGGCGCACCTGGCACCGTGCGGGTTTGGAGGAGCAGGAGGGCAGCACGGTAGCATTGTGGATAGCACAATTGCTTCACAGCTCCAGGGTCCCAGGTTCGATTCCGGCTTGGGTCACTGTCTGTGCGGAGTCTGCACGTCCTCCCCGTGTGTGCGTGGGTTTCCTCCGGGTGCTCCGGTTTCCTCCCACAGTCCAAAGATGTGCAGGTTAGGTGGATTGGCCATGATCAATTGCCCTTAGTGTCCAAAATTGCCCTTAGTGTTGGGTGGGGTTACTGGGTTATGGGGATAGGGTGGAGGTGTTGACCTTGAGTAGGGTGCTCTTTCCAAGAGCCGGTGCAGACTCGATGGGCCGAATGGCCTCCTTCTGCACTGTAAATTCTATGATAATCAACTGCTCCCGGTGGCAATCAAGGCGACGGTCGCCCTGAACCTTGATGCCTTTGGCTCATTCCGGGGCTCGTGTGAGGATTACCATAGAATTTACAGTTCAAAAAATCACTATTATGCCCGTGATTGTATTGTGAGGAGGTTGAGCCAACCAATAAAATGACTTCCTCTTCATATCCTTTGAATATTTTGTCCCAACGTACAGTTCACTGTTTAATTAAAGAGTAGTTAATGAGAGAAGGCTGGAGAGGGAATACGTCAGCTCGCAAAGCAAAAGGGTGTGGCAGCATTTCGGGGCAGCCATTTCAGCAATGATACTCAGAGAGTGACAGGAAGGGACAGAGTGCACTGTGATGAATGTAGGAATGCCAGATAGGTTTGTATAATATGTATTTGGTGCAGTAAGGGTTAAAGTCCTGGGACCTCTCCTACTATGCAAAAAGTGGACATCCACTATCAAAAATCAGACCAATGCAAGGCAGCTGTACATATGGAGCTGTCTCCATGAACCACAAAGTGCAACTTAGAACCAGACCCTATTCCCTATTCCCCACCTCCCCACTAACCGCACCGCCCCCCCCCCGCCCCACTGAAAATAACAGGTGCTGTGTCAGCAATGGGCTTCCAGTTTTGGCAACCCCCCCCCCCCACCCCCCCACGACTATTTTCCTAATGACAAAGCGTCTCTCTACCTTTTAAAAAATCCAGCCCTCGTATCCAATCTGAGTTGTGCTGAGTTAATGGTGATGGGCCTTCTTCAGTGTAGCACAGTGGGTAGCACAGTGGTTAGCACAGTTGCTTCACAGCTCCAGGGTCCCCGGTTCGATTCCCGGCTTGGGTCACTGTCTGTGCGGAGTCTGCACGTTCTCCCTGTGCGTGCGCGTGTTCCCTCCGGGTGCTCCGGTTTCCTCCCACAGTCCAGAGATGTGCGGGTTCGGTGGATTGGCCATGCTAAATTGACCCTTAGTGTCCAAAAAGGTTGGGTGGGGTTACTGGGTTATGGGGATAGGGTGGAGGTGTGGACCTTGGGTAGGACGCTCTTTCCATGAGCCGGTGCAGACTCGATGGGCTGAATGGCCTCCTTCTGCACTGTAAATTCTATGATTCATAACCAAAGGGTTTTATTGACACCTTCAGCGAGCAGCTAAAAATCACCCGTTTTGATGTGGGACGGGAGTCACAGGTGGCCAGTTTGGGTAAACACGTTCGTGAATGATTTGTGATATTTTTCAGCTGGATGGAAACCCAGGAGAAGAGGTTTCCTGGGAGTCATGCTGAAATCAACCACAGGGTGTCTTGTGAATTCTGTCATCAGGGCTCCTGCCCGACAGCCAGCCAGGTAGATGGGTTGTCTTGCTACCAGGTGAGGAAGTAGCTAGGGGGCGGGTGTCAGGTGACTAGGAGATCGCAGGAGATGTAGGTGGAGGGGGAGAGTAACAGCCTATGTGTGCGGGCTGCGAAGAGGGAGATTGTAGGTATTGGGGAGAGTCAAAGAGCACAAGCTTCAAATGAGAAAACCTCTGTGATGATAGGTAGACTATCATCTGTATATAATATGAGTAGTTCATCATCACTGTAAATTCTATGATCTATATGTGTATTATAAGTTATGTGGGCGATTCTCCTATATGGAGTCCAAGTGTTCGCGCAGTCGTGAACGCCGTCACGATTCACGACGGCGCGAACCGGGCCCTGGTACGACTGATTCTGGCCCCCACAGCGGGCCAGCACGGTGCTGGAGCGGTTCAGGCCGCTCCAGCCTCCTTTCGCGGCGCCAAATGGAGACCCCCCCCCCCCCCCCCCCCCAGTGAAGGAGCCCCCCCCCCACAGGTCGCCCCCCGACCGTTCCCGCAGAGTTCCCGCCAGCAGCGACCAGGGGTGAACGGCGCCGCCGGGATTCTGTCGTATCCGCGCGGCCACGCGGCTCATCCGGGCTGGAGAATCGGCGGCCCTGTCGATTCCAGCGGCCCGCGGCCGGCGCCGACCCAAACGCGCCGGCACAAATGGCGGCGATTTTCCGCACCTCGGAGAATCGCGCGCCGGCGTCGGGGGGGGTCATGGTGCGGTTGCGGCGATTCTTCGGCCCGGCGCGGGGCTCGGAGAATTGCCCCCTTTAGTTATTTGTTAATTCAGTGTTAGTAATAAATAGCTTTGTTTATAAAACAAAGTCCAATGTTCTTTATTCACATCAGCCCAATCAAAGAACATTACAACCTCCTCACCTCCTCGCTCAGAAAATCCACCCCTTTCAACATTCTGACCATTTACTGCATCAAGCCTTTTGGGAGTGTGTTAGCCATAGCTCAGTGTGGGTAGAACTCTTGCTCCTGCGTCGGAAGGTACTGGTTTCAAATCCTGCCCCAGGACATGAGCACAAAAATCCAGTCTGCCCAGTGCAGTACTGAGCAAGTGCTGCCCTGTCAGAGGAGCCATTTGTTCAGATGGGAGGTTAAATTTAGGCCTTTTCTACCCTCTCCATTGGTTTTAAAAGATCACATGGCACTATTCTGAAGGAGAGCAGGGAATTGCACCCTGGCGTCCTGGCCAATAATTACCATTGAATATTCATAGATAGAATTTACAGTGCAGAAGAAGGCCATTCAGCCCATCGAGTCTGCACCGGCTCTTGGAAAGAGCACCCTATCCAAGGTCAACACCTCCACCCTATCCCCATAACCCAGTAACCCCACCCAACACGAAGGGCAATTTTGGACGCTAAGGGCAATTTATCATGGCCAATCCACCTAACCTGCACATCTTTGGATTGTGGGAGGAAACCGGAGCACCCGGAGGAAACCCACGCACACACGGGGAGGATGTGCAGACTCCGCACAGACAGTGACCCAAGCCGGAATCGAACCTGGGACCCTGGAGCTGAGAAGCAATTGTGCTATCCACAAGGCTACCATGCTGCCCTCAATAGAATTCTACCAACCCAGATTATCCGGTCGTTATCACATTGGTGTTGGGGGGAATTTGCTGTGTGAAAATAGGCTGCTGCAATTCGTACAATATAACACTTCAAAACGTTCTTCATTGACCTTTAAGCACTTTGGGGTGACCTGTAGTCGTGAGAGCACATACATAAATACAAATCTCTCCTCATGTTAAATTATTTTAGTTGCAACCTGCTGAGTGGCTGCCTTTAGAACATAGAACATACAGTGCAGTAGGAGGCTCTTCAGCCCATCGAGTCTGCACCGACCCACTTAAGCCCCCACTTCCACCCTATCCCCGTAACCCAATCACCCCTCCTAACCTTTTTGGTCACTAAGGGCAATTTATCATGGCCAATCCACCTCACCTGCATTTTTGGGCTGTGGGAGGAAACCGGAGCACCCGGAGGAAACCCACGCAGACACGGGGAGAACGTGCAGACTCTGCACTGACAGTGACCCAAGCCGGGAGTCGAACCCGGGACCCTGGAGCTGTGAAGCAACAGTGCTAACCACTGTGCTACCGTGCTGCCCACGTTTACCGTATCAGAACACGCTTCTTTCACCTTTTTGTACCTGATGTAGCCCACGGCAACCGCCCAAAACCATGTCCAGTCACCCAGCACTTAAACTGTCTGAGAAGCTCTTGTACACAGGCAGACAGGTTAATCTCTCCTCTCAGCACTGTCAGGCATTCCAAACAGGAGCAAGCACCAGCTGAATACTCCAGCATGGAGTGCCGCTCCTGATCAGAACAAGGGCCACTTCCAATTGGTTCACAAGTGGGCACTTGCCTCCCATTGGTGCAAGAGGTAAATCCAGCTGTTATTTGAGTGTAAACCCCATGGAGGATATTTTAAAATGTATTCATTGGGCGTGAACATCAATCACAAGGCCAGCAATATTGCCCATCCGAATTAGAAACTCTAATAATAATAATAATCTTTATTAATGTCACAAGTAGGCTTACATTAACACTGCAATGAAGTTACTGTGAAAATCCCCTAGTCGCCACACTCCGGCGCCTGTTCGGGTACACAGAGGGAGAATTCAGAATGTCCAATTCACCCAACAAGCACGTCTTTCGGGACTTGTGGGAGGAAACCGGAGCACCCGGAGGAAACCCACGCAGACACGGGGAGAAACTGGTCCCTCTGGTAAAAGGATCAAGAACGCGAGATTTAAAGCGATTTGCAACAGAAGCAAATGCGATGCGAGGAAAACCTTTTTGACACGGCGAGTTGCTCAGTTCTGGAATACAGGGTCATAAAGTGTGGTGGAGGCAGGTTCAATCGAGGCATTCACGAGAGCATTAGTTGATTACTTGAAAAGGAACAATGAGCAGGGATGTTGGGGGAAAAGCATCAAAACCAAAACACAATCACCAAAAACACTAATTTCAATTACCAACAACTCGAGACAAAAAAGGGGGAAGGGGAAAAGAGAAAGAAAAGAAAAAACACACAACTTCACAATAATGTCCCCATACAAACCCGTCCCAACCACCAGCAAATTCCCATTCAAACCCCCCAGCTCAGTACAGGTCCTTGAGCTTTAATAAAAAGCCTCCGCTGTCTCAAAGAAATGTCTTTGGAAATATGTGACCCTCAGCCTCGCCGGGTACACCACACCAAAACTCACGCCACTCTTATAAAGCGTGACTTTGTCGTGTTAAAAGCTGCACCCCTCCTTGCTAATTCTACCATGACATCCTAATATATATGAATACTGCTGCCTTCCCACCGCACCCCCTGATTCTCCTTGGCCCACTTCAGTACCCTCTCGCTCGTCCCATTGCTACGAAAACAGACTATCACTGCTCATGGTGGCTCATCCACCTGGAGCGACCAGTGGGTCCTACCCAGCTCGATGGGGGAGACCTGGTCCTCCCCCACCAGCTTCGCAAACATCGCCACGAGATACTCAGTCGGCCTCAGCCCTCCACCCCCTCAGGCAACCCCACGATCCTGGGGTTCTGCCACCTTAACCTATTCTATTCTTAAATTTCATTTCCGGGATGTGGGCGTCGCTGGTTAGGCCAGCATTTATTGCCCATCCCTAGTTACCCTTCAGAAGGTGGTGGTGAGCTGCCTTCTTGAACAGTTGCAGTCTCTGATGTGTAGGTACACCCACTGTGCTGTTAGGGAGACAGTTCCAGGATGTTGCCCCAGCGACAGTGAAGGAACAATGATATATATTTTCAAATCAGGGTGGTGAGTGATATTGAGGGAAACCGCCAGGTGGTGGGGTCCCCAGTATCTGCTGCTCTTGACCTTTTAGATGGTAGTGGTCGTGTATTTGGAAGGTGCTGTCTGAGGAACCTCGGTGAGTTACTGCAGTGCATCTTGTAGATGGTACACACAGCTGCCACTGTGCGTCGGTGGTGGAGGGTTTGAATGTTTGTGGAACGGGGAGCAATCAAGTGGTCTGATTTGTCCTGGATGGTGTTGAGCTTCTTGAGTGTTGTTGGAGCTGCTCTCATCCATAAAGTGGAGAGTATTCCATCATACTCCTGACTTGTGCCTTGTAGATGGTGGATAGGCTTTGGGGGGGTCAGGAGGTGAGCTACTCACCATGGGATTCTTAACCTTTGACCTGCTCTGGTAGCCACAGTATTAATGTGGCTAGTCCAGTTCAGTTTCTGATCAATGGTAACATCCAGGATGTTGACTGTGGGGTATTCAGCGATGGTAATGCCATTGAACGTCAAGGCGAGGTGGTTAGATCCTCCCTTGTAGGAGATGGTCATTGCCTGGCACTTGTGTTGTGTGAATGTTACTTGCCACTTGTCAGCCCAAGCCTGGATATTGTCCGGGTCTTGCTGCATTCGGACATGGACTGCTTCATTACCTGAGGAGTCACGAATGGTGCTGAACATTGTGCAGTCATCCGCAAACATCTCCACCTCTGACATTGACGAATGTGATATAAAATAATTGTTTTAGAGATATTAGTTACTGTAATGTAGAGATAGGCCAGTCTCATCCTGGTGAGTTCACAGACAAAGGATTTCAGAACGCATGGCAAAGCAAGGAGGAGGTGTGTCCAGGTACGGAGGGGAAAAGGATGCTGGGTCATCGGGGGCCAGAGGAAGGGATTGGAAGTGAGCCAATTAGGATGTATGGCCAGGTCAGGAGGGGTATAGGATGACCTATGGGAATCGTGTATGTGAAACTTGATGCCATTTGAATGTATCAGTAGAGATTCCCTTGTCCTACAGACTCACTCGATTCCGGGGGTGCAGAAAGCAGGATGTGTTCTGTACCACTGTGAATTGAGACAGACTTGCAAGTCAAATAAAATAACTAATGCTGTACCTGCAAATCCATCTCGACTTTTATTGAGGCCAGACTGACGGGTAAAGAAATTTGATTTGTCAACATTATGATGGGAGGAAGGTCATTGGTGAAGCAGCTGAAGATGGTTGGGCTGAGGACACTACCCTGAGGACCTCATGCAGTGATGTCCTGGAGCTGAGATGACTGACCTCCAACCACCACAACCATCTTCCTTTGTGCCAGGTATCACTCCAACCAGCGGAGAGTTTTCCCCGATTCCAATTGACTCCAGTTTAGCTAGGGCTCCTTGATGTCATATTTGGTCAAATGCTACCATGCGATCAACGGCAGTCACTCTCACCTCATCTCTGGCATTCAGCTCTTTTGTCCAAGCTTAACCAAGGCAGTTCCTCGGCATGGCTCCAAAATGGCATGCAGGCATTGTGCACAAGCTTCCAGCCAGAAGTGTGTGCCTCCTGCTTTGAGGGCAAGAGTATGCATCCTTTCCATGTTCCTGAAGCAGGCATCAGACTCATTACACATGCAGATCCAAGGCATAACTCCTGTTTGAACTCCCATGTCCAAACCTGAGGAAGCTTGGTTGCATTCCGGGAAACTAAGGCAGAGAAATGATTGCCAGGTCCAAGAATGTAAGTAACTGAATAGAACGTGTAACCAGGAGGAGGTGGAAGGTTCCTCTTGACCTGATTATGGAACCGGTTAACACTGATTCCCCCGCCCCCTGAGCTTCCAACCCCTGAATGTCTGGCCTGACCCCGAAGACCTCTTTGACCTTAACCGATCCTCCACTACTCTCCTCTGGCCTTTGATGTCAGGTCAGCTCCACTGCCCTGAGCTCCCACCTGAGATTCTGCTTCTCAGGAAGGTCGGGCGTTACAGTTCAGGCATGGCCAATAGTCCACGTTTACACCTCTGGGCCTTGAACATTGTTGCATTCTCCCACCCTTACGATTCGACGCACACAATGTGCATCACATCATGCCAGCAATGAAGCCTTGAGCATAAACCCAGCTCACGCACATGCCTGATGGAAGTGCGGTGATGTGCGTTCCACTAAGCGGATTCAGAATGGTGTCAATATTTTCTGTTGCAAATAGCAGATGATTGAAAAGTGAAATGGATCATATATCTACCTTAACTGTAAAGAAATGCAAAGTGGAACATTAGGAAGAATATTAAAGGATAAGTTTGTTTCGGTTTTTTTTTGTTAATATTGTGAGTTAACATACAGCCATATTGCTAATGGTCTGAAAATCATAAATAGAAACATAACTTCCCCCGGACCCCTACCCCCCTCTATCCCCGACAGCTGAACCAATACCCCCTGCAGTTCCCAGTGGTTTTTATTAATTGTGAACATTTTCACCAGAAAGAGAGTGGAGGAAGACGAGGAGGGTGGGGGAATCAACCAAATCTAGCCTTGGGGGTTAAAAGGAAAGCAATTCCACAGAGGAAGTCATGCCAGCTCGAACGGTAGGGAGCAGAGGCAGACATCAGGGAAGTAATGACTTACGGAGCAAAAGAATGATGAGGTTCTGTAGCAAAGAGCAGCAGCAGCTGCCTTTTAACCCTGACGGGTCCAAAGTGGTTGGGGAGCATCATGAGGAAGATACTTCGCTCCCGTGTCCTGAAAACAAAACTTACAGGGGTGTAAACATTGTAGTTTAAGTCAGGGGCATCTGAGTCAGCCCCCTGGGAAAGTGCTGATTAATTTACGTAAACCGAAAAGTTGTGTCAATGGTTCTTTTTTAAAATCTATTTCCTTCCCTGGCAGTGTATCACGAGCGTGCATTTCCACTGGCGCAGTCATCCGTGGAAAATGTCCGAAAATGCTTTCCAGCCAATGAAATACCTTTGAAGTGCTGTCACTGTTGTAATACACGGAATGCGGCAGCCTGTTTTACGCACAGCAAGATCCCCGCAAAACAACAAGGTCAGTCAGTGCAGGGAATCCCCTGATCCTCTGTGGCTGTCCCCCTCTCTAACAAGCATACCGCTTTGGATACTGTTGGGCCGGGGGGGGGGGGGGTGGGGACCCATCGGGGAGAAAACAACAGCAGCAGCCAGAGCAGTGGCACCATGGCTGGATCTTTTGTTCAGCAGAGAGGGTCGAAGCACAGAAGAGCAATAGTCATCGAGCAATCCATAGTCAGGGGCACAGATTGGCACTTTGGTGGTCATGAAAAAGACTCCAGGATAGTGTGTTGCCTCCCTGGTGCCGGGGTCTGGGATGTCACTGAATGGCATTCAGGACATCCTGAAATTGGAGGGTGATCAGGCCGAGGTCATGGTACATCTTAGTGCCAATGACATTGGTAGAAAGAGGGATGAGGTCTTGCATCAAGAATTCAGGGAGTTAGGCAATAGACTAAAGAGCAGGATCTCTTGGGGTGTAATCTCTGCATTACTCCCAGTGCCACGTGCCGGTGAGTACAGGAATAGGAGAATAGCAGAGATGAATGCATGGCTTAAGAGTTGGTGCAGGAGGGTGGGTTTTAGATCCCTGGACCATTGGGACCGTTTTTGGGAAGGTGGGACCTGTACAAGTGGGACGGTCTACATCTAAACCAGAGCGGGACTAACATCCTTGCTGGCGGGTTTACTAATGCTGTTGGGAACAGTTTCAACTCGTTTGGCAGGGGGAGGGGACGCAGACTGATAGCAGAATAGGGACACAGTATAACATGGAAAAGCAACCGGGTCAGAGGGAATACAACGGTCGTAAGTTTCAAAGGAGTAAGACAAGGCTGAAGGGCCTCTTCTTTAATGCTAGGAGTATTAAAGGAAAAACGGATGAGTTAAAGGCGATGATTGACATGTATAATTATGATATCATAGCCATCACAGAGACATGGTTGAGGGAGGGGCAGGATTGGCAGCTCAACATCCCGGGATATAGAATCTTCAGGCAAGACTGAGGAGGGGGTAAAAGAGGAGGAGGCATTGCATTATTAATTAGGGAGGCAGTTACTGCAGTAAGGAGAGATGATGGTCGGGATTCTCCGACCCCCCCCCCCCCCCCCCCCCCCCCCCCGCCAGGTCGGAGAATCGCCAGGGGGCGGCGTGAATCCCGCCCCCGCCGGCTGCCGAATTCTCCGGCGCCGGGGTTTTGGCGGGGACGGGAATCACGTCGCGCCGGTCGGGGGCCGTTGCCAATGGGCCCCCCCCCGGCGATTCTCCGGCCCGCGATGGGGCGGGTGGCCGCCCGTTTTCGGCTGGTCCCGCCGGCGTATGTTACGACAGGTACTTACCAGCGGGACCTGGCTCCGCGGGCGGCCTCCGGGGTCCTCGGGGAGGGTGCGGGCGGATCTGGCCTCAGGGGGGGGTGCCCCCATGGTGGCCTGGCCCACGATCGGGGCCCACCGATCCGCGGGCGAGCCTGTGCCGTGGGGGCACTCTATTCCTCCGTGCCGGCTGATGTAACGGTCCGCGATGGCCGACGCGGAGATGAACCCCCCTGCGCATGCACTGGGATAATGCCAGCACACGCTGGTGCTCCCGCGCATGCGCCAACTCGTGCCGGCCGGCGGAAGCCCTTCGGCGCCCGTTGGCGCGGCGCCAATCCCGTTCCAGGCTAGCTGGCGTGGCGCAAACCACTCCGCTGCTGGCCTAGCCCCTGAAGGTGTGGAGGATTCCGCACCTTCGGGGTGGCCCGACGCCGGAGTGGTTCACGCCACTCCTTCGCGCCGTAGTTGCCTGCCCCGCCGGTTTCCGAAGAATCCCGCCCGATATCTTTGAGGGGGCATCAAATGAAGCATTGTGGGTAGAGCTTAGGAATAAAAAAGGGACAGATACATTGCTCGGTGTTTATTATAGACCCCCAGATAGTCAACGGGAAATTGAGGAGCAGGTTTGTACACAATTTGTGGAGGGGTGTAAAAATAATAAGAGGGTAATTATATTAGGCAATTTCAACTAATTCCCCAAATTACTTGGGATATCCATCATGTTAAGGGTTTCGAGTTCTTACAATGTATACAGGAGAACTTTTTAGCTCAATATGTAGACGATCCAACAAGGGACGGTGCAGTGCTGGACCTAATTCTGGGCAATGAAGTCGGACAGGTGGTTGATGTGTTGGTGGGGGAGCAATTTACTGACAGCGACCACAACATGAATCGGTTTAAATTTGACATGGACAAAGAATTAGATAAGATGCAAAAAAAGGTTTTGGATAGCGAGAAAGTAGATTTTAACAAAACAAGGCAGGATCTGGCTAAGGTCGACTGGAAAGAATTACTTGTGGGGAAACCTACAGAAGAGCAGGGGTGCGGGGGGGGGGGGCATTCAAAGATGAAATGGGGAGGGTACAGTCCCAATATGTTCCCTCTAGAGTAACAGAAAGGAGTCACATACCCAGAGAACCATGGACGACCAGAGACATTCAGGATATGATGAGAAGGAAAAGAGAGACTTTTAACAAGTATAAGGGGGGCAAGTCTGCAGACGCACTAGTGGAGTACAGAAAGTGCAGGATGAAACTTAAGAAATCAATTAGGAGAGCAAATTATGAGAAATCTCTGGCTGGTAAAAGTAGGGAAAATCCCAAGATATTCTGTAAGTATATCAATGGGAAGTGGATACCCAGGGAAAAACTAGAGCCCATTTAGGACCAAAGGGGAAATCTGTGGGTAGAGCCAGAGGACATTGGTAGGATGTTGAACGAATATTTCACACCTGTCTTCACCCAGGAGAATGAGAAGATAATTATGGAACTCAGGGAGAGATTGTGAGGTTCCTGAGCAAAATTGTCATAGGGAGTGACACGTTAATGGGTGTATTGGTGGGCTTAAATGTGGACAAACCTCCAGGTCCAGATGAATTGTGTCCCAGGCTGCTGTGGGAGGCAAAGGAGGAGATTGCAGGGGCTCTGACCCAAATTTTTAATTCCTCTGTGACCACGGGGAAGGTGCCAGAGGACTGGAGAACAGGTAATGTGGTCTCACCAGTTAAAAAAGGTTGTAGAGACAAGCCAGGGAACTACAGACCAGTGAGTCTCACGTCAGTGGTTGGGAAACTACTGGAGAAGATTCTGAAGGAGAGACCATGGCCGGGATTCTCCGACCCCACGCTGGATCAGAGAATTCCTGGGAGGGTGCGAGAATTGCGCCATGTCGCCCCGACGCTGGCTTGGCGATTCCCGGTGCCAAATTTTGGGCGTCCGCGGGATCCCAGCCACGCCGGTCGGGTGCTGTTGAAAGCGGCCCCCTCTGGCGATTCTCCCGGCCTCAACAGGCCGAGTGTCCGCCAAGTTCGGCCGAGTCCCGCCGGCCTGGGTTACGTATGGTCCCATCCGGCGGAACCTTGGAGTTTTGTCTGCGGGGGCTGTCCTGGTGGGGAGGACGGGGGGATCTGACCCCAGGGGGGGAGGCCTCCACGGTGTCCTGGCCCATGGTCGGGGCCTACCGATCGGCGGGCGGGCTAGTTCCATGGGGGCCTATGTTCCTCCACGTTGGGCCCCTGTAAGGCTCCGCTATATTGCCCAGGGGCCAGCGTGTAGACGGGAACCCACACGCATGCGCGAACTTGTGCCGGCCATGGCATGCATGCACAAACGCGTGTCGGCCGTGGCGTGCTGGCTTTTGGGCGCTGGAGCTGCAGAGGCCATTCCAGCACCATACTAGCCCCCTGGGAAGGGGTGGTAGCTGCCAGGTGAGGCCCGTTGATGCCGGAGTGGCTCGCGCCACTTTTCACGCTGGCGTCAGAACTTGGTGAATCCCGGCCGATATCTCCACTTGGAGAGGCAGGTTTGATCAGGGATAGACAGCATGGCTTTGTCAGGGGGAAGTCATGCCTACAAATTTGATTGAATTTTTTGAACATGTAATCAAGTGTATAGATGAGGGTAGTGTAGTTGATGTAGTTTATATGGATTTCAGCAAAGCCTTTGACAAGGTCCCACATGGAAGACTTATTAAGAAGGCAAATGGAAATGGGATACAGGGTGTTTTGGTAAGGTGGATTCTGAATTGGCTTAGCGGTAGGAGACAGAGGGTGATGACAGACGGCTGCTTTAGTGTCTGGAAGCCAGAGTCCAGTGGGGTACCACAGGGATCTGTGCTGGGTCCCCTCTTGTTTGTCATTTATGACATAGATGACTATGTGGGGGGTAGGATCAGTAAGTTTGTGGATGACACAAGGATTGGCCGGGTGGTTAACAGTGAGGTTGAGTACCTTGGGTTACAGGAAGATATAGACGGGATAGTCAAATGGACGGATAAGTGACAGATGGAATTTAACCCTGAAAAGTGTGAGCTGATACACTTTGGAAGGAGTAATTTAACAAGGAAGTACGCTGTGAAAGGTCTGACACTGGGAAGTTCCAAAAAACAAAGGGACCTTGACGTGTTTGTCCATAGATCCCTGAAGGCAGAGGAACAGGTTAATAGGGTGGTGAAAAAGGCATATGGGACACTCGCTTTTATCAATTGAGGCATAGATTACAAAAGCAGGGAGGTCATGTTGGAGTTGTACAGAACTTTGGTGAGGCCACAGCGGGAGCACTGTGTGCAATTCTGGTCGCCACATTATAGGAAGGATGTGATTGCACTGGAGGGGGTGCAGAGGAGATTCACCAGGATGTTGCTTGGGATGGAACATTTCAGTTATGAAGCGAGGTTGTTTTCTCTGGAGCAGAGAAGACTGAGGGGCGACCTGATCGAGGTGGACAAGATTATGAGGGGCATGGCCAGGGTGGATAGGGAGCAGCTGTTCCCCTTAGTTGAAGGTTCAGTTACGAGGGGACACAAGTTCAAGGTGAGGGGGGCGGGAGGTTTAGGGAGGACCTGAGGAAAAACCTTTTTACCCAGAGGGTGGGGACGGTCTGGGACGCGCTGCCTGGGAGGGGGATAGAGGCGGGTTGCCTCACATCCTTTAAAAAGTACCTGGGTGAGCACTTGGCACGTCACAACGTTCAAGGCTATGGGCCAAGTGTTGGCAAGTGGGATTAGGACTGGCAGATCAGGTGCCTTTCATGTGTCGGTGCAAACCCGATGGGCCGAAGGGCCTCTTCTGCGCTGTATCATTCTGTGATTCTGTGATTCGGTCATCGCAACCAGATAATCTGTTTTAAAGTGATATTAGTTGAGGGCTAACTATTGGCCCCAGGACATTAGGGAGATCCCCAAACTATTCCTTAAATAGTGCCATGAGATCTTTTACATCCAACTGTGAGGGAAGAGGTTAATCATCTCGGCTGAAAGAGAGTACCTCCCTCAGTGCCACACTGCAGAACTGGTGTTCAAATCTCTAACAAGGTGAAAGTATTATTCCCCAAACCAGAGCAAATAGTACCTTTCCAGCATCATCCCACCAATCCTGCTGCATCGACACTGGAGGGTACTTTACAGTCCCCTGCAGGCATATTTTCAGGCGGGGAGCACTTAAAATAGAACAGGAGGCCAGCCCATCACTTCCTCGCCGACCCCAAGCTGTCTCCCATTGCATTGTGGGTGGGTCAGGCTCCAACCAGCCTGCCTGCCCCAAGGCCTATTGAGGCCCTCAACTGGCCAAATTCTGACCCCTTAAGGGCCTCATTCCCCTTCCACTGTCATAATAGGGTGGGTGGGCCAACGAATGAGGGGGGGGCCAGCCCACTTTTTCATAATCCTGGTTTAAAAGATGGGTTCCTCCATTGGTAGGGCGGGTGCCCAGTGCCCAGAGGAGGAAGCCCCCGCGATGGTACCCCCCCTAGTGTATTTTCGTTGCAGGTCATCCTTTTTTAAAGTCAGCAACTCAAGACTGTGGAGTATAATACAGAGTTCCCCTCAGTAAAGCACAGAGTATCCGTGAGTACAATGATGTGGCGATGCCAGCATTGGACTGGGGTGGGCACAGTAAGAAGTCTTACAACACCGGGTTAAAGTCCAACAGGTTAGTTTGGAATCACTAGCTTTCGGAGCGCTGCGCCTTCCTCAGGTGAATGATTCACCTGAGGAAGGAGCTTCTTACTGTGCTCACCCCAGTCCCACGCCGGCATCTTCACATCATGGCTGTCATCGACACCGCAAACTGCCGGCTCAAAGTGGAGAGGATCTCCAAGAAGATCGTGCATGTAGACACTGAGTATAATGAGTGCAGGGTACATTTTCTAATAGTTTAATTAGACATGAGGGATTCACTGGTCATATCTGAGAATGGACCAAATTTCATGGATCAAATCCATGGATTAAATTTCTGATAAAAAACGGGTTAAAGGGATATGGGGAAAAAGGTAGGGAAGTGGATTTGAGACCAGGAAGAGAGCAGCCATGATCTGATTGAACGGTGGAGCAAGCTCGAAGAGTTAAATTGCCCACTTCTGCTTCTAATTCCTGTGTAAATAATAAATCATAAAAATAATATTAAAAAATGAATTATAATAATCTTTATTGTCACAAGTAGGCTTACATTAACACTGCAATGAAGTTACTGTGAAAAGCCCCTAGTCGCCACACTCCGGCGCCTGTTCGGGTACACAGAGGGAGAATTCACAATGTCCAATTCACCTAACAAGCACGTCTTTCGGGACACGTGGAAGGAAACCGGAGCGCCCGGAGGAAACCCACGCAGACACGGGGAGAACGTGCAGACTCCGCACAGACAGTGACCCAAGCCGGGAATCGAACCTGGAACCCTGGAGCTGTGAAGCAGCAGTGCTAACAACTGTGCTATTATGTCTCATTTTCCTATCAAATGGCTTTTTCTCATTATTAACCTCCGTGAATCCCCATACTCTACCTTCCAAATATCTCACCACTGTTGCTCTTTTGTCTTTATTAATAATAACCACAAGACGCAAGTAAGTTCCGTGTATTGGACAAATGACCACACAACCAGTATATTAGTTCAATTATTGTTTATTATTAAACATAGGCTCGATTCTATGCGTAATAATCTACACACGGCTACACATTAAACTATACCTAACAGCTTAAATGACCTTTACTTAACTTTCAAGTGACCGGCTCTGTGCAGGTTAGACAAGGCCTTTATCTGAATCCCCTCTGTTTCAATCTGTGTCCCATTGTCCTGGGGAAATCAGTGATTAACCTTTAGCAGGTGAAAATTTCTGTGTAAGTCTGGTTTCTTCTGCACAATACACAGAGGCTGTGTATTGTCTGTGTCCCAACCTGACCACAATTCCCATTATCCTTTGCGGGTGGCCATTTTAGATGGCCACACCACAGGGCAACCCTATTGTTACTTGCACATTGAAGTATTTAGACTTTTTCATTTGTTTACAGATTGATAGAATTATACAGCAGGAAAGGCGGATCCACGACCATTGTGCCTGTGTCAACTCTTTGAAATAGTTATTCAATCCATTTCACTCATCCACATTTTCATTAGGATGTATCCAATTCCTTTATTTATTCATTCATGGGATGAGGGCATCACTGGCTAGCCCAGCATTTATTGCCCATCCCTAATTGCCTTTGAGAAGGTGGTGGTGAGCTGTTTTCCTCAGATGTTGCAGTCCATGTGGTGTGGGTACAAGGCTGTCAGGAGCTGAATGGTTCTGGTGGCACCCAAACTGAGTTTCAGTGAGCAGGTTATTGCCGAGTAAGTGTCACTTGATAGCGCTGGTGAAAATCCCCTCCATCACTTTGCTGATGGTCGAGAATAGACTAGTGGGGTGATAATTGGCCAAGTTGAATTTGCCCTCTTTTTTTTGTGGACAGGGCATACCTGTGAAACTTTACACATTACCAGGTAGATGCCAGTATTGTAACTGTACTGGAATAGTTTGGCTGGGAGGGCGGCAAGTTCTGGAGCACAAGTCTTCAGTACTTGGGTGGCGGTTGCGTAGTGGGATTGTCACTTGACTAGTCATCCAGAGACCCAGAGTAATGCTCTGGGGACCCAGGTTCCAATCCCACCATGGCAGATGGTGGTATTTGAATTCAATTTAAAAAAAAATCTGTGGATTAAAAGTCTAATGATGACCATGATACCATTGTCGATTGTCGTAAAAACCCATCTGGTTCACTCATGTCCTTTAGGGAAGGAAATCTGTCGTCCTTCCCTGGTCTGATCTACACGTGACTCCAGACCCACAGCGATGTGTTTGACTCTTAAATGCCCTCAGTGATGGGCAATAGATGCTGCCACAGCCAGCCACGCCCACGTCCCATGAACGGATCAAAAAAAAATAATGCTGAACATTATCACAGCCTTTGCAACATCCAGGGGCTGTTTAGCACAGGGCTAAATCGCTGGCTTTGAAAGCAGACCAAGGCAGGCCAGCAGCACGGTTCAATTCCCGTATCAGCCTCCCCGAACAGGCGCCGGATTGTGGCGACGAGGGGCTTTTCACAGTAACTTCATTTGAAGCCGACTTGTGACAATAAGCGATTTTCATTTCATTTCATTTCCAGCGCCTTCAGCATTTTCTTGATATCACGTGGAGTGAATCAAACAGGCTTAAGTCTGACATCTGTGATGCTGGGGACGTCAGGAGAAGGCAGAGATAGATCATCCATTCGGTACTTATGGTTGAAGCTTCAAATTCAAATGGCAAATCCTTCAGCCTTACCTTTTGCACAGATGTGCTGAGCTCCCCATCATTGAGGATGGAGATATTTGTGGAGCTCCCATTTCCTGTCAGTTGTTCAATTGTCCACCGCCATTCTCAACGGGATGTGGCCGAACCGCAGATCTTCGATCTGATCCACTGGTTGTGGGATCACTGATCTCATCTATCACTTGCTGCTACCTCTGTTGGCAACCAAGTAATCCTGATTTGTAGCTTTTGAATGGAATGTACTTTCCTAAATGACTGTTCTTTGCGTGCGCATGTCAATAATATTCATAAAATATATTGGTTTGAATCTATTTAACATTACTGGAAATGCAATTACATCACTTCATTTGCCTGTGTTACCCCTAGAATAAATTATTCCAGATCTCTCCTGGCCATCCTTCGTCTTACCCTCTCATCTTAACCTCAAAGTTGAATTCATCCCAAACTCTGCTATCTGGGTTCTAACTTGCACTCGGTCCCGTTCACCCATTACCGCTGTGCTCGCTGACTTACATTGGCTCCCACCCAGTTATGGCAAGTCCTCAATTTTAACATTCTCATCCTTGATTTATAACCATTTCAACCCCTTCCCACTTCCTCCAGCCCTGGCACACCCTCTAAAATCTCTGCGCCCGAGCAATCCTGGCCTCTTTTCATTTTCACCATTCCACCATCAGCGCCCGTGCCTCCGGATGCCTGGGCACTAAACTCTGGAATTCCCCCCCTAAACCCCTTCACCTCTCTCCCTCTCTTCACTTAAGACACTCCTTAAAGCCTATCTCTTTTCTTAAGCTTTTGGTCACCTGTGCTAATATCTCTCACTGTGGCTCAGTGTCCAATTTGGTTTGATAACACTTCGGGAAGCACCTTGAAACATTTTGCTGCAATCAAGGAGCTACATAAATGCAAGTTGTTGTAATTGTCATGTGAGAGTACCTTTAAGAAATGGGTGTTTAAGAAATGTGCCTTTAAGAAATGGGTGTGGTAGGCTATATTAGGGGTATCGCGGTACCTAGGTGGGATGTACCTTATACTGTAGTATGAGTGGTGGAACCTGCCTGCTGGTTCCGCCCAGCAGGCGGAGCATAAGAGTCTGTGTTTCACCCACAGCAGTCATTCTGTACCGGAGCTGCTGGAGTAACTACTTGTTCATTAAAGCCTTCAATTGGACTACAATCTCGCTTCAGTAGTGATTGATCGTGCATCAATTTAATGAACAAAATTGAAGAATGGCTGCTCTCCGCATCAAGCCAGAGTGTCTACAAATGAACCCCCACGCGGCAAATGCAACAGCAACTTTTAAACATTGGCTGGCATGTTTCAACGGGTACATCAGGACGGCCCCGACTACCCCCACGGAGGAACAAAAAATGCAAGTCCCCCACCCAAGGGTGAGCCCAGAAATCGACACACTTATCGAAGACGCGGACGGTTTCGAGGACGCAATTACTTTGTTAAAAGAGCACCACGTCCGCACTGTGAATCAGGTATACGCTCGGCATCTTTTAGCTACCAGACGGCAGATCCCAGGGGAATCAAAGAACAAAGAAATGTACAGCACAGGAACAGGCCCTTCGGCCCTCCAAGCCCGTGCCGACCATGCTGCCCGACTAAACTGGATGATTTTTACCGCGCATTGTTAGTGTTAGGTAGAAACTGTAACTGTCCACAAGTCTCAGCCTAATGACCACACCGAATTCTTACTTCGGGATGCTTTTGTTGCGGGCTTGCTGTCCTCTAAAATACGCAAGCACGCTAGGGCTTAAAGAGGCACGGAAACTTGCGCACTCCCTAGATGTAGCCTCCCGCAACGCCCAGACCTACGTTCCTGACCGCGCGGTACCCGCATGGACAGGGTGGACCCCACCCGCAGCCGATTCCAAAGCACCCCTAAATTCCCCACTGGCCATGTATCGCCTGATGAGATCTCCCAGTCAGCCATGTGCGATTCATGGGGGCAGCCATCTTGGATGACGTCTCAGGACCCCGACTCGGGTGGCCGTGTATCACCCGACGAGATCTCTCAGCTTCTGCCACAACTTGCCTCAGTGACACTGGACCAGTCTCGGCCCCGAACGCTTTCAACTGCTACGACGTCGGTACTTATCAACGGGCACAAGACATCCTGCTTGATCCATCCCAATACGGTAAGACACTGCTCCCTCGCTGTACACCCGATTAAACAAAAGATCTCCCTGGCCTCTGGGTCCCAATCTGTGGAGATCCGGGGGCACTGCATTGCCAACCTCACGGTCCAGGGCGTGGAGTTCAATAACTTCCGGCTCTACGTCCTTCCCCATCTCTGCACTGCCACACTCCTGGGACTGGAATTCCAGTGTAACCTGCAAAGTTTAACGTTCAAATTCGGCGGCTCCATACCCCCCTCACTGTCTGCAGACTTACGACCCTCAAGGTCGACCCAGCTTCCCTGTTTGCAAACCATACCCCCGATTGCAAACCCGTCGCCACCAGGAGCAGATGGTACAGTGCACAGGACCGGACCTTCATTAGTTCGGAAGTCCAACGGTTACTAAAGGAAGGTATTATCGAGGCTAGCAACAGCTCCTGGAGAGCTCAAGTGTTGGTTGTAAAGATCTGGAAAAAACATAGGATGGTCATAGACTACAGTCAGACCATCAACAGGTATACGCAGTTCGACGTGTACCCTCACACCCGCATATCTGAAATGGTCAACCAGATAGCGCAATACAAGGTTTTCTCCACAGTAGACGTTAAATCAGCCTACCACCAGCTCCCGATTCACCAGGACGACCGCAAGTACACTGCATTTGAAGCAGATGGGCAGCTCTACCACTTTCTAAGAGTTCCCTTTGGTATCACAAATGGGGTCTCGGTCTTCCAACGGGAGATGGACCGAATGGTTGACCGGTACGGTCTGCGAGCCACGTTCCCGTACCTCGACAATGTCACCATCTGCGGCCACGACCAGCAGGACCACGACACCAACCTCCGCAAATTCCTCCATACCGCAAAAATCCTTCACTTAACCTATAACAGGGGTGGCCTGTGGCGCAGTGGTTAGCACTGGGACTGCGACGCTGAGGACCCGGGTTCGAATCCCGGCCCTGGGTCACTGTCTATATGGAGTTTGCACATTCTCCCCGTGTCTGCATGGGTTTCACCCCCACAACCCAAAGATGTGCAGGTTAGGTGGATTGGCCACGCTAAATTGCCCCTTAATGGGAAAAAAAATGATTGGGTATTCTAAAATGTTTTTTAAAAACTTAACCTATAGCAAGGACAAATGCATGTTTAGCACCGATCGTCTAGCCATCCTCGGCTACGTAGTGCATGCTGGAGTCATAGGCCCAAATCCCGAACGCATGTGCCCCCTCATGGAGTTTCCCCTCCCCCACTGCCCCAAGGCCCTGAAACGTTGCCTGGGCTTCTTTTCTTATTACGCTCAGTGGGTCCTCAATGATGCGGACAAGGCTCGCCCACTAATCCAGTCCACGGTTTTCCCCCTATCGGCAGAGGCCCACCAGGCTTTCAGTCGCATCAATGCAGACATGGCCAGGGCGACGATGCACGCAATCGATGAGTCCCTCCCCTTCCAGGTCAAGAGGACGCATCAGACGTAGCTCTGGCTGCCACCCTCAATCAGGCGGGCAGACCCATGGCCTTCTTTTCACGCACCTTCCACACCTCAGAAATCCGCCATTCCTCCGTTGAGAAGGAGGCCCAAGCCATCGTTGAAGCTGTGCGGCATTGGCGGCATTACCTGGCTGGCAGGAGATTCACTCTCCTCACTGCCCAACGGTTGGTAGCCTTCATGTTTGACAATGCACAGCGGGGCAAAATTAAGAATGATAAGATCTTACGGTGGAGGATCGAGCTCTCCACCTATAATTACGAGATCTTGTATCGTCCCGGGAAGCTCAACGAGCCTCATGATGCCCTGTCCCGCGGCACTTGTGCCAGTGTACAAGTAGACCGACTCCGGACCCTCCATGACAATCTCTGCCACCCGGGGGTCACCCGGTTCTTCCACTTTGTTAAAACCCGCCAATCTGCCCTACTCCATCGAGGAGGTCAGGGCCGTAACCAGAAACTGCCAAATCTGCGCGGAGTGCTAGCCGCACTTCTACAGGCCAGAGAAAGCGCACCTGGTGAAGGCTTCCCGCCCCTTTGAACGCCTCAGCGTGAATTTCAAAGGGCCCCTTCCCTCCACCGACCGCAACACGTATTTCTTAAACGTGATTGATGAGTACTCCCGGTTCCCTTTCGCCATCCCCTGTCCTGACATGCCGGCTGCCACCATCATTAAAGCCCTCCACAGCATCTTTACCCTGTTCGGTTTCCCCGCCTACACCCATAGCGATAGGGGGTCCTCCTTCATGAGTGACGAGCTGCGTCAATTCCTGCTCAGCAAGGGCATTGCCTCCAGCAGGACAACCAGTTACAACCCCCGGGGAAACGGGCAGGTAGAGAGGGAGAATGGGACGGTCTGGAAGGCCGTCCTACTGGCCCTACGGTCCAAGAATCTCCCAGTGTCCCGATGGCAGGAGGTCCTCCCCAATGTACTTCACTCCATCCGATCACGACTGTGCACTACTACCAACGAAACACCTCATGAATGTCTCCTTGCCTTCCCAGGAAGTCCTCCTCTGCGTCCTCGCTCCCAACATGGCTGGCAGCCCCTGGACCCGTCCTACTCTGCAAACACGTACGGGCCCACAAGTCGGACCCACTGGTCGAGAGGGTACATCGCCTCCATGCTAACCCCCAGTACGCCTATGTGGCGCACCCCTACGACCGACAAGACATGGCCTCCCTCCGGGATCTGGCCCCCACTGGATCCCCCCCCCTCCCCCCACCCCACCCATCAACCCCAACCATGTTTTCACTGGCGCACACCACTGCAGCCCACTTCCCAGGAGGATCTGTCCTCCCACTGGCCCCATCCGGATGCGATGAAGCTGAAGACAACACGCTCCCAGAGCCACGGATGCCCGAGCCGACGCCAGCATCACCGCCAGGACTGCGACGACCGCGGAGGACGACCAGGGCCCCCGACCGGCTGATAGTTTCATTGTAAAATGAACTTGTAAATAATTGTCTGTAAATATGTGTATTGCATGTAAAGGCACCAAATGGTACCGCTATAACCTTTACCACTGTAAAAGCAATGACACCACCCCCGCTCAACTCTTTTTTAAACAGGGGGTGAATGTGGTAGGCTATATTAGGGGTATTGCGGTACCTAGGTGGGATGTACCTTATACTGTAGTATGAGTGGTAGAACCTGCCTGCTGGTTCCGCCCAGCAGGCGGAGCATGAGAGTCTGTGTTTCACCCACAGCAGTCATTCTGTACCGGAGCTGCTGGGGGAACTACTTGTTCATTAAAGCCTTCAATTGGACTACAATCTCGCTTCAGTGATTGATCATGCATCAATGGGTGCTTAAGAAATGTACCTTTAAGAAATGGGTGTTTATCAGTGATGTCAGAGTGTGGGTGGAGCTGGGTTGTCTGTCAATTTTTTACTTTTGTTTTAGGTTGTTTGCTGCAGGGTGTGTTTTAGTTTTGTTTTCAGTGTGGAGCTGAAACCAGACAGAGCAGGTGTACTGCTGTTCTCTCTGCCATCAAAAGACTATTTCTTGATCATTTGATGAATTCAGAATTATAAATGTTCTCAGTAGTGAATATAAACCGAATGTGCCTCTGTTAAAAGGTGTTTCTTTTGTCTTTTGGATGTTGTTTGGGAAGTTATTAAGGATTACTTAGTGTTGTATTCTTTGGGGGTTGTATTTGAATTGATGGTTGCTACGATGGTCACTGTATGTTTTAAAAAGGTTAACTTGAGTTCATAGAATAAACATTGTTTTGCTTCTAAAAAATACTTTTCCATTTCTGCTGTCCCACACCTGTAGAGTGGGCCGTGTGCTCCCCATACCACAATCTATTAAAAGTTGTGGGTCAGGTGAACTCCATGATACACTTTGGGGTTCTCTAAACCCTGGCCCATAACATAATATTTCCATCGACAGGCAAGAGGAATATAAGTGACCTTCCCATCGAAATAAGGGGCGTCATTCTCCGACCCCCCGCCGGGTCGGAGAATGGCCGTTGGCCGCCGTGAATCCCGCCCCCGCCGAAGTCTCCGGTACCGGAGATTGGGCGGGGGCGGGAATCGGGCCGCGCCGGTTGGCGGGACACCCCGCTGGATTCTCCGGCCCGGATGGGCCGAAGTCCCGCCCAGAAATTGCCTGTCCCACCGGCGTAAATCACACCTGGTATTTACCGGCAGGTCCAGGCGGCGTGGGCGGGCTCCGGGGTCCTGGTGCGGGGCGCGGGGCGATCTGACCCCGGGCGGTGCCCCCACGGTGGCCTGGCCCGCGATCGGGGCCCACCGATCCGCGGGCGTGCCTGTGCTGTGGGGGCACTCTTTCCCTTCCGCCTCCGCCACGGCCTCCACCATGGCGGAGGCGGAAGAGACTCTCCCCACTGCGCATGCGCGGGAAACTGACAGCGGCCGCTGACGCTCCCGCGCATGCGCCGCATTTCCGCGCCAGCTGGCGGGGCAACAAACGCCATTTCCGCCAGCTGGCGGGGCGGAAATCCCTCCGGCATTGGCCTAGCCCCTCAATGTCGGGGCTAGGCCGCCAAAGATGCGGAGCATTCTTCACCTTTGGGCCGGCGCGATGCCCGTCTGATTGGCGCCGTCTTTGGCGCCAGTCGGCGGACATCGCACCGTTGGGGGAGAATTTCGCCCCAGAAATCTGTTTTTCTGAGATTTTTTCAAGAAGTAGAAAGCTTTGGGATGGATGGACCTGTTGTCAATTTTCCGATTTAATTGCAAGCCTGCCTCCTATTATTTATTTTAAGTCATCTTTAGGTTGGACTAATGTGCAACTCACTTTGCGGTGATATCTTTGGACATCCGATCCCCCAAATCCCTAAAATTATGATGAAAGTAGGCTTGCTGAGTGTTAAAACCATGATCAAACCCTTACCTTTGTACCACATCTAGTTGACTTAATTAGAGCCATTTTATATAAGGCTTATTTTTTATTGCATGATTTCCAGGAAGTAAAACCTATTAGTATTTGTTTATCCATAACAAGATACTCAAAATTTAGTGCATTGATCCAACAAGCAACATTTGCTGGCACTTACCCCTTGGGTGAGTCAAAATAATGAAGGAAACATTAACAAGTTACTTCCGGAAATATTTGCCTTTAAGTAAGACCTGAGTTTCATTTTTAAAATTGGACACATGAGCCACTGGTTGAATTGTTGCAGGCGGATTCTCTAAGAGGCAATGGAACCGATTTCTTACCAGACAAGATACTGCTAAAAACATCCAGAAACTAATTGCCATCGCTGGTGGAGATAATGGGACATAATGGCCATCTCATCATGAGATTTTCTGTGTAGCGCCCAGGTGTTTTTTTGTGGATTCGACCTCTCGCATGGAATACTCAAAGAATGGGTTAAAAACCGCCTGAAAAGCTGTCCAGTTGTCTGTCGGTGTGTGTTCTACGAGAACAAATACTTGAAGTTGAACACAGATGGAAAAGCCAGCAAGCACACACACAGCACCCCTGCAAAATAGCCATTTTTGCAGGTATATTTCAGTCTCTCTCTCTGACTGTGAAAGTCAGACAAGTCAGCAAAAGACCACCGCTGCAAAGAGAACTGGGAAATTCCTTTGTCAAACTATAGAACACTGAAATTGCAAAACGGGCTATTTGCCCACTGAAGTTAACTCTGCTGGAACCTGGCTACAACACCCATCATCTACTAATCATGAGTCAAGGACTGTTCCATGTACCTTTAAAAAAAATATTTATTTACTTTGGATTTAATTCTCCCTTCTGATCTACATGAATAATCTATATGAACCCCAGGGTCCAACCAGACCGCAAACATGCCCCCCCCCCCCACCTCGTGACCGTGAAGCGCAACCAGAGCCCAGGACCCCTCCAGACGCAACCATTAACCTTCCACAAGGTCCGACTTCTCTCATTGGATCCCGGGACCATCCAGAAGCAGCCGCCGACGTGGGAAACGAGGAAACATGCCGGTCTGCAGGTGAGACGTAAAAAACGTGGTTTCAATTCTCCTCGCCCCAGCGTACTCCTGGCAAACATCCAAGTGATCGAAAACAAGCTGCACGGGCTTTTAATGGTAGACTTACCTCTCAGAGGGACGTGAGGGACTGCTGTGTGCTCTGTTTCTCAGAGACATGGCTCACCCCTGCCTCACTGGATTGTGCCACACAATCTGAGGGTCTCTCAATTCACCGGATGGACCCCACGGCGTCCTCGGGCAAGACAAAGGGTGGAGGGCTTTGTATCCTCATCGACATGTCCTGGCGAGTTACTGCTCCACGGACCTGGAATACCTGACTGGGAAGTGCCGCCCATACTACCTTCTACGAGAATTCACTTCCGCCATCATCACAGCGGTCTACATACCACCCCAGGTGGAGGTGAAGAAGGCGCTTGATGAATTGTACACCGCTATAAACAACCTTGAAACAGAGCAGAGGCCTTGTTCACTGTGGCCGGTGACTGAAACCAGGCCAACCACAAGAATGTACCACCAAAATTCCACCAACACATCTCCTGACCCACCAGGGGCCCTAACATGCTTGATTACTGCTACTCAAACATCAAGGGTACCTACCAATCGGACCACAATTCAGTGCTCTTTCTCCCAGCATACAAGCAGAAACATAAGCGGGAGGATCCAGTTAAGAATGTCGTACAATGCTGGTCCAAGGCAACGGAAGAGCTCCTACCCGGGTGTTTGGAGTCAGTGAACTGGTCCATACACAAAATCTCAGCAGCCAACATTGACAAGTAGGCCAGCACCGTCACACAGTTTATCAAAAAGTGTGTTGAGGACTATGTTCCAGAGAAGGTAGTACGTGTGTTCCCCAACTGAAAGCCATTGTTTAACCGGGAGATCCACTCCCTAATGAAGGCCAGGTCTGAGGCGATCAAGATAGGTGGCCCTGACCAATACAGAAAATAGGTGCGACTTCTGCAAAGCCATCAGGGATGCAAAAGACAATACCAAACTAAGCTAGAGTCCCAGAATAATGACACAGACTCTCGTTGATTGTGGCAAGGCTTACCCAATATTACGGGCTACACAGCAAAGTTGAATAGATTCTCCGACATCAGCACACCCAATCCTCAAGAGTTCAATGCATTCTATGCTCATTTCGAGCAGGAAGCCAACAAATCATTGTCAACTGCCCTAACAGCCTTGGACACATCCATACCGACTGTCACAGCCTCAGATGTTAGATTGGCCTTCTCGAAAGTGAATCCATGGAAAGCAACAGGCCCTGACAGAGACCCCAGTCATGTGCTCAGATCCTGCGCGGACCAGCTGGCAGATGTATTCGTGGACATCTTCAACCTCTTCCTATTCCGTTCTAAGGTTCCCACCGGCTTCTTGAAGGCGACGATCATACCGGTGCCAAAGAAGAACCAGGCAACGTGTCTCAATGCATTCTATGCTCAGTTCGAGCAGGAAACCAACGATCCACTGTCGAGTGCCCCAGCAGTCCCGGACACACCCATACCCACCATCACAGCTTCCGAAATCAGATCGGCTTTCCTGAAAGTGAACCTTCGGAAGGAGACCTGTCCGGACGGGATCCCTGGTTGTGCACTCAGAGCCTGCGCGGACCAGCTGGCAGATGTGTTCGCGGACATCTTTAACTTGTCCCTACTCTGCTTCGAGGTCCCCACCTGCTTCAAGAAGACCACCATCATACTGGTGCCAAAGAAGAACTAGGCAACGTGCTTGAATGATTACTGCCCGGTGGACCTGACGAGTCGTAATGAAGTGCTTCGGGAGGTTGGTCATCATAGAATTTTCAGTGCAGAAGGAGGCCATTCGACCCATTGAGTCTGCACGGGCTCTTGGAAAGAGCACCCTACCCAAGGTCAACACCTCCACCCTATCCCCATAACCCAGTAACCCCACCAAACACTAAGGGCAATTTTGGACACTAAGGGCAATTTATCATGGCCAATCCACCTAACCTGCACATCTTTGGACTGTGGGAGGAAACCGGAGCACCCGGAGGAAACCAACGCACACACGGGGAGGATGTGCAGACTCCGCACAGACAGTGACCCAGCAGGGAATCGAACCTGGGACCCTGGAGCTGTGAAGCAATTGTGCTATCCACAATGCTACCATGCTGCGCATCACCTCCATACTCCCAGAACGCCTTGATCTACTGCAATTCGCATACTGCCGCAACCGGTCCACATCAGACACCATTTCCCTGGCCCTACACTCATCCTGAGGGCATCTCGACAACAAGGACTCCTACATCAGACTCCTATTTATTGACTACAGACCCGCCTTCAACACCATAATCCCAGCCAAGCTCATATCAAAGCTCTAAAACCTAGGACTTGGCTCCTCCCTCTGCAACTGGATCCTCGATTTTCTGACCCACAGACCACAATCAGTAAGAATAAACAACAACCTCCACAATAGTCCTCAACACCGGCGCCCCGCAAGGCTGCGTACTTAGCCCCCTACTATACTCCCTGTACACACACGACTGCGTGGCAAAATTTGGTTACAACTCCATCTACAAGTTTGCTGACGATAAGACCATAGTGGGCCGGATCTTGAATAACGACGAGTCAGAATGCAGGAGGGAGATAGAGAACCTAGTGGAGTGGTGTAGCGACAACAATCTCTCCCTCAATGCCAGCAAAACTAAAGATCTGGTCATTGACTTCAGGAAACAAAGTACTGTACACACCCCTGTCTTCATGAACGGAGTCAAGGTGGTTAGCAGTTTCAAATTCTTAGGAGTACACATCTCCAAAAATCTGTCCTGGTCGACCCACGTTGATGCTACCACCAAGAAAGCACAACAGCACCTCTCAGGAAACTAAGGAAATTTGGCATGTCCACATTAACTCTTACCAGCTTTTACAGATGCGCCATAGAAAGCATCCTATCTGGCTGCAACACAGCCTGGTATGGCAACTGCTCGGCCCAAGACCGCAAGAAACTTCAGAGAGTCGTGAACACCGCCCAGTCCATCACACGAACCTGCCTCCCATCCATTGACTCCATCTACACCTCCCGCTGCCTGGGGAAAGCGGGCAGCATAATCAAAGACCCCTCCCACCCGGCTTACTCACTCTTCCAACTTCTTCCATCGGGCAGGAGATACAGAAGTCTGAGAACACGCACGAACAGACTCAAAAACAGCTTCTTCCCCGCTGTTACCAGACTCCTAAACAATCCTCTTATGGACTGACCTCATTAACACTACACCCCGTAAGCGTCACCTGATGCCGGTGTTTATGTAGTTACATTGTACACCTTGTGTTGCCCTATTACGTAATTTCTTTTATTTCCTTTTCTTTTCATGTACTTAATGATCTGTTGAGCTGCTCGCAGAAAAATAATTTTCACTGTACCTCGGTACACGTGACAATAAGTAAAAATCCTATCAATGACTGCGGCCCAGTGGCCCTGACATCTACTGTTATGAAGTCCTTCGAGATGGGTCATGAGACATATCACCTCCAACCTTCCAGATTGACTTCCTCCACTGCAATTCACCTACCGCCACAAGCATTCCACAGCAGATGCTATCTTCCTGGCCCTATTCTCAGCCCTGGAGCATCTCGCGAATAAGGACTCCTGCATCAGACTTCTATTCATTGACTACAGCTACGCCTTCAACACCATAATCCCAGCCAAACTCATATCCGAACTCCAAAACCTCAGACTTGGCTCCTCAATCTGCAACTGGATTCTCGACTTCTTGACCCATAGACCACAATCAGTAAGGATAAACAACAACACCTCCTCCATGATAGTCCTCAATACTGGGGCCCTGCAAAGTTACATACTTAGCCCCTTCCTATACTCACTGTACACACATGACTGTGGTGAAATTCAGCTCCAACTCCATCTACAGGTTTGCTGATGACACGATCGTAATGCGTTGGATCTCAAACAATAACGAGTCCGAGTACAGGAGGGAGATAGATAACCTCGTGGCATGGTGCAATGACAAGAACCTCTCTCTCAATGTCAACAAAACTAAGAAGCTGGTCATCGACTTCAGGAAGCGAAGTGTCATACACGTCCCTGTCCACATCACTGGTGCCGAGGTGGAGATGGTTGGCAGCTTCAAGTGTCCAGGTGTAAACATCACCAACAATCTGTCCTGGTTCACCCACGCCAATGCTACGACTAGGAAGGCACAACAGCTTCTCAACTTCCTCAGGAAACTATGGAAATTCGACATGTCCACACTAACTCTTACCAATTTTTACAGATGCACCATAGAAAGCATCCTATCTGGCTGCATCCCAGCCTGGTATGGCAATTGCTCGGCCCAAGACCGTGAGAAAATACAGAGTCGTGAACACAGCCCAGTCCATCACGCGAAACCGCCTCCCATCCATTGACTCTGTCTTCACTTCCCGCTGCCTTGGCAGCATAATCAAAGATCCCTCCCACGCGGGTTATTCTCTCTTCCTACCTCTTCCATCGGGCAGAAGGTACAAAAGTCTGAGAACACGCATCAACAGGCTCAAAAACAGCTTCTTCCCCGTTGTTACCCTCTTATTGACTGAACTGATCATTTCATGCATCTTCTCTACTGAGTAGTACCATACTCCGTATGCTTCACCCGATGTCTATATCTATGTATTTACATTGTGTATTTATCGTATGTCCTATGTGTTTCATGATCTGTCTGGACTGTACGCAGAATAATACTCTTCACTGTACGTGACAATAAAACAAATCCAATCCAATCAAATCAAATGTATATGCATATGTTTTCCCATTTTCTTCCCTTTCGTAATTAATAAACTCACTCTACCATTAACTCACCAACATTTAGTTAAATTGGCTCCTTTTAAAACAGAACTATCGGATCTGGGAAAAAGTACCCATAAAAAGGGATCTTTTCTTTAAATCTTGTTGCGGCCAACCGAGGGGGGTGATTAAAGGTCGGGAGCCAGATCATCCCTCACCATCTGCAATTTTTAAATTTTGAATTATCCCAGTCGGCCGGGGTCTCGACCGGATGAACAACTTTGAGGAAATTCACTTGGGGTGGGTCGTAAGAAGTGTCTGCCAGTTACATCGGAGATCATTGCTGGGGCTGAATGAAAGTTTTTTCCACAGTAGGCAAAGAGCTGTGGCTCTACCACTAGGACAATAGAATAATTATATCCCTTTTAAACTGGCACATGGATACAGTGGAGAGAATGGAGACGAGTGTGTCCAAGAATGCAACCGATTTTGGAGAGTAGTCCATGGTGAGTCTGATGGTTGGATGGAACTTATTGATGCCATTGTGTAGTCGTTTCAGTGATTCTTCGCAGTGGGTCCAAAGGAAAAAAATGTCAACGATGTATCTGGTGTATAACGTTTGTTGAAGGTCCTGTGCGGTGAGTAGGTCTTGTTCAAACTTGTGCATGAAGATGTTGGCGTATTGGGGTGCGAATTTGGTCCCCATGGCTGTTCCGTGCGTCTGGATAAAGAACTTGTTGTCGAAGGTGAAGACGTTGTGATCCAGAATGAAGCGGATGAGTTGCAGAATTGCGTCTGGAGATTAGCAGTTGTCGGTGTTGAGTACTGAGGCTGTTGCAGCAATGCCGTCGTCATGGGGGAACAACTCCATGAGACTCCATGGGACTCCATAAATAAATGAGCATTGAGTTTGAACTTACTAACTGGTGTATCGAGTCTTTGATCAGTATTCGGTTTTGAACCTTGTGGCGGTATTGAAAGATACCTGGCTACTCGAGAGCAAACGTATTTAGAATTAAGGAAGGCGACCATATTGGCCGCCACCTTCAGAGCCAAATTAAGAGAAACACAATTAGCAACAGGTGATGGAGGACCGGGGCGTAGGGGCAGACTGGTTGGAGATGCACTGTCACCTCACCAAACCTCTGGAAATACATACAACCAGAGATGAAAATTCAGATCTTGCGCAGAACAGAGGCAGGCTCAGAGGACCAGCCCACTTGGCATTTACTCTGAAACCTGTTGCAGCGTAAATACTACAGATTTGGGCTTAAAGCACAAAACTGACTGGAGTCATTCTGGGGACCAGCGTAAATAGACTATTGATTTTTGTGTGGTTCAAAAGTAATAGAATGACTGTAACGCAGGATGAGGAAGTGGGGCAATTCACATTTGGAGAGATAGATTCTCTGCTGAGTTCCTTAATTATCAAGACTAGATAAATATAACCCTGGTTTCAGGCAGAATATTGTACCCTTGCATCAAGGGATGTTTTGTGTGTATAACTGCTTTATTCCTACCTGGGGAAATGCAATGCTGAGTAAATATATTGCTGACTGTTGAAAAAAAAATACACAAACAAGCAAGGGAGTGGTCACTGGGATAATGTCTTAATAGGGCATTCAAATCTGAGTCATCAGTGTATTGTAAATGGAGGCTCTTTGCAATTGGTGATAAGTTGTCATCTTTAAGTAGATTTGTCAAAGATATTAAACGATAGGATGGGAGAATGATGCACAGATTTGACTAGCGGTGTCGCCAGCCACAGGGGCAGGAGACCATTCAGACTATAGTGATTGTCCCTTTAAGGAGAGTAAGGGTCACATGGCCCGTGTGACCAAACGGGACTCAGAGTGAGGAATCACCCCGTGATGAGAGAAGGTAGAGACATTTTGGATCTGGCCACAGTCATGAGGCTGCTGTGCTATTCTTATTAATCAATATCTTTTGTGTTCATTAATGAAGTCGGTAAAAGTGCATCTTTGCATCTGACAACAAGGATAAATTAATCCTGACACTACCTCTGGCCTGACACCTGTGGGCACAGGTACTCACCAGAATGTCTCTTTGGGTGAATAGACTCATTTGACTCCTCCATAGGGGCTGGACACATTACATTGAGCACCTTGGGTATTATTTGCTGCAAATGAAATGGGGGGAGGAGGTGAAAAACAATGCAATTCTCCTAAGTGTTTGTGGAACTCAAACCTATAACCTTATTCACAGTCTTACAGCCCCAAGCGCGCAAATTCCAAATCATTTAGTGAGCTCATTGATGGAGCCAAGTCTCAATTATAATCTCAACCATCAGTCATGCTCCAGAGATTCAAATTTAATTTGAGGGCGAGAGCCCCAGGCAAATCGATCGTGACTTACATTGCTAATCAGGAGCAATTATCAGAGTATTTGTGAGCTTGGAGCCACCCTAAACGATAGGTTATGAGAGAGGTTAGTTTGTGGCATGAACAACTATGCTATTCAATGTAGATTTCTTGCATAGGTCTTCAAAAATTATAAAACGAGCAATGGAGATATCTCTGGCCATGGAAAGCACTAAAACGGTGTACAAGAGCTGCCGAACGCACAAAATGGTGCCGCTCAGCAGTTAGAGCAGGAACCTGCAGCCAGCCATGGTCCAAAGCCACCTAAGCAACCAGGAAGTGGGAAACAATTTCAGCCACCAACAAAACAAAAAGGGATGCGATAGGCAATCAGTCAGTAAAGCTTCATGCGGAATATTACCGATATGGAGGTAACCACACCCCTGAATCATGTCGGTTTAAGGAGGCTGAGAGTTTTTATTGTCACAAAAGAAGATATTTGATAAAGCAGTGCAGAGTTAAGTAAAATCGCTGAGTCATCAATCAGCCAAGGTGCTACAAGTATGCAATGTGGAAGAGCCTAGCACCCGTGATTCTGGTATTCACTCAGTAGAGAAGATGTGTGAGGAAATCAGTTGAGTCCATAAGAGGGTCATTCAGGAGTCTGGTAACAGCGGACAAGAAGCTGTTTTTGAATCTGATTGGCTGGCAGCTTTCGGAGGGTGGGACTTTTGCCCCATTTGCCCACCGCTCGTCTGTCAATACCTGATGGTTACAGGATGTAGTGGCCGTTCCCGAAAAGAGGCGATGAGGGGCGCTCACTGGTTTCCAACTGGCAGCGAAGACTCCCATCACCTCTACACGATTTCGCCCATAGTCTTTCAGGATTGAAATAACGAACACTCCTACACACAAAGGATGGTAAAGACCTGGAACTCTTCCACTAATGGGATCAATAGTTTTATGTTGACCAAAGCAAAGATAGATCAAAGATCAAGGATGATCTAATTGAATAGCAAGACAGTCTGGAGGGACTAAATAGTGTCGACAGAACCAGTGAGTAATAAAATGTCATTAAATATTGAGGTTCAAAGTTATCTGACCCTGAACTCTTGTGTCACAGGATCTTACTGCAATTTTGTAATGGCGAAAATACAGGTCTGTCATCCAATGCTTCATTGAGCAGAGAAAAGAAATAAAGGACCACTTTGTCATCCAACCAGACACAGAGGCCGCAGCAGCAGTGGAGGTTCCATTCCATTCATTATAACCTGGATGAAGGCCTCACTAATGGCTTGGATAAAGAATAATCAGTCAGGAGAGACTAAAGGTGCACCGTAGCCACTTGCCAACAATAGACAAGGCAGAGCATGTCAGAAAGACAAGGTATAACTGACTATAATGGTAGCAATCCATTTACCTACCAACAACCATTGGACTACGTATGTAGGAAGGGCTATGACATGCACTGAAATTGCTCCACTACAGGTGGCCATGCCTTCAGCTGCCTGGGCCCTAAGCTCTGAAATGTCCTCCCTAAACCTCTCCATCTCTATATCTCATTTCTTCCTTTAAGACATCTCCTAAAACCTACCTATTTAACCAAATGTCCTCATGTAGCTCGGCGTCGTATTTTCTTTTATAATACTCCTGTGATGCTGAAAAAGTTTCACAATGTTACAGGTGATAAATAAATATAAGTTGTTGTTGAAACAGACAACTGACATGTGGCCTCTATCAGAAAAGAATACCCTGCGATATCTCCTTCTTGGGGACAATGCAAGGGGTTTTATTTCAAGGTAAGTGAAGCACGGCATGGTTACTCAGAGATGGCAACTGCACAGTTCAATTATGGACCTCAAGGGGTTAAATTCCGAAGGCAGGTTGCATGGATTAGGCTTGTATTCGATTTGAGGCTTTAAGATGGAGGATGATCTAACCAAGGTGTTTAAGGTGATTGGAGGATTTGTTAGGGTTGACAGTGAAAGGTAGATCAGGATGTCCAGGGAGCGTAACCTTAATATTGGAACTGGGTTGTTCAGAGGTGATGTCAGGAAACACTTTTTAACACAAAGTGTCGTGGAGATCTGGAACTTTCGATCTGGAAAAGCTACTGAAGCTGGAGGCGAATTGAAAATTGCGAACATGAGATTGATAGATATTTGTTAGGTGAGGATGTTGAGGGATATGGGACCAAAGTTGGATAAATTGAGTTAAAATACACATCAGTGATGACTTAGTTGAATGTTGGAACAGGCTCAGGTCATTAACTTGTTTACTTTTGATGATATCATGGAAGATATTTAATGGGCATGATAGTGGCATTGAGAACACTGTGTCACTACTTTTATGGAGTGCCTGTTCTGTTGAGTATTAAACAGGCGCTTAAATAGACAGTGGCAGGCACCCCACCCCTAGGATGAAGGTCACCGGGGATGGAAGCCTCGCCCACAGAGAACTGCCAGCATAACTGAGGCCAGCAGTTCCAATCAACAGCAGGGTGGCACTGTGGATAGCATTGCTGCCTCATGGTGCCAAGTACCCGGGTTCAATTCCGGCCTTGGAGTTTGCACATTCTCCCCCGTCTCTGTGTGTTTCCTCCGGGTGCTCCAGTTTCCTCCCACAGTCCCAAGATGTGGAGGTTAGGTGGATTGGCCATGATAAAAAATTGCCCCTTAATGTCCAAAGATCGTAGATCATAGGATTTACAGTGCAGAAGGAGGCCATTCGGCCCATCGACTCTGCACCGGCCCTTGGAAAGAGCACCCCATTTAAGCCCAGACTTCCAACCCATCCCCGTAACTCAGTAACCCCGACTAACATTTTTTTGGACACTAAGAGCAAGTTATCATGGCCAATCCACCTAACCTGCACACCTTTGGACTGTGGGAAGAAACCGGATCACCCTGAGGAAACCCACGCAGACACAGAGAGAACGTGCAGACTCCGCGCAGACAGTGACCCAAGCCGGGAATCAAACCTGGGACCCTGGAGCTGTGAAGCAACTGTGCTACCCACAATAAGATGTGTAGGTTAGGTAGGATTATGGGGATAGGGCAGGGGAATGGATTTAGGTAGGATGCTCCTTCAGAGGGTTGGTGCAGACTCAATGGGCCGCATGGCCCCTTTCTGCATTGTAGGGATTCTATATTTCTACGAACGACATTGCCATTGGGGAGGTGATAGCTGCTGCTGGTACGACATTCACCTGAGGCCAGGTATCTTCTCTGTATCCCAGGTGAGCGATGGCGAGATGGAAGTCACAGGCTGGGGTGTCACGGGCAGAAGGTGGGGGTGCAGCTGTCTTCTTTGGCCCCTGCAGTCCATGCATTGTAGGTACACCCACAGTGCTGTTTGGGAGGGAGCTCCAGGATTTTGACCCAGCGACAGTGAAGGAACGGCCGATGTATTTCCAAGCCAGGGGTGGTGAGTGGCTCAGAGAGACGATGGCGATCCCATGCTTTTTCTGCCCTTGTTTTCCAAAGTGGTAGAGGTCGCGGGGTTTGGAAGGTGCTCTCGTCCTGCTCTTGTTCCTGCTCTTCGACCCTTGACCTCATCCTGATGGAGAAGAAAGTTCAACATCTTGACTTGCAGAGTTGGTGCTGTGTTCACTGAAGACCAGAACAAAGTTTCAGAAACTGGGAGGTTTTATCGCTCTGCATACATTTCCCCAGCGATTGCATTGACTCTGAAGCATTATTTCAACTGTTCATTATCTCTAAAGCAACATGCTTTTGAGTGGTGGTGTTTATATTTTTAACACTGATAAACGACGTCTTTTGAAACTGGCTGGATCCACAGGATTAATTTGGTTGTCTAAATGCTCTATTGCCTCTTTACTGCAGTAATGTGTTAATTTCATTCCAGTTTATTGTTCTGTTTATGGTATTTGGCCCATGCAGTTTGCACAGCTCGAGTGCCCTGTGTAATTTCTTCAATTACCTTCTCCATCTCTAACTCTGAAAGCAGATCACACAGTCAGGCTGCTCTCGTATCCTCAGTTGCTTAACTGGCAGCCGCTGATATATTTTTATTCCTACAGGCAGTGTCTCCAGGGAGACGCACTGATATATAAGTATATATAATAGTGGCCCAGGTTTTCCTTGGGTGTGGCATATTGTGGGGCAACCCATGGCTGAGATTGCCAAGTGCATTTTTAGGTGTGAGCTTCCCACAAAGTTATTAAAAGCGTGAGATTGTGATGGTGAAGCGAGGGCATTTGGAACATTGTGAACAATGGAACCAGATGTATCATTAACCAATGAGATTGAAGGACTGGGAAATAAACAGAGGAAGGCATGAGAAAGAGGCTCGACCTGAGTGACATCAGGGACAGAGAGAGCAACAGAGATAAAGCAAGGATGAAAGAAAATTATTTCATTTATTCATAAGGGCAGCAGGGCAGCACAGTGGTTAGCACAGTTGCTTCACAGCTCCACGGTCCCAGGTTCGATTCCCGGCTTGGGTCACTGACTGCGCGGAGTCCGCACGTTCGCCCCCTGTCTGCGTGGGTTTCCTCCGGGTCCTTTGGTTTCCACAGTCCAAAGATGGGCAGCACGGTAGCATTGTGGATAGTACAATTGCTTCACAGCTCCAGGGTCCCAGGTTCGATTCCGGCTTGGGTCACTGTCAGTGCGGAGTCTGCACATCCTCCCCGTGTGTGCGTGGGTTTCCTCCTGGTGCTCCGGTTTCCTCCCACAGTCCAAAGATGTGCAGGTTAGGTGGATTGGCCATGATAAAGTGCCCTTAGTGTCCAAAATTGCCCTTAGTGTTGGGTGGGGATACTGGGTTATAGGGATAGGGTGGAGGTGTGGTCCTTGGGTAGGGTGCTCTTTCCAAGAGCCGGTGCAGACTCGATGGGCCGAATGACCTCCTTCTGCACTGTAAATTCTATGAAATTCTATGAAATTCTATGTGCAAGTTAGTTGGATTGGCCACGCTAAATTGCCCTTCGTGTCCAAAAGAAAAAGGTTAGCTGAGGTTACTGGGTTCTGGGGATTAAGGGGATAGGGTGGAGGCGTGGGGCTTAAGTAGCGTGCTCTTTCCAAGGGCTGGTGCAGACTCGATGGGCTGAATGGCCTCCTTCTGCACTGATGATTCTGTGAACCCTGACAGAAAAAAAATCACCCACTAATTCACAATCTGACAGAATGAAGCTCCAGACTGATCAATTTGTTCAACCTGGGCAAACATGTTCATTGGCAATTGCTAACATTCATCGGATCATTAAAAGTATATTTTCACCATTAATAATTAAAACAAAAAAAAATGTAAGAAAAACTCAGTTGGAGGGCAGCACGGTGGCGCAGTGGTTAGCACTGCAGTCTCACGGCGCCGAGGTCCCAGGTTCGATCCCGGCTCTGGGTCACTGTCCGTGTGGAGTTTACACATTCTCCCCGTGTTTGCGTGGGTTTCGCCCCCACAACCCAAAGATGCGCAGGGTAGGTGGATTGGCCACACTAAATTGCCCCTTAATTGGAAAAATGAATTGGGTACTCTAAATTTATTTAAAAAAAGAAAAACTCAGCTGGCCTGGCAGCATCTATAGAGAGAGAATGAGTGTTCTTCGATATTCATACTATTAGTTACAAAAATTAACTTTTGAACAATTGGTTGGTCGCGCAGATCTTAAATGTTTCTAAAAGAAAAGTCTTCTCAACAGAACAAAGTGAAGAATGCAAAATTTCAAAGGGAGCAACAATTTACACAAATTTAACAATCCTAACAATTGATGTTCCAATCATTTCAGTTCCAAGACATGCTGCAGGAGCTCCTCAGGGTAGTGCTCCGAGGACCAACCATCTTCAGCTCTTCATCAGTGATCTTCCCTCCATCTTAGGGTCAGAAGTGGGGATATTCACTGCTGATTGCATAATGTTCAAAACCATTCATGCCTCCCCAGATATTGAAGCAGTTCATGTCTGCTGCAGTTCAAAATGTGAACAATATACAAGCTTGGGCTGATAAGTAGCAAGTAACATTTGCTCCTCAAAAGTGCCAGGCAATAACCATCTCCAACAAGCGGGAATCTAACCATTGCTCCCTGAAATTCAATGCACTTTCATAGCTGAATATCCCACTATCAACATCCCGGAGATTACCATCAACCAGAAACTGAGCTGGACTAGCCATATAAGTACTGTGGCTACAAAACCATGTCAGAAGCTGAGAATTCTGCAAAGAGTAACTAACTTCCTGATTCCCCAAGGTTTGTCCACCACCTGCAAGGTACAATTGTTGGAATACTCTCCTCTTGCCAGGTTGAGTGCTACTCCAACAACACTTAAGAGGCTCGCCACCATCCAGGACAAAGCAGCCCGCTTGGTTGCTCCCCCTTCCACAAACATTCACTCCCTCCACCACCGATGAACAGTGGCAGCCGTGTGCACCATCTACAAGATACTCTGCAGGAACTCACCAAGGCTCCTTAGACAGCACCTTCAAAACCCACAACTGCTACCATCTAGAAGGACAAGGGCAGTTCATGCATGGGAACACCAGCACCCTGCAAGTTGCCCTCCAAACTACACATGATCCAGAGTTGGAACTATATCATTGTCGTTCACTGTCATTAGGTCAACATTCTGGAACTCCCTTCCTAACAGCACTGTAGGTGTGCCTACACCAAATAGACTGCAGCGGTTCAAGAACCACCACCTTCCCAAAGGCAATTAGGGATGGGCAGTAAATGCTGGCCGAGCCAGTGGAAACCCATGTCCCAAACAAATAAATAACAAATTTGTACTACATGAGAAAAGGATGCTGATTGGTTGGCAAATCAACTCCAATTGGTCGAGATATTGCCATGGAGATTGGACCAGGGAACTATTGTCCCTGGGCCTTTGTTTAACTGAAAAAAAGCACAATGCCTGGACACACTCCTTTTGACTGCAGAGGACAGTAGAATCATAGAATCATAGAATTTACAGTGCAGAAGGAGGCCATTCGGCCGTTGAGTCTGCACCGGCCCTTGGAAAGAGCACCCTACCCACGCCTCCATCCTATCCCCACCTAACCTTTTTAGACACTCAGGGCAATTTAGCATGGCCAATCCATCTAACCTGAACATCTTTGGACTGTGGGAGGAAACCGGAGCACCCGGAGGAAACCCACGCATACACGGGGAGAACGTGCAGACTCCGCACAGACAGCGACCCAAGCCGTAGATCGAACTTGAGACCCTGGAGCTGTGAAGCAACTGTGCCAGCCACTGTGCTACCGTGCTGACCTGCGGATGAATATTACTGTTGCAGCTTCTCGCAAGCATTATTAAGCCACATTGTGAGCCCGAATCACCTTTCTGCAGTGGGTTCAATGGGTTGCTGATGCACACATTTAGCAACAGGGTAACAATCAGGGAGATGTTAAGGGTGAGGACGGGCTTTATTTGTTAAGCTAACGGCAGAAATCAGCCACTCAATATATCCACCCTCATAATGTACACCCTCCCAATTGGAAAGCAGAAAGACTTCCTGTACGTTACCCAAATGGATGATTCATGGTTGCCAAGTCAAACAGCTTTTTCTACCGCCATCTCCAATATTTTTCTAAAGTATGAATCTCCTTTTGTCTTTTGTTCACAGCGATGTCCAGGAAATTAATATGCAGCTCCTGGAGACATCTGGCCAAATCCTGTTGGGCTGACGGCTCGAGTTATCTGTAGCTGTTCATTCACAAATCATAGAATTTGATTATCATAGAATTTACAGTGCAGAAGGAGCGGCTCTTGGAAAGAGCACCCTACCCAAGGTCAACATCTCCACCCCATAACCCAGTAACCCCACCCAACACTAAGGGCAATTTTGGACACTAAGGGCAATTTAGCATGGCCAACCCACCTAACCTGCACATCTTTGGACTGTGGGAGGAAACCGGAGCACCCGGAGGAAATCCACGCACACACGGGGAAGATGTGCAGGCTCCGCACAGACAGTGACCCAAGCCGGAATCGAACCTGGGACCCTGGAGCTGTGAAGCAATTGTGTTATCCACAATGCTATTTTCAACGATTGAAGAGATTAAGTGTTTCTTAGCAGCTGTCTCAAAGGGAAGACATCGGTCGGGATTCCCCAGTCACCGACACCAAAATCTTGTTCGCTGATCGGCCGGAGAATACCCGTTTCTGCCGAAATCGGGGGCGGCGCCGCTTTTGAGATGCTCCGCCCCTCCAAAGCCACTCAGTCCTGCGCCGCCACAGTTAGGGGAGGGCCGATCCGCGGGCAGGGGGGACTTTGTCAGGGGCTGGGGGCACTGTTTGGGGGGGGGGGGGTCCGGGCCTCGCGAGCCGGCCAAAGGGCAGGCAGTATTTTGCAAGCCGTGTCTGCGCGCGGCCGGCATCATGTTGCACGGCGCGGTCGCTGCAGGCCGCCACCGTGCGCATGCGCGGCCACGGACTCGGCAATTCTCCAGGCGCATCGGCAGCAAGGGCCGGGTGTCCTACACCGCTCGGCGGCTAGCCCCCAGCCAAACGGAGGATTGGTGGCCGTTTTGCGCCAAATTTCCGGTCGTAAAACGCCGCCGTTCCCACGCTGGCGTCAGGGCATAGCCTCAAAATCGGAGAATCGAGCCCAAGGTGTTCAGCAGCCTAACTCGGTGTAAATCCATAACCCTGGCGGATTGGTTTGGGAAAGATCTCCACCCACCAGTGGACAGACCGCGAGCAGGTAACGGTTAAAAGATGAAAAAGGATTAGAAGATCGAATTTACTATTCCCCAGTCAGTTCTGTCTGTTTTTCTCTCCACACATGCTCCCAGACCTGATGGGTATTTTCATTTCTATTTCCACTTTTTATTTTCATTTGATGTTCTCACCAGCTCAGTCAAACGTTCCACCTCTTGGCCCATACCTTGGTGTGAAAACCGATGGTGGCTTGAGGTGAGCAGGATCCGTACCGATTGTCAAACAGTTTGTTTCGGCTCGAGTCAAAGATGTAATTCGATTCCCCCAAATCAGTCTGAAGTTGACGAAAGATTTTCCGTCAAAGATCTTGTAGCTTCGGCAAGCTTGGGAATGGTGCAGAGTCCTCCCTCCGAAGGTGTCAGGTTGCAGGTCCTTCTCCTCACACAGATAGACGTGTAAAGAGTTAAAGACACAAAGGGAAGGAACCAGACTTTTCTCCATGGATTTGTTAAGAGTCAATGGGCGGAACTTTCAATGGTGGCAGTGGATGTGAGAGTGATTGCCGCTGGTGGGGGGAGGATGACTGGCCATTTTGCAATGTGGAGCTGGTCAGCTCATTATGTACACATCCTTGCTGGGCTTGGTGAATCTCGTGGCAGGGGTGGGCTGGAAGTCACCATCCCTGTCCTTACCTCATGGCGGTCAAAGGTCCAGGGTGCCATATTGAAAGGGCACCTGGGTAGTCAGCACTATCTGTCCAACCTATGCCAGGTGACCACTGCACCTGGCCCCTCCGACGCTACCTTCCTTCCCTGGTCATCTTGCAACTTGCTCTGCCATCACCCGGTATCAAGCCTGGCATTGCCAGACCCTTCCCCGAAGAGATCAATGCCGCAACGACTCACTGTGAATTCGGAAGATGTCAACCTCACCAGTTGCAGGCCATTTATGCGCAGTCGGAAAAGTGGACTGTGGTGATATACATCACTGTAAGTACACAAAGGGTTAATGTACATACACTACACCTAGCTAGACACTAGAGGGAGCACCAGAGACATAACCCACAGACAGTAAACCAATAGGTCAGTAAGATAGGACACGACCAATGGACAGTCACGATACACACAGAGGTGACACTACCACAGGAGGGCATTACACCAACCCATATAAAAGGACACAGCACACATGCTCAGTCTCTTTCCAGTGGAGACTCTCAGTGAGTACAGACACAGAGTTGATTGAACACCACTCCCACCACATGGATTGTAGCAGACTGGTTCGTCAGTCTGAGTAGCTATAGCAGGATTAACAGTAGCGTCAAATCAACAAAACATGGACGTTCCAACTTTTCGTGGGCGTGGAATTTAATTTGGAGGGGGAATTTAATTCTGGTGTGGTTTGATGAGGCAGCACGGTAGCACAGTGGTTAGCACAGTTGCCTCACAGCTCCAGGGTCCCAGGTTCAATTGCCGACTTGGGTCACTATCAGTGCGGAGTCTGCACGCTCTCCCTGTGTCTGCGTGGGTTTCCTCCGGGTGCTCCGGTTTCCTCCCACAAGTCCCCAAAAGACATGCTTGTTAGGTGAATTGGACATTCTGAATTCTCCCTCCGTGTACCCGAACAGGCGCTGGAATGTGGCGACTAGGGGCTTTTCACAGTAACTTCATTGCAGTCTTAATGTAAGCACTAATTGTGACACTAAAGATTATTATTATTATGAATGCGCGTGACAGGCTAATGCATGTAAACGTGCATCTCGACAACGTTCGTCAGGAAGCTCCTTTAAAATCCCGAGAACGGAATTCTTCCATCTCATCCCGAGATCGGAAAACTGACTTTTGAACTCACGACAAATCAGGTTCCCCCGCCCGCTAAAGTCGTTGCTCCTGGAGGGACTGGACGATCGGCCCCATGGTTCAGAAATGAACTGGTGTGCAGGAAAAGGTCAGGTAAACTGACGCAAGTCTCTGGGAAAAAAGCAAAATCCTGCAGATGCTGGAAAACTGAAACGTTATCAGAGCGTACGAGAAATGCTCAGCTGGTCAGGCAGCATCTGTGGAAAGGAAAATTCTCATTTGCTTTTCACAACAGCTGGATGTCTCACGGCACTCGACAGCCAATTAATGCTGTTTTCTGAAATGTACTCACTGTTGTAATGTAGGAAACACAGCAGCCAATTGCACTTGGTTAACTGCCAGAAACAATGTGATAACGAGCAGATAAACTCCTTTTGCAATGCCGATTGAGGGGTGAATCTCAACCGGGGCACCAGTGATAATCTCCCCGCTCGTCTTCGAAATGGTGCCGTGGGAAGGGAGGTCTTGTACCTCAGTTTAACACCGCAGAAGCTGCCTGACCGACTTGAGTATTTCCAGGCTCCTTTCTGTTTTTGTTACTCATGAGGTCATGGGGCAGAGATTTACATTGCCTCCCGCCGCCCCCCCCCCCACCCCCTCCGCCGCTGAAGGTGGGTCCTGAGGTGTGTTTGTGGGGGGGGGGGGGGGGGTGGGGGGGGGGGGGTAGGGTGGAGCGTAAATTTGAATGGACGGTCAGGGCCTCGGTTGGGAAACCTGCCTTTTCGACTATCAAGGCACTTAATGGCCACTTAAGGACCTACAGTACCTCGTCTGGCCATACCAGTGCCATGCCTCCCCGCGTTGAAGAGCTGTCAGGCAAATCTAATTGGTGGCACGGTGGTTAGCATTGCTCCCTCACAGCGCCAGGAACCCGGGATTGATTCCGGCCTTTGCTGATTGTCTGGAGTCCCCCCCACCCCCCCGTGTCTGCGTGGGTCTCCTCCGGGTGCTCCGGTGTCCTCCCACAGTCCAAAGATTTGCAGGTTAGGTGGATTGGCCACGCTAAATTGTCCCTTCATAGAATCATAGAATTTACAGTGCAGAAGGAGGCCATTCGGCCCATCGAGTCTGCACCGGCTCTTGGAAAGAGCACCCTACCCAAGGTACACACCTCCACCCTATCCCCATAACCCAGTAATCCCACCCAACACTAAGGGCAATTTTGGACACTAAAGGCAATTTATCATGGCCAATCCACCTAACCCGCACATCTTTGGACTGTGGGAGGAAACCGGAGCACCCGGAGGAAACCCACGCACACACGGGGAGGATGTGCAGACTCCGCACAGACAGTGACCCAAGCTGGAATCGAACCTGGGACCCTGGAGCTGTGAAGCAATTGTGCTATCCACAAGGCTACCGTGCTGCCCCTTAGTGTCGAGAGATGTGCAGGTTAAGCGGTGTTACGGGGATAGGGTGGAGGGAGTGGGCCGAGGTAGGGTGCTCGTTCAGAGGGGCTGAATGGCCTCTGTCTGCACTGCGGGACCTGCCACTGTCAATCAAGGCTCAAGTGAGCGTTAAATGGCAGTGGGAGTTCGAGAGTCAGTGCGTTAGGCATTGTTAGAGGTGTTTTGAGGTCTTATTCAGCCAGGCCCTGTGTTGCCAGTACAGTTATCAGTAACTGCAAAGCCTGGATCTCTCTCGGAATCTGTAGTATGTTCCTACTTTCTGTTAGTAACCAGCTCAAAATAATGTGTAAACATATCTGGAAAAGCAAAATGTTATTGTGAACTGAAGCAATTTATTTTGTCACCCCCTTGATATTTCAAAATGTTTGAATAATCACTTTCATAATTAGCTTGAGGAGACGCATAGCTTCCTCGAGAATTTCACGGAGAATTCTAACGTATTTTAAAGGGAACACTAATCTCCAACCTTTTCTTGTTGCGATCGGAAGACTGTAACTTAGCAACATGGCCAACTGCTTGCTTTTGGTCTTTTCAAACACGATTGGTCAGTCCATCTATCATTCTATTGCAGATCAATGTGTATGGTCAACAGAAAAATCCAAATGGGTCTGCTCCATTTCCTGGAATTCACAGTGGAACAAGGCAGATTGCTTGATGCCGTCAGGAGAGATAAATGATTTGCTGGAGAAGCATCAATTGGTTAATAACTTTGGGCTGGCGGGTGACAACTTTCCAGCTCCACGTGGCCGACTGTGGTTCAGTGGGTGGCGTTCTCGCTCCCAAGTCACGAGGTTAGACCTTCAAGACCCACATCAAAGACTAGAGTGCTGAAATCTAGCCCAATGCCCCCAGTGTGATATCAATATATATGATCAATGTAGTAGTCATTTCAACACTAGATGGTTCACGGTCAGATACTATTGGCGCGATTCTCCCATGGGAGAATTGCCGTTCGCGCCATTTTTCCCCGCGGCGTCGATCTGACGCCGACGTCCGAGGAGCGGAGAATCAGCGCCATTTCCACCAGCGGGTTTGGCGGGGCGCCGGTCGCGGGCCGCTGTCCGGGGCCGGGCCGCCGATTCTCCGGCCTTGATGGACGAGCGGCCGCGCGGAAACGGCAGAGTCCCGACGGCGCCGTCCACCCCTGCTCGCAGCCGGCGGGAACTCTGCGCGTAGGGTCGGGGGGGGGCGGCCTGTGGGGCGGGGAAAAGCGCTCCTTCGCCGGGGGAGGGGCACCTCCGATGGGGTCTGGCCCGCGATCAGGGCCCACCGATCGGCGGGCCGGCCTCTTCAGCCCCGGCTATATTTTATTACGCGGCCGGCCCCTGAACCCCCTCGCCATGTTGGGTCGGGGCCGGCGCACTGAGGAAATCGCCCGCGCATGCGTGGGTTTGTGCGGTCCAACTGCGCATGCGTGGGTTTGTGCGGTCCAACTGCGCATGCGTGGGTTTGTGCGGCCCAACTGCGCATGCGTGGGTTTGTGCGGCCCAACTGCACATGCGTGGGTTTGTGCGGTCCAACTGCGCATGCGTGGGTTTGTGCGGTCCAACTGCGCATGCGCGGGTTTGTGCGGTCCAACTGCGCATGCGTGGGTTTGTGCGGTCCAACTGCGCATGCGTGGGTTTGTGCGGCCCAACTGCGCATGCGCGGGTTTGTGCGGTCCAACTGCGCATGCGCGGGTTTGTGCGGTCCAACTGCGCATGCGTGGGTTTGTGCGGTCCAACTGCGCATGCGCGGGTTTGTGCGGTCCAACTGCGCATGCGTGGGTTTGTGCGGTCCAACTGCGCATGCGCGGGTTTGTGCGGTCCAACTGCGCATGTGCGGGTTGGCGCGGCGCCCATTTGGCGCCAGGAAGGGAGGCTGGAGCAGCATGAACCGCTCCAGCGCCGTGCTGGCCCTCTGTGGAGGCCAGAATCGCTACTGCCCGCACCCGTTTCGCGCCATCGTGAAACGCGACGGCGTTCACGACGGCGCGAGCACTCTGTCTCCATTCGGAGAATCGCGCCTTATAAGAACTGATTTCCCATCTTTTCTAAGTCAGATGACATGATGATCTGATTCAGAACAGTGAACAAGCAAGACATAGAATAGCTAGAGTGAGAGAAGTTAGAACTAGTTTGCTATAATAGTGTACAGTTATATAGTTATCATGGGCGAAATTCTCCGGAAACGGCGCGATGTCCGCCGACTGGCACCCAAAACGGCGCCAATCAGACGGGCATCGCACCGCCCCAAAGGTGCGGAATGCTCCGCATCTTTGGGGGCCGAGCCCCAACATTGAGGGGCTAGGCCGACGCCGGAGGAATTTCCGCCCCGTAGCTGGCGGAAACGGCCTTTGTTGCCCCGCCAGCTGGCGGAAATGACATCTCCGGGCGGCGCATGCGCGGGAGTGTCAGCGGCCGCTGAAAGTTTCCCGCGCATGCGCAGTGGAGGGAGTCTCTTCCGCCTCTGCCATGGTGGAGACCGTGGCGGAGGCGGAAGGGAAAGAGTGTCCCCACGGCACAGGCCCGCCCGCGGATCGGTGGGCCCCGATCGCGGGCCAGGCCACCGTGGGGGCACCCCCCGGGGCCAGATTGCCCCGCGCCCCCCCCAGGACCCCGGAGCACGCCCACCCCGCCTTGTCCCGCTGTTCAAAAGGTGGTTTAATCCACGCCGGTGGGACAGGCAATGAATTGGCGGGACTTCGGCCCACACGGGCCGGAGAATCCAGCGGGGGGGCCCGCCAACCGGCGCGGCCCGATTCCCGCCCCCGCCGAATATCCGGTGCCGGAGACTTCGGCAACCGGCGGGGGCGGGATTCACGGCAGCCCCCGGCGATTCTCCGACCCGGCGGGGGGTCAGAGAATGTCGCCCATGTATTGTACTTTAATTCTTTATTGTTGGTTTAGTATTGAGTAAAAGGACTCACAATTTATTATTTTATTACTCATTAAATAGTTCATCTTTGAACAAGAAGACTATCGGTCATTTTATCATCCTGGTGGATTCAAGTGTAATATATATATTTCAGATATATATAAATATATCAAAATCTATCAAAATATAACATGAGGTACTGCAGGAGTGCTCCACTGTCAGAGGCGCTGTCCATTTGGATGTGATGTTCAACTCAGCCCTGTCTGCTCTCTCTCGTTGGACATAAAAGATCCCACGGCACCTTCTTGAGGAACAGGGAAGCCAACCTCAATCCCCAGGGCAAAAAATACACTTCTCAGGGACACACATCGTGGAAGAGGGAACGAGTCGTACACTTATCGAGCCAAACGATACACAGAAATACGGTGAAACACTTTCATACTTACGTATATCTATAATTAGGCCTTCTGGTTAAGTCTCACTATTTTCTTTTCTGAACTTAGGGCCGGGATTTTATGTTCTCTGGCAGGGTGAGGCAGACGGGATAGAAAGTGAGCGACCTGTTTGCTTCTGCCCCCATCACCTCAGCTCAGCGAATCAACCATCGAGCAGCCACTTAGCGGTGGGTAGGAGGCCAATCGGTCCCACAGAGGGAGCTCCGTGCCCAAGCCGAGGTCAAGGCCGGCTTTACCAAAACGGATCCAGGGGTGAGAAACCTCAGCTATGGACGACACGGTAGCACAGTGGTTAGCACTGATGCTTCACAGCGCCAGGGTCCCAGGTTCGATTCCCGGCTTGGGTCACTGTCTGTGCGGGGTCTGCACGTTCTCCCCGTGTCAGCGTGGGTTTCCTCCGGGTGCTCCGGTTTCCTCCCACAAGTCCCGAAAGATGTGCAGGTTAGGTGGATTGACCAAGCTAAATTATCCCTTAGTGTCCAAAAGGTTTAGGTGGGGTTACGGGTAGAGGTGTGAGCTCAGGCAGGGTGCTCTTTCCAAGGGCCGGTGCAGACTCGATGGGCCGAATAGCCTCCTTCTGCACTGCAAATCCGATGATTGTATGTGATGATAGATTGGGGAGGTTGGGGCTGGTCTACTTGGAGAGAAGAAGGCTGAGAGGAGATTTGATAGAGGTGTTCAAGCATCATGAAGGGGACGGCAGCGTAGACAGGGAGAAACTGTACCCCCCTCGTAAAAGGGTCAAGAACGAGAGGGCACAGATTTAAGGTGACTTGCCAAAGGAGCAAATGTAATATGAGAAAAATACTTGCTCACGGAGCGAATGCTTGGGGTCTGGAATGCACGTCCTGGAAGTGTGGTGGAAGCCAGTTCAATCGAGGCATCCAAGAGGACATTCAATGGTTATCTCAATCGAAACAATGTACAGGGGCACGGGGAAAAGGCAGGAAAATGGCACTAAGCTATGATGCTCGTTTGGAGACACAATAGGCCGACTGGTCTCTTTCTGTGCCGTACCAATGCTCTGATTCTGTGATTGTGCATCAGAGGGGCATGCCATGAACAGGAAGTTGATCACGGCTGCAAATTTAAAGCCCCCCTGCTCTCCTAATGTGTCTTTTTTTTTTATGGAAGGCTCACAAAAGTCAGGAAGTGACGTCCGGAATCACACAGACGTTGCCACCACCACCAGCAGAATCTACTTCACCATTCTGGCCCTTTCTTCTGCCTTGTGAGGACTGGCCAAAAATGCAACGGCCAACAAACTAATTTCAGACAATTGGGTCGATAACAAGCTCAACAGCTTGTTATGAGTAATTTCCAAATGGTGGAAACCTTTAAGATCCCAAGGAGAGGATGTCTCGTCTTGTGCGAGAATCTACAACTAGGGGTCACTGTTGAAAAATAAGCGGTAACTCATTTGAGACGAGAAGAGGAGAATTTGTTTCTCTCCGAGAGTATTGAGAGTCTCCGGAATTTTCTTCCTCAGAATTGGTGCATGATGAATGCTGCTTGGGTCAATGGGAGTGCTTTTGGAGTTGGGTTCAAGGGGTAAGTTGCAAGGGGTAAGTAGTGATTAAACTCTACTTGGACCTCAGCAAGGCTTTTGATAAGGTCCCACATGGGAGACTGAAAGCGAAGGTAAGAGAGCATGGGATCCGAAGAAATTTGGCAAATTGGATCCAGAATGGGCTGAGTGGCAGGAAGCAGAGGGTGATGGTGGCAGGAAGCAGAGGGTGATGGTGGCAGGAAGCAGAGGGTGATGGTCGAGGGGTGTTTTTCTGACTGGAAGCCTGTGTCCAGTGGGGTCCCGCGGAGATCAGTGTTGGGGCCCTTGCTGTTTGTGGCTTTATATAAATGATTTAGACATGAGCGTACATGGAGTGTTGATCAGTAAGTTTGAGGATGATACGAAAATCGGTGGAGTGGTAAATAATGAGGAGAATAGCCTTCGATTACAGGAGGATGTAGACGGGCTGGTCAGATGGGCTGATCAGAGGGAAATGGAATTAAATCCGTATAAGTGTGTAGTGATGCAGTTGGGCAGGACAAACAAGGTGAGGGAATACAGGATAAACGTCAGGACCCTGGGAAGCACCGAGGATCAGAGAGACCTTGGTGTGCATGTACACCCGTCCCTTAAGGTAGCAGAGTGGGTAGGTACAGTAATTAAGAAGGTATATGAAAAGGTGCACTTCCCTTTATTGGCTGAGGCACAGAAGTTAAGAGCAGGGAGTTATGATGGAAGTGTATAAAATGTTGGTTAGGCCACAGCTAGAGTATTGTGAGCTGTTCTGGAATCCACATTATAGGAGGGATGTGATAGCCACTGGAAACGGTGCGGAGGAGATTTACCAGGATGTTGCCTTAGCTGGAGAGTTTTAGTGATGAAGAGAGATTGGATAGACTGAGGTTGTTTTCCTTGGAGCAGAGAGACGGAGGTGGGGGCGTGGGGGGGTGGGGGGGGGGGGGGGGCGGGGTGAAGGGGTGCGTGACATGATTGATGTGCGTAAGATTATGAAGGGTTAGACAGGAAGAAACTTTCCCCTCGGTGACATCACCGTACCCTATTTTATGTTTGTGGGATGGGGAGTGGGGGGGAAGGAGGGATGGGATAAACACAGTGGGGGGAGGGTGAACACAGTGGGCAGAGGATGGGCCTGCCCCGATTTCCAACCCTGCGTGAAATAAATGGATTTGGATTTATTGTCAAAAATGCGGACCGCGATTCAGCGGACTCCAGTTAGCGTCCGCTGCAATGGAACGTTTGGCGGGTGTTTCTCAACGGCTGCAGCATCGGAAAACATCCCGCTATCCATATTTTTGGGCCTCGGGAAGTTTCTCCCCAGCGAGGCCGCGCTTGGAAGGATTGTCTGTTGGCGAGCTTGATGGTCCTTCGCAGACCGGGGCACCATTTTGTCTGATAGCAACGATCTCCATCGCTCCCCCTCCCCCTTTCAGGTCCGCCCTCCTCACCCACCCAAACTTTGGGGAGGCCTCCGGAAATCTCCCCCCCCCCCCCACCAACACCCCCTCTACTTGGCAAGGCCCGCTGGGCCTGACTCCTGGCAGTGTCAACCTGGAAGCTGAGCACCCTGGCAGTGCACCTGGTGCCCTGGCAGTGCCACTCGAGAGTACCTGGCTGGCAGTGCCACCCAAAGCAGTAATCACTAAAACAAGAGGTTATCTGGCCGTTATCCCATTGCCGTTTGTGGGAGCTTGCTGTGAATTGACTGCTGTGTTTCCGACATTACAACAGCAGCTACACTTTCGAAAATACTTCATTGCCTTTAAAGCGCTTCAGGACATCCTGAGGCCATGAAAGGTGCTACATAAATGCAAATGTTCCTTATTTTCCTCTTCGGCTATGCAACAGGTAACTTCTGTAGGTCGAGAGGGAGGACATACGCAGGTTTGCTTATGATCTGCTGACTATCTAGGGCTCTATAATACAATCCAATGCTTACTTCTCAATCTGTCGAGGCTATCTCCCCTGTCGGGTTCCTCTGCAGTGCAGGATGATGCCCGCCTTGCGACTGGTCTCCCCTTTTGTTTTTCCTTTGCCACATATCTGCCTCATAGTTTGATCCTCAATGTTGCACAAGTTCTAGGGGAAGTCTCACTATTACTACTGCAAATTCTCAACCATGAAAGAGAACTCCTTGAATCAAACTGTTCCACCAACAAATGATGGTCCAATTGACATTCCGAGGCGGCGCTGCAAGTTCACTGCAGTAGGAGACTTGGAATACAATTATATAAATCTACGGTTCTGACACATCCCAACTCACTGAAACAATGCCATAAATAAAGTAAATCAAGTATAACCACTTTTCATATATTCAAATGTATGCCATTGTGATAAAGCATTCCCCAGTACACGAAATGGATACGCTTACAATCTATAACACAGATTGCCTTCTTCTAATACATCCCAGAGCACTAGTCACAGAGCTTAAATCCTAAATCCCTTGAAATGTCAAGTGAGTTTCCTAAACACAAGTGATTTATCTCGTAATAGCACCGAATTTAAAACACCGAATTGAACATGACATTTGTTTTTCAGGCTGTACCAAAAGCCATTACATCTCTCTACATCAGTAAATGCAATAATTTTTCTCCCGTGTAAAAAAAAAGTCAGAGAATTTATCTATCCAATTTATCGAATTGATTAAATTCTGTTGCATTTTCACCATTTCTATATCCAGGCGGAGGACCAAAGTGGAGAATGTGCTGCTGTGTCTGGTCTATTCAATTGTGGGAGTGTGCTAATGCAGATAAAGAAGGATGGACATATCTGTATTTCTGTAGCACCTTTCATAACCTCAGGACTTCTCAAAACTCTTCAGAGCCAATGGCAAACTTCTGGGGCGAAATTCTCCGTTATCGGCGGAAAGTCCGCCGATCGGCGCAAAAAACGGCGCAAATCCCACTTGCGTCACGTCATAAAAATGGGACGATAGTCTCCGGCCCGAAATAGGCTAGCAGCGACGTAACTGGATCCGCGCTTGCGCAGTGGTTCACGCCGTGCAGCGTCATACGCGCTGCACGGCGTGACGGCTCATAAGGCCGCGCAGCTCCCCCCCACCCGACCAGAACACCCGACCGCAACACCCGACTGGATGGCTGGCCGTCGCTCAGCCCCGAGGTTCGAGTCACGCGATGTGGAGGCGCTCCTGGACGCGGTGGAGCAGAGGAGGGACGCCCTGTATCCCGGGCACGGCCGCAGAGTTGCCCCACGCCACAGCCGGCGTCTGTGGAGGGAAGTGGCAGAGGCCGTCACCGTTGTGGCCCTGACACCACGGACAGGCAACCAGTGCCACAAGAAGGTGAACGTCCTCGTCAGAGCAGGCAGGGTGAGCCTCCCCCATATCCCCCCTCCCCCATATCCCCCCTCCCCCATATCCCCCCTCCCCCATATCCCCCATATCCCCCCTCCCCCATATCCCCCCTCCCCCATATCCCCCCTCCCCCATATCCCCCATATCCCCCCTCCCCATATCCCCCTCCCCCATATCCCCCATATCCCCTCTCCCCCATATCCCCCCTCCCCATATCCCCCCTCCCCCATATCCCCCTCCCCCATATCCCCCCTCCCCCATATCCCCCCTCCCCCATATCCCCCATATCCCCCTCCCCCATATCCCCCATCCCCCATATCCCCCATATCCCCCCTCCCCCATATCCCCCATATCCCCCCTCCCCCATATCCCCCATATCCCCCTCCCCCATACCCCCCTCCCCAATATCCCCCCTCCCCCATATCCCCCCTCCCCATATCCCCCATATCCCCCCTCCCCCATATCCCCTCCCCCACATCCCCCATATCCCCCCTCCCCAATATCCCCCCTCCCCCATATCCCCCATATCCCCCCTCCCCCATATCCCCCCTCCCCATATCCCCCCTCCCCCATATCCCCCATATCCCCCCTCCCCCATATCCCCCCTCCCCCATAACCCCATATCCCCCATCCCCCATATCTCCCCTCCCCCATATCCCCCCTCCCCCATATCCGCCATATCCCCCCTCCCCCATATCCCCCCTCCCCCATATCCCCCCTCCCCATATCCCCCAGATCCCCCCTCCCCCATATCCCCCCTCCCCCATATCCCCCCTCCCCATATCCCCCATATCCCCCCTCCCCCATATCCCCCATATCCCCAAGTGAATCCAGCCCTAACCTTAACCTCCGCAATGCACGCGCAACCGATGGCGTGCATTCATATAGCTGCCTAACACTGTTGCCTTTTACCCCTGCCACCACCGCCCCCCCCCCACAGGAGAAGCGCGCACACAACAATAGGGAGCATGTGAGGACTGGAGGAGGGCCCGCTGATGAGAGGCCACTGACCGTACACGAGGAAAGGGCCCTGGAACTGGCTGGCGGACCTGAGGACCGGGAGGTTGCTGATGCAGAGGTCGGGGGCCCACGAGCAAGTGAGCCACCAACAGCCCGTCCCCATATCCCCCCTCCCCTATATCCCCCTCCCCCGTATCACCTGATCACTGCCTGATGTCTAACCATGCATGCTTCATTGTGTATCGCAGGACCAAACGTCCAGGCACCCATCCCCGCAGATGCACACCGCCCACAGGATGCCCCTCGGAGACCACAGGAGACGGAGAGACCCGCACACTCCAGCATGCGACGCCCGCAGGATGCCCCTCGGAGACCACGGGAGACGGAGAGACCCGGACCCTCAAGCATGCGACGCCCACAGGATGCCCCTCGGAGACCACGGGAGACGGAGAGACCCGGACCCTCCAGCATGCGACGCCCGCAGGATGCCCCTCAGAGACCACGGGAGACGGAGAGACCCGGACCCTCCAGCATGCGACGCCCGCAGGATGCCCCTCGGAGACCACGGGAGACGGAGAGACCCGCACCCTCCAGCATGCGACGCCCGCAGGATGCCCCTCGGAGACCACGGGAGACGGAGAGACCCGGACCCTCCGGCATGCGACGCCCGCAGGATGCCCCTCGCACACCACAGGAGACGGAGAGACCTGGAGCAACAGGGAGACGACACCCCCGTCACGTGCGGGAGCGACCACCCAGCGATGAGGGGGGCAGCCACATGCCCCCGTCACATCCGAGCCAGGACACCACTACCCAGGACACCACTACCCAGGACACCACTACCCAGGACACCCCTACTCGGGACAGCACTACCCAGGACACCCCTACCCGGGACAGCACTACCCGGGACAGCACTACCCGGGACAGCACTACCCAGGACACCCCTACCCGGGACAGCACTACCCGGGACAGCACTACCCGGGACAGCACTACCCAGGACACCCCTATCCGGGAAGACGAAATACCGGACAGTGACTCAGAGTGGATGGGTGGAGACGAACCCCCACCCCAAAGTGCCATGGAGTCAGAGTGGGACGAAGAGCACGACACAACGCCACTGCTGTCACCAACACCCTCCACCATCGCAGAAACACTCACCACGGTTGGGCACTTTAGTGATGAGGCGTCTGGTACACTCACTGGTGCGCACAACACAGCCGACCCGGTACAGCAGGTGGAGGTAGGAGCAGCAGAGGGACCGGGCGGTCGGAGGGCAGCCCAGGCCAAGCGAACAACTGCCGCCCAGATGGATCCCGGGTTCCTGCAGTTACCACACCCACACATAGATCCGATGCAACCACCGACACGGAGACGAGCGAATAGGGTGACGGGTGGCTTGCGGAGGCTGCGGTCGCAGGTGGAGGAGTCCACCCGCGTCCAGGAGCTGGAGTGGTCCCGGTCATGCGTGCCACCCAGGCTGACACCGCACGGGTGGCGTCCGCGGTGGAGGCAATGGGTGCGACGGTGTCAGACATGGGGAACGGTTTGCGAGGCCTGGGGCCTTCCGTGCAGGCGGCATCTGTGGCCCAGGAAATGGCTGCCCTCTCACAGGAGGCCATGAGCCAGTGCCAGCGCCAGATGGCAGAGGCGCTCAACGCCATAGCCCAGTCTCAGCAGGCCATGGCCCAGTCTCAGCAGGCCATGGCCCAGTCTCTGCAGGCCATGGCCCAGTCTCAGCAGGCCATGGCCCAGTCTCAGCAGGCCATCGCTGAGGGCATCGGCGCCAGTGGCCATGTGCGAGCCGGCGTCGCACTGTCACAGACAGGGTTTGACAACCCCCTGGGCTCCATGGCTGCAAACCTGCAGACCCCTGTCGATACCAGCACGGGCCTCCAGGACTGGCAGCGCCAGATGTCGGGGGCGCGTCGGATGGCCAGTCCGTTCGCATCCCCCACCCATGTAGAGGCCTGGGGGCCATCGGGCACCCCGAGGGAGGAGGAGGTGGTGTGGTCCGTCCCGGCTCCCTCTGTAGGGGAGGTCCCGGTACACCGCGACACGTCGGACTCCCACCCTTCCGTCCCAGGTGCATCGGGTGGGCAACGGGCAGGACAGGCTGGCAGCTCGACATCCCAGTCGCCCGGGCCGCAGCCTGGCCCATCTAGGCCAGGACGCCCCAGGAAACGGCCGCCAAAGGGATCCAGTGTCAGAGGGCAGGAATCACAGGAGTCCACCTCCAGTTCTGCTGTACCGTCTGGGGAAACCACGTAGACGTAGTCAAAGGGCCCGTAAGGCCAAACAATTAGACACTGAGTAAGTTGGCACGGGTGCAGGGCACAGATGAGTTTTAGGGGCGAGGGCACGTGCATGAACTCCTTTGGTTATTAAAGTCAATGTTACACCTACCGAAGCTGCCTTTGTGCTCTGTCCAAAGTGTGCGGGCGTGTCATGTACGTTGAGCGCAAGTGTGTGTGTGACGGGTGGTCTTACCTCAGCCCCAGGTGAGTCTGCCCCCTTCTCCCTGGGCCGCCATCAACATCCCCCGGGCAGAGGACGGGACCGTGCGCTGCAGTGTCACAGCCGCATGCAGGGATGGTCGGGGTGGATGGTGGTACTGTGGCCATGGGTCAGACATAGTCCAACGATGTAGAGCCAGGAGCTCATCGCAGGGCGGGTTGTCATCATCCTCCATGGCCTGCGATAGACACGCGTCCACCCGCAACTGGGTGAGCCCGACCCGTTGTGCCGCAGGTGGATCGGCAATGGGGGGGGGGGGGTGGTGTGCATGCGGGTGGGGTGTGTGGGGTTGGGGAGGGGGGTGAGGGTGCTGGGTGGGTGGATGGGTGGGGGGTGTGGGTGGTCGGCTGTTGCCATGGTGTGCGGTCTGTGGCCATACTACCCGATTCCCACGCCCATCTAGTCAGTGAAGCGGGCGGCTATCAGTCTGTCCCGTGCCCGCTGGGCCAGCCGGTAAGGGTGGACAGCCACCCGCCTGTGTCTACCCCGTCTGCCCTGACCATTGCACCCATCCCCCTCATCTGGGGAGGACTGGGCCTTTTCCTGCTGCTCCTCCACTCCGCCCTCCTCTGCCTGCGGCACATCGCCCCTCTGCTGGGCTATGTTGTGCAGGACGCAGCACACCACAATGATGCGGCCGACCCTATCTGACCGAGACTGGAGGGCGCCCCCAGAGAGGTCCAGGCACCTGAAACGCATCTTCAGCACGCCAAAGCACCTCTCGATCACTCCCCTTGTCGCTACATGGGCATCATTGTAGCGGTTCTCCCGCCTCATTGCGTGGCCTCCGTATAGGCGTCATCAGCCACGATCGCAATGGGTAGCCCCTGTCGCCCAGCAACCAGCCCCTCAGCCGGGGATGGCGTCCCTCGTACATGCCGGGGATGGATGACCGCGACAACACGAATGAGTCGTGTACACTGCCTGGGTGACGGGCGCAGACGTGCAGGATCATCATGCGGTGGTCGCAGACCACCTGTACGTTCATCGAATAGGTCCCCTTCCTATTAGTGAATACGGCCCTGTTATCTGCAGGTGGCCGCACGGCGACGTGCATCCCATCGATCGCGCCCTGGACCATGGGGAACCCGGCAACGGCAGAGAAGCCCACTGCCCGGGCATCTTGGCTGGCCCGGTCCACGGGGAAGCGGATGTAGCGGTGCGCCATGGCATAAAGGGCATCTGTCACTGCCCGGATGCACCGATGCACCGATGTCTGCGATATGCCGGACAGGTCCCCACTCGGTGCCTGGAATGACCCCATTGCATAAAAGTTCAGGGCCACCGTAACCTTGACGGACACGGTGACAGGTCACGCGGTGACAGGTGTGCCAGCAGGTGGCAGATGTGTGCCACGGTTTCCCGGCTCATCCGGAGTCTCCTCCTGCATTCCCGGTCCGTGAGGTCCTGGTATGACTGCCGGGGCCGGTACACACGGGGCGCCCTCGGGTGCCTCCGTTGCCGTGGGGCCGCGATGTCCTCCTCCCCCTCCTCGTCCTGTCGGTCAGGTGTCCCTCCAGCCTGGGCGGCTGCCGCCTGCCCCTCTGCGGCAGCCTGCGCCGCCTCTCTGGCACGCTCCTCCTCCTCCTCCTCCTCCTCCTCATCCAGGGCAACATGGACATGAGCGGCTGCCACCACGGCAGCCAACATCGCTGGATGGTCTGAAAACATGACGGCCTGGTGGGGGGGGGGAGGGGAACGACGACATGTCATCATTGCCCATATCCCCTCCTCCCCCCAGCCAGGTGGCATGGACCGCATGGGTCCAACTGTTGGAGGCTGGCACCTGGCCAGGTGGACCAACTCATTTGCCCTCCCATCACCCTCCTCGGCACGGACCCCCTCCCCAACCTCCACCCCAGCACGGACCCCCCCCAACCCCCAATCTCCACCCCAGCACGGACCCCCCCCAACCCCCAACCTCCACCCCGGCACGGACCCCCTCCCCAACCTCCACCCCGGCACGGACCCCCTCTCCAACCTCCACCCCGGCACGGACCCCCTCCCCAACCTCCACCCCGGCACGGACCCCCTCCCCAACCTCCACCCCAGCACGGACCCCCCCAACCCCCAACCTCCACCCCGGCACGGACCCCCTCCCCAACCTCCACCCCAGCACGGACCCCCTCCCCAACCTCCACCCCAGCACGGACCCCCCCCAACCCCCAATCTCCACCCCAGCACGGACCCCCCCCAACCCCCAACCTCCACCCCGGCACGGACCCCCCCCAACCTCCACCCCAGCACGGACCCCCTCCCCAACCTCCACCCCAGCACGGACCCCCCCCAACACCCAAACTCCACCCCGGCATGGACCCCCTCCCCAACCTCCACCCCAGCACGGACCCCCCCCCAACCCCCAACCTCCACCCCGGCACGGACCCCCTCCCCAAACTCCACCCCAGCACGGACCCCCTCCCCAACCTCCACCCCAGCACGGACCCCCCCCAACCCCCAACCTCCACCCCAGCACGGACCCCCCCCCAACCTCCACCCCGGCACGGACCCCCTCCCCAACCTCCACCCCAGCACGGACCCCCTCCCCAACCTCCACCCCAGCACGGACCCCCCCCAACCCCGAACCTCCACCCCAGCACGGACCCCCCCCAACCCCCAACCTCCACCCCGGCACGGACCCCCTCCCGGCACTCCCCCGGAGCCCAGCCTACTCTAACCACCCCCCCCCCCCGCCGCACACACACACACACAAGCCGAGACACACCTCTCCTCACGCAATCAGTCTGCGGCCACGCCATTTCCTGCTCAGAGCCAACCCCCCAGGCCGTCACTCACCTCCTCGCTGGTCGGCGTGAGCCTGGAGCACCGGGTCACGCCGATGAAAAGGAGGTTTGATTCACGTCGACGTGAACGGTCATCACGTCGACGGGACTTCGGCCCATCCGGGAGGGAGAATATCGGCAGGCCGAAAATCGGCTGCCTTGCGCAGACCCGTGACATTCTCCGCGGCAGCGGCGCCATTAACGCCCCGCCGACTTTTCTCCCTTCGGAGACTTCGGCGGGGGCGGGGGCGGGATTCACGGCGGCCAACGGCCATTCTCCGACCCGGCGGGGGGTCGGAGAATGACGCCCCTGATGTGCAGTCACTGGTTGCAATGCATGCGCTCGGGAAGCTCCCACAAACCCCAATGTCATAATGATCAGGTGACCTGTTTTGTTGACATTGGTCGAAGGATGAATGTTGACCGGGAAGACCAGGGACAACCCTCCTGCTCTTCTGCAACATAATGCTGGTGACTCTCTTGCAGCCTCCAGCAGGAGCAGACAGGACCTCGGTTTAATGTCTTCTTGACTCCTTTTATACAGTGAATGGTAGAACCCTCAAGAGTATTGAAAGTCAGAGAGATCTAGGAGTACAGGTCCACAGGTCATTGAAAGGGGCAACACAGGTGGAGAAGGTAGTCAAGAAGGCATACGGCATGCTTGCCTTCATTGGCCGGGGCATTGAGTATAAGAATTGGCAAGTCATGTTGCAGCTGTATAGAACCTTAGTTAGGCCACACTTGGAGTGTAGTGTTCAATTCTGGTCGCCACACTACCAGAAGGATGTGGAGGCTTTAGAGAGGGTGCAGAAGAGATTTACCAGAATGTTGCCTGGTATGGAGGGCATTAGCTATGAGGATCGGTTGAATAAACTCGGTTTGTTCTCACTGGAACGAAGGAGGCTGAGGGGAGACCTGATAGAGGTCTACAAAATTATGAGGGGCATAGACAGAGTGGATAGTCAGAGGCTTTTCCCCAGGGTAGAGGGGTCAATTACTAGGGGGCACAGGTTTAAGGTGCGAGGGGCAAGGTTTAGAGGAGATGTACGAGGCAAGTTTTTTACACAGAGGGTAGTGGGTGCCTGGAACTCGCTGCCGGAGGAGGTGGTGGAAGCAGGGACGATAGTGACATTTAAGGGACATCTTGACAAATACATGAATAGGATGGGACTAGAGGGATACGGACCCAGGAAGTGTAGAAGATTTTAGTTTAGACGGACAGCATGGTCGGCACAGGCTTAGAGGGCCGAAGGGCCTGTTCCAGTGCTGTACTTTTCTTTGTTCTTTTCCCCCAAAACGCATGGAGAGATGTGACCTAAGTATGCAAGAGCATTCAGAAAAAATATGAATATTGAAGATCAGTGTGAGGGCCCAACAGGAAGCCATATTCAAAGGAACAGCGTGCAAGAGAACAGATAATGCAGCAACATTCCAGGAATCACGGATTAAAACGGATTAATTCGCGGTATTAGCTCAATTTGATCATTTTGAATCTGAGATCGCTAATATTTTTGCTGGACAAGGGAGGGGGCGGAGGTGTGAGGCGGGAGGGGGGGGGGCAGAAGCGAGGCATGGAATTAAAATACAGATCAGCCAAGATCTCTATGAACGGTGCAGCAGGCTAAAGGGGCTGAATGGCCTCCTCGTGCTCCTCTATTCCTACAGACTTCGGCCAATCTCTGACTCGCGCTCCCTTTCGTCAGGCTCCCTGCAGGACAGTTGCGTTCAGTTAATATACTTCATAATGTTTCGATTGCTTGCGTTTTTATGCACCCCTTTGGAATGAATTACATCTGAGCTTTGAGCTTTTACAGGCATTTTCTGATCTTCAGGACTGAGAGAATCACCACGGAACATCAGGGGACACATTACCTTTCATATCCTAAAATCGGAGAGTCGGTCAGTTGGAGATTGCAACACTGATTGTTATTGGGAAAATATATTAGGGTTACAGAACCAAGGCGGATTAGTGGAGTAAAGATACAGATAGTCCGTTTCGACACTCCTCATTGACAGGAGCAAGAGACCTGAGGGGTTCATTGGCCCCCTCTTGTCCCCCCTGCCTTTCCGGGGTGGAATTGCATTTCACATCGTCTTTTCCAGCACTTTATACAAATCACAAGCGATTCACACTTGGCCGAAACCAAGAAATAATTTATGACTTGGTTCTGAAAGATGCTAATGTGACCCAGAGCATACATTACCATGTGGAAAATCCAGCAAGGTTTGGGTGAGTGAGGTTCACGTGCTAATAAATAGAATATTGGTGTTTTGGGGCTTTGGGCGGTGATGTTGCACGGCTGGGCTTAAGCCATTGAGGAGAATGTAGACCGCAAGTCATTAGGCTGAAAGCTGCGCAACTCCAGATAAAACCATAACATCTTAAAATGAGGTAAGCAGAGTAATTGAAGCTGTAGGAAAATTCTAGCCAATGCTTCTCTATCCTACAGACAAAAAACAAATGTAGTCAGGTTTTTGTGTGAGCATGACTCAGCCGTATCCTTACTGTGGTGATGTGGATCACTGTAAATACATGTAAGCTAGACAGACACTAGAGGGAGTACCAGAAACATCACACACACTCAACCAATAGATAAGTTAGATAGGAGGCGACCAATGGGCATTCACGATACACAAGGAGGTGGCTCGACCACAGGGGGGCATTACACCAACCCATATATAAAGGACACCACACACATGATCTGCCCTTTGGCCAGTGGAGACAGTCAGTGAGGAGAGGCACAGGGTTGATTCATTATCACACCCAACACGTGGAAGACAGCAGCTGGTTAGTCAGTTTAGGTAGCTACAATAGGATTAGCAGTAGTGTCGAAGTCAAGTTATAAAAGTGTACATAGTGTAAATAAATGAGTTGAAGTTATTTACACGTCTCGACCTTCCTTGACAAATGCAACACAAGGAAGCCGCTTATGTTACAAAGGAAACATAACAAAACACTTACCATGTAACGAGTCACAGTTGGCCTTCATTTTTGAAACATTATTATTGTTTTGACTCGGCCTGGATTTTTATCACGGAAGTGGGAATTGAGAGCCAGGAGTTTCCTGACGGTGCGATTCCCCCACCTGTGCCGGCAGGCAATGTGGTATTATCATAAATGTAAGAACTGCAAGGGTCAGTGATCAGCCACTAGAGGGAGCTACAGTTACAAGTGTATAAGGCATTGATGCTAAGCCTTGTGGTGGAGAGAAGTGAAAGAGTTACCTAGAGACAGTTGTCATGATATCCTGATCAGCATATCATGGTGCAATCACACACACACTGATGGGCAGGTAGTTGGACCAACCAACACACACACAACATCGCAGCCAATCACCAGTGAGAGCACACGCACTATAAAATGGGGAAAACCACAGTTCCCGCTCATTCTACCAGGAGATAGCTCAGAGCTCACAGCATGCCACTCAGACATAGACCATGTGCTGAGTGCCTCACCAAGATAGTGAAAGGGCTGGGTCCACAGGTTAGCTGGTGAAGCACGAACCTCAGCCAGCAGTTATTAGTTATTATTGTACAAGACAATAAAACAGCGTTGTCCCATCTACAACCATGTTGGTTCATTTGTGTATCGGAACACCCAACACGACAACAGTCAGAAGTAATAATAGTGTGAGTAAGAGCTGATCATAGTTTATAATAGTGTAGAGATTAGTTATAGGTGAGTGTAGTTTATACATTAATTATCAACTGTGGGCAGCACGGTAGCACAAGTGGATAGCACTGTGGCTTCACAACGCCAGGGTCCCAGGTTCGATTCCCCGCTGAGTCACTGTCTGTGCGGAGTCTGAACGTTCTCTCCCTGTCTATGTGGGTTTCCTCCGGGTGCTCCGGTTTCCTCCCACAGTCCAAAGACGTGCAGGCTAGGTGGATAGCCCATGATAAATTGCCCTTAGTGACCAAAAAGGTTAGGAGGGGTTATTGGGTTACGGGGATAGGGTGGAGGTGAGGGCTGAAGTGGGTCGGTGCAGACTCGATGGGCCGAATGGCCTCCTTCTGCACTGTATGTTCTATGTTCTATGTATTATTTAGGAGTACGTGTCAAATTCAAATGAGTAGAGTTAATAAATCGATTGCTTTGTTCAAGTTGAAGCCATTTTGTGGTCTTTGTGAACACTTCGTCAACCATCCTGAATTGAGCAACACGAAGAACACCACTGGCAGGAATTTCATCCCCTCTTGAGGTGGATGGTCAAGAGTTGTCCTGAGATGGAGACATAGGCGGCCTGATTCCGAGGTGACCTGGTTAATAGGCCTGACTCCTTTTACAGGAACAATAGCCCAATTCTTCAGGTCAGTACAAAGCCCCCCCAGCCTCACCCTCTTAATCTCCTGACATCTTCACCCCTTTCAGCTCCATTTACTACCCTTCACCTCCTCGCCCTTTCAAACCCTCTTCCTCGCAGCCCCTCAATCCTCCCGAATCCACTCACCCAGATTTATGAACAGAACTCACAAACGCTATGATAACATTTGGAAGTATTTGTAAAGCTCATTTCTTTGACGGAACATTCAAAAACGATTATCATATTCATGAGCTCATAAATCTGTTAAAACCATCAAACTCGTATTCCTTTGGACAAACGTGTAAACAAACACTGTAGTGTAGAATGCATTAGAGCCTTTGAAGGCAGCCAATAGCTCCTACATCTGTTACAGCTTTTAAACTGCTAAATGGATGGCTGAGCTGACCGACAAAGAATGAATGTAAGCTCCGACATCCGTCAACGCTTTCAAACAGCCCAACTGATGGCTGATTTCTTCTGCAATGATTGAACGACAGGAATGGGGAAGGCTTAAACAGTTAGTTCAGGATGTCACACATGGCCTCGCCATTCAATGTTGAAAAATGCAGGACAGCTCTTTAACCAGTGCATTATATATTTTAATGCATTGGAAGACCTTGTCACTTTTATCATCATCGGTCCTATCCCCCGCAGTGCAGAAGCAGGTCATTCGGTCCATTGAGTCTGCACTGGCATCTGAAAGAGAACCCTACCTAAGCCCACTCCCCCGCCCTATCTCCATAACCCAACCTAACCTGCATATCTTTGGACAATGTTGGTCCTTCACTTGACAGCTTGCCAGTTGTCTTGAGTTTCAACCTCACAATCATATTATTTATTGATCATCTACCCTTTCCAATCACTTTACTATACAGAGGTATATAAGATTACCGCATTTAATGATGAACTGTAAAGGAGGCAACACCATTTGTGCTCAATGTTTACACACTTCTCTCCTCTAATCCATGGCTCGTGTCTCCGTTCCACAGGCAAGATTCAGGAATGCTTCCAATACATGGCTGCCTTGCTAAAAATCACAGTGATTCTGAAGTTCCCACTCCCAGAATGGTTCCAGAAACCTCTAATGACCAGTGTGTGGGGTTACCAGCCCACCCCCTTCCCCACAGTGCTGAAAATAGCCGGAGATAGAAATGGAGGTGGGACTTCTGACGTTGCCAATCAGCAGCTATTTCTTTCCCAATTTCTGACTGTGTGCCACCCCAAATCGGGACTGCAAAATCTGCCCCAGCCGTCCATTAATGTGGACACAATGATTCACCCATCATTCCATCACTGCTGATGTGGAGTTCTTTTTGAAAGGGAGTGGTTTGCTTGTGGGCAAAATTGAAATAAAGGGGTATCGGTGGCTGTGTTACGGAAGTGTTGGGGGATGGGGAGGTGCCTTAAGACAGAATCCCTGTGGGTGGGGCGGCACGGTGGTGCAGAGGCTAGCACTGCTGCCTCACGGCGCCGAGGACTCGGGTACGATCCTGGCCCCGGGACACTGTCCGTGTGGAGTTTGCACATTCTCCCCGCGTCTGCATTGGCCTCACCCCCACAACCCAAAGATGGGCAGGGTAGCTGAATTGGCCACGCTAAATTGCCCCTTCATTGGGGAAAAAAAAGAATTGGGCACTTTAAATTTATAAATAAAAATAGAAAAAAAAGAATCCCTGTTGCTACAGTTAACGAAAAGGATTTGGTACAATTTTCAATGAGCATCATAGATCAATGAACATTGCAGATGAGATAGACAAAGAGATCTGAAAATAGTTAAGAAAGTAGTGTAAGAATAAAGTGGCATGTTGAACAATGCTAACCATCCAAAAGATCTTCTGGAATAAAAGTGACAACAATAACTTGCATTTCTGCAGCCCTATCTTTTAGAAATAGAGGCAGAAATGTCCCTTGGCACTTCAGACTGATGTGGGCAAAGAACTGGACTTCTGACCAATGAAGAGTAACAAAGAGAAATGACCGAAAACTTTGTCAAAGAAACAGGTTTTACGAAAAATCTTCAACGAGGAAAGCTGAAGGAGATGACTGAGATTCGAGAACATTTGGCTGAGCCAGCTGACGGCATGGCCACCAACGATAATAATAATTAATTATGATAGGCCAAGATTAGATCAGCCATGATCTTACTGAACGGGAGAGCTCGCATGAGAGAGAGGAAGAGGCAGTGCAGTTGCAGAGGGTAGAGTGGGAGAACGGAATGGTGGAACCGTGAAGTCATTTGAAGAATGGGATAATCATTTTGAAATTGAGGGTTTGGGGGAACCAAGAGGCAATCGCAGTCTGTGAGGTGATTGGTTTGTGGAGGTTGCCTCAGGGGTGGATAGGGGCTGCAGAGGTTTGCAGAGCTTGGGGGCTGGTTTCGGACTGAAATTGTGGTTCGGGAAAGGGATGTAACGGATGCAATTGGTGGCAAGAGTAGACATAGACATAGACATAGAACATACAGTGCAGAAGGAGGCCATTCGGCCCATCGAGTCTGCACCGACCCACTTTAAGCGCTCACATCTACCCTATCCCGGTAACCCAATAACCCCTCCTAACCTTTTGGACACTAAGAGCAATTTAGCATGGCCAGTCCACCTAACCTGGGCGTCTTTGGACTGTGGGAGGAAACCGGTGCACCCGGAGGAAACCCACGCAGACACGGGGAGAACGTGCAGACTCCGCACAGACAGTGACCCAGCGGGGAATCGAACCTGGGACCCTGGAGCTGTGAAGCCACAGTGCTAGCCACAAGTGCTACCAGGCTGCCCAAAGTAGAGTTCATTCCAAACAAATCACGTTGCTTACAGCTGTATAATTTCCATTTATTCCCCATTACTAACATCGCTGAAACGTTCTGTGCTTCTTAAACTATAACAAAATTAATTTGTTCTTAAGATTTCAGCATTCAGTAGCCACAGTTTGTTGGTCATTTGGATTGACTAGGTTTGGGTTTAGCACCTTATTGATTCAGTTAAATAAATTAAATAATTCTCCTCCATTCGCCTTTTCAATGTTTTATAGCCGCTCAGCAGTACCTTATCTGACAGATTAGGGACTTGCAACAACAGTCCTTGCGGCATCTAGTAATAATTCACGAACAACACTGCGAGGCACCATTTCCAGAAATGAGTTGGAAAGAGGAATTGGAAAGATCACAATAACAGACTTTCCAACAGATCAAACCTGCCCTACAGACATCCAGCTTGTTAATCCATTTCGACCCAGTGCTGGGTCTACTGTTATTTGTTATTTATATTAATGATTTGGGTGAGAATTTAAGAGGCATGGTTAGTAAATTTGCAGATAATACCAAAATTAGTAGCCATGATGTGGCGATGCCGGTGTTGGACTGAGGTGAGCACAGTAAGAAGTCTGACAACACCAGGTTAAAGTCCAACAGGTTTGTTTCAAATCAAACAAACCTGTTGGATTTTAACCTGGTGTGGACAGTGAAGAAGGTTATCTAGGGTTGCAACGTGATCTTGATCAATTCAACGTCCAATAATGAAACATCAGAGATTAGGGGCGTCATTCTCCGACCCCCCAGAGGGTCGGAGAATGGCCGTTGGCCGCCGTGAATCCCGCCCCCGCCGGTTGCCGAAGTCTCCGAAGGGAGAAAAGTCGGCAGGGCGTTAATGGCGCCGCTGCCGCGGAGAATGTCACGGGTCTGCGCAAGGCAGCCGATTTGCGGCCTGCCGATATTCTCCCTTCCGGATGGGCCGAAGTCCCGTCGACGTGATGACCGTTCACGTCGACGTAAATTAAACCTCCTTTTCATCGGCGTGACCCGGTGCTCCAGGTTCACGCCGACCAGCGTGGAGGTGAGTGACGGCCTGGGGGATTGGCTCTGGGCTGGCAATGGCGTGGCCGCAGTCTGAATGCGTGAGGAGAGGCGTGTCTCGGCTTGTGTGTGTGTGTGTGCGGCGGGGGGGGGGGGGGGGGTGGTGGTTAGAGTAGGCTGGGCTCCGGGGGAGTGCCGGGAGGGGGTCCGTGCCGGGGAGGGGGATGGGGGGTCCGTGCCGGGTTGGAGGTTCGGGGGGGGGTCCGTGCCGGGGTGGAGGTTGGGGATGGGGGGGGGTCCGTGCTGGGGAGGGGGATGGGGGGTCCGTGCCGGGGTGGAGGTTGGGGGGGGGGGGGGGTCCGTGCCGGGGTGGAGGTTGGGGGGGGGGGGGGTTCGTGCCGGGGAGGGGGATGGGAGGGCAAGTGTGTTGGTCCACGTGGCCAGGTGCCAGCCTCCAACAGTTGGACCCATGTGGTCCATGCCACCTGGCTGGGGGGAGGAGGGGATATGGGCAATGATGACATGTCGTCGTTCCCCTCCCCCCACCAGGCCGTCACGTTTTCAGATCATCCAGCGATGTTGGCCGCCGTGGCGGCAGCCGCTCATGTCTATGTTGCCCTGGATGAGGAGGAGGAGGAGGAGCGTGCCAGAGAGGCGGCGCAGGCTGCTGCAGAGGGGCAGGCGGCAGCCGCCCAGGCTGGAGGGACACCTGACCGACAGGACGAGGAGGGGGAGGAGGACGTCGCGGCCCCACGGCAACGGAGGCACCCGAGGGCGCCCCGTGTGTACCGGCCCAGGCAGTCATACCAGGACCTCATGGACCGGGAATGCAGGAAGACACTCCGGATGAGCCGGGAAACCGTGGCACATATCTGCCACCTGCTGGCACACCTGTCACCGCGTGGCACTGGCGGGGGACACCCTCTCCCCGTGTCCGTCAAGGTTACGGTGGCCCTGAACTTTTATGCAACGGGTCCATTCCAGGCACCGAGTGGGGACCTGTCCGGCATATTGCAGACATCGGTGCACCGGTGCATCCGGGCAGTGACAGATGCCCTATATGCCATGGCGCACCGCTACATCCGCTTCCCCGTGGACCGGGCCAGCCAAGATGCCCGGGCCGTGGGCTTCTCTGCCGTGGCCGGGTTCCCCATGGTCCAGGGCGCGATCGATGGGATGCACGTCGCCATGCGGCCACCTGCAGATAACAGGGCCGTGTTCACTAATAGGAAGGGGACCTATTCGATGAACGTACAGGTGGTCTGCGACCACCGCATGATGATCCTTCACGTCTGCGCCCGTCACCCAGGCAGTGTACACGACTCATTCCTGTTGTCGCGGTCATCCATCCCCGGCATGTACGAGGGACGCCATCCCCGGCTGAGGGGCTGGTTGCTGGGCGACAGGGGCTACCCATTGCGATCGTGGCTGATGACGCCTATACGGAGGCCACGCAATGAGGCGGAGAACCGCTACAATGATGCCCATGTAGCGACAAGGGGAGTGATCGAGAGGTGCTTTGGCGTGCTGAAGATGCGTTTCAGGTGCCTGGACCTCTCTGGGGGCGCCCTCCAGTATCGGTCAGATAGGGTCGGCCGCATCATTGTGTTGTGCTGCGTCCTGCACAACATACCCCAACAGAGGGGCGATGTGCCGCAGGCAGAGGAGGGCGGAGTGGAGGAGCAGCAGGAAGAGGCGCAGTCCTCCCCAGATGAGGGGGATGGGGGTAATGGTCAGGGCAGACGGGGTAGACACAGGCGGGTGGCTGTCCACCGTTACCGGCTGGCCCAGCGGGCACGGGACAGACTGATAGACGCCCGCTTCACTGACTAGATGGGCGTGGGAATCGGGTAGTATGGCCACAGACCGCACACCATGGCAACAGCCGACCACCTACACCCCCCACCCATCCACCCACCCAGCACCCTCACCCCCCTCCCCAACCCCACACACCCCACCCGCATGCACACCACCCCCCCCCCCCCATTGCCGATCCACCTGCGGCACAACGGGCCGTGCTCACACAGTTGCGGGTGGACGCGTGTCTATCGCAGGCTATGGAGGATGATGACAACCCGCCCTGCGGTGAGCTCCTGGCTCTACATCGTTGGACTATGTCTGACCCATGGCCACAGTACCACCATCCACCCGGACCATCCCCGCATGCGGCTGTGACACTGCAGCGCACGGTCCCGTCCTCTGCCCGGGGGATGTTGATGGCGGCCCAGGGGGAAGGGGGCAGACTCACCTGGGGCTGAGGTAAGACCACCCCTCACACACACACTTGCGCTCAACGTACATGACACCCCCGCACACTTTGGACAGAGCACAAAGGCAGCTTCGGTAGGTGTAACATTGACTTTAATAACCAAAGGAGTTCATGCACGTGCCCTAGCCCCGAAAACTCATCTGTGCCCTGCAACCGTGCCAACTTACTCAGTGTCTAATTGTTTGGCCTTACGGGCCCTTTGACTACGTCTACGTGGTTCCCCAGACGGTACAGCAGAACTGGAGGTTGTCTCCTGTGATTCCTGCCCTCTGACACTGGATCCCTTTGGTGGCCGTTTCCTGGGGCGTCCTGGCCTAGATGGGCCAGGCTGCGGCCCGGGCGACTGGGACGGCGAGCTGCCAGCCTGTCCTGCCCGTTGCCCACCCGATGCACCTGGGACGGAAGGGGGGGGAGTCCGAGGTGTCGCGGTGTACCGGGACCTCCCCTACAGAGGGAGCCGGGACGGACCACACCACCTCCTCCTTCCTCGGGGTGCCCTATGGCCCCCAGGCCTCTACATGGGTCGGGGATGTGAACGGACTGGCCATCCGACGCCCCCCCGACATCTGGCGCTGCCAGTCCTGGAGGCCCGTGCTGGTATCGACAGGGATCTGCAGGTTTGCAGCCATGGAGCCCAGGGGGTTGGCAAACCCTGTCTGTGACAGTGCGACGCCGGCTCGCACATGGCCACTGGCGCCGATGCCCTCAGCGATGGCCTGCAGAGACTGGGCCATGGCCTGCTGAGACTGGGCCATGGCCTGCAGAGACTGGGCCATGGCCTGCTGAGACTGGGTCATGGCCTGCTGAGACCGGGCTATGGCGTTGAGCGCCTCTGCCATCTGGCGCTGGCACTGGCTCATGGCCTCCTGTGAGAGGGCAGCCATTTCCTGGGCCACAGACGCCGCCTGCACGGAAAGCCCCAGGCCTCGCAAACCGTTCCCCATGTCTGACACCATCGCACCCATTGCCTCCACCGCGGACGCAACCCATGCGGTGTCGGCCTGGGTGGCACGCATGACCGGCACCACTCCCAGCTCCTGGACGCGGGTAGACTCCTCCACCTGCGACCGCAGCCGCCGCAAGCCGCCCGTCACCCTCTTCGCTCGTCTCCGGGTCGGTGGTTGCATCGGATCTATGTGTGGGTGTGGTAACTCCAGGAACCCGGGATCCATCTGGGCGGCAGATGTTCGCTTGGGCTGGGCTGCCCTCCGACCGCCCGGCCCCTCTGCTGCTCCTACCTCCACCTGCTGTACCGGGACGGCTGTGTTGTGTGCACCAGTGAGTGTACCAGACTCCTCATCACTAAAGTGCCCAACCGTGGTGAGTGTTTCTGTGATGGTGGAGGGTGTTGGTGACAGCAGTGGCGCTGTGTCGTGCTCTTCGTCCCACTCTGACTCCATGGCACTTTGGGGTGGGGGTTCGTCTCCACCCATCCACTCTGAGTCACTGTCCGGTATTTCGTCTTCCTGGGTAGTGCTGTCCCGGGTAGTGGTGTCCCGGGTAGTGGTGTCCTGGGTAGTGGTGTCCCGGGTAGTGGTGTCCCGGGTAGTGGTGTCCTGGGTAGGGGTGTCCCGGGTAGTGGTGTCCTGGGTAGTGGTGTCCCGGGTAGTGGTGTCCTGGGTAGTGGTGTCCTGGGTAGTGGTGTGCTGGGTAGTGGTGTCCTGGCTCGGATGTGACGGGGGCCTGTGGCTGCCCCCCTCATCGCTGGGTGGTCGCTCCCGCACGTGACGGGGGTGTCGTCTCACTGTTGCTCCAGGTCTCTCCGTCTCCCTTGGTGTGCGAGGGGCATCCTGCGGGCGTCGCATGCTGGAGGGTGCGGGTCTCTCCGTCTCCCGTGGTCTCCGAGGGGCATCCTGCGGGCGTCGCATGCCGGAGGGTCCGGGCCTCTCCGTCTCCTGTGGTCTCCGAGGGGCATCCTGCGGGCGGTCTGCATCTGCGGGGATGGGTGCCTGGACGTTTGGTCCTGCGATACACAATGAAGCATGCATGGTTAGACATCAGGCAGTGATCAGGTGATACGGGAGAGGGGGATATAGGGGAGGGGGGATATGGGGACGGGCTGTTGGTGGCTCACTTGCTCGTGGGGCCCCGACCTCTGCATCAGCAACCTCCCGGTCCTCAGGTCCGCCAGCCAGTTCCAGGGCCCTTTCCTGGTGTTCGGTCAGTGGCCTCTCATCAGCGGGGCCTCCTCCAGTCCTCACATGCTCCCTATTGTAGTGTGCACGCTTCTCCTGTCGGGGGTGGGGGGGGGGGGTGGCAGGGGTAAAAGGCAACACTGTTAGGCAGGTATATGAATGCACGCCATCGGTTGCGCGTGCATTGCAGAGGTTATGGTTAGGGCTGGATTCACTTGGGGATATGGGGGATATGGGGGAGGGGGGGATATGGGGGATATGGGGGAGGGGGGATATGGGGGATATGAGGAGGGGGGATATGGGAGGGGGGATATGTGGGAGGGGGATATGGGGGAGGGGGGATATGGGGGAGGGGGGTATATGGGGGAGGGGGGAAATGGGGGATATGGGGGAGGGGGGGATATGGGGGATATGGGGGAGGGGGGATATGGGGAGGGGGGATATGGGGAGGGGGGATATGGGGGAGGGGGGATATGGGGGAGGGGGGATATGGGGTTGGGGGATATGGGGGGGGGATATGGGGGAGGGGGGATATGGGGAGGGGGGATATGGGGGAGATATGGGGGAGGGGGGATATGGGGGAGGGGGGATATGGGGGAGGGGGGATATGGGGGAGGCTCACCCTGATGATCTGACGAGGTTGTTCACCTTCTTGTGGCACTGGGTGCCTGTCCGTGGTGTCAGGGCCACAGCGGTGACGGCCTCTGCCACTTCCCTCCACAGACGCCGGCTGTGGCGTGGGGCAACTCTGTGGCCGTGCCCGGGATACAGGGCGTCCCTCCTCTGCTCCACCGCGTCCAGGAGCGCCTCCACATCGCGTGACTCGAACCTCGGGGCTGAGCGGCGGCCAGCCATCCAGTCGGGTGTTGCAGTCGGGTGTTCCGGTCGGGTGGGGGGGGAGCAGCGCGGCCTTATGAGCCGTTACGCCGTGCGGCGCGTATGACGCTGCACGGCGTGAACCACTGCGCAAGCGCGGATCCCGTTACGTCGCTGCTAGCCCATTTCGGGCCGGAGACTATCGACCCATTTTTCCGACGTGACGCAAGTCGGATTTGCGCCGTTTTTTGCGCCGATCGGCGGACTTTCCGCCGATAACGGAGAATTTCGCCCATGGGGCTGGATTCTCCGACCACCCGCCAGGTCAGAGAATCGCCGGGAGGCGGCGTGAATCCCGCCCCCGGTGGCCGCCAAATTTTCTGGCACCGAAAATTTGGTGGGGGTGGGAATCGCGCCGCGCCGGTCGCGGGCTCCCCCCGGCCCGCAATGGGCCGAAGTCCCGCTGCTGTCATGCCAGTCCCGCCGGCGTGAATCAAACCACCTCCCTTCCCGGCGGGACTGGCGGCGCGGGCGGGGTCTGGGGTCCTGGGGGTGGGGGGGGGGCGCGGGGCAATCTGGCCCCGGGGGATGCCCCCGCGGTGGTCTGGCCTGCGATTGGGACCCACCGATCCACTGGCAGGCCTGCGCAGTGGGGGCACTCTTTTCCTTCCGCCTCGGCCATTGCCTCCGTGACTCCCCCTGCGCATGCGCGGGGATGACGTCAGCAGCCGCCGATGCTCCTGCGCATGTGCGGCCTTCCGCCGACCGGCGAGGTCCCTTCGGCCCCGACTGGCGTGGCGCCAAAGACCTTTCCCGCCAGCCGGCGGTGCGCCAAGCACTCCGGCGCGGGCCTAGCCCCTCAAGGTGAGGGCTTGGCCCCTAAAGGTGCGGAGAAATCCTTTGGTTCGGCCCGGCGCTGGAGTGGTTCCCGCCACTCCATCCCGCTGGGACCTGCCGCCCCGCTGCGTAGGGGAGAATCCTGGCCATGACTTCAAATGAATCTATACACCTGGCAAGCACATTATGGTAGCGGATGCATTGACTAGAGTTACAACAGCACAAGATGACAATTCCATTGGAGAGGATGTGCATGTTCTTGAGGATACGATTACGGAAACACTACCAGCCTTGGATGCAAAGTCAAAGCTGATTGTTTAAGAAACAGAGAAGCGTGAAGTATTACAAACGGTGATACACAATCTCAACAAGGGATGGCCGAAAGGTACATGTTCTAAGTTGCATCACGTACGATCAGGGCTAAGTGTAGCAAACGGTTTGTTCCTGAGGCAAGAGAGAATCGTAATTCCACAGTCTCTGCGCAAGGAGTTGCTACAATTGATTCATGAGGGTCACCTTGGACTCGAGAAATGCAAACGAAGATACTGTATATTGGCCGGGAATTAACAAAGACATGCAGAACATGGGAAAGTGTACCACTTGTCAATGATATCAATATTGACAAACAAAGGGACCGATGAAAATAGGTGAAATTGTGCCAGTTCCTTGGTAAAAGGTTGGGATAGGCTTATTCTACCTCGATGGTGAAGAATATTGGCTAGTAATAGACTATTTCTCAAATTATCCAGAAGTAGCACAACTATCTAACTCATCAGCAAATTGTGTAATCATGCACACAAAAGCAACGTTTGCACGACATGGAATACCTAAGATAAGTGATACCCAAGTGATAATGGAAGGAATTTGCACAGCAATATGATTTTATGCATGTAACGTCAAGTCCATTATGCCCACAATCAAACGGCAAAGCAGAAAAAGAGTTTCAGATAGTCAAGCAATTAATGTTGAAGTAAAGATGCGACATATTTAGCACTACTAGGCTATTGAATATCCATTAAGTTGTGGTTTGTCACCAGCAGAAATGTTGATGAGTAGGAAACTATGAACAATTCTGCCATGTCATACCAAGCAAAGAATAAATGAGAAGATAAGAGATCAAATGGAATCTCAGAAGAAGAAATTAAAGGAATATTATGACAATTCTACCAGGAAGCGGAAACCTTTGAAACCAAATGACATGGTGAGAGTGGAGGATCCTGATGGCTGGTCAAAATGCGCTAAGGTATTGCAGAAAACAAATCCACGTTCCCATACTGTAATAACTGAGCAAGGACAGGTTTTAAGGAAGAATAGCCGAGTACTCGTAAAAGTGAAACAAGCTGTTGCTGTACAACAAGGCGAGGATGTAGGGGAAAGTTTACATTCATCGAAACCGACACAAGCAGTGAATGAGTTAAATGTCAATGTACAGAATGGTGTTCCTACAGATCCACCAGATTCACCAGATTTACCAAAGTTGAGACGATCAACGAGAAACAGAAAGAAACCGCAACGGTTGGATCTGTGAATGGGCAATATAACTGTACATGATGTAAAATACATTGTTATGCATCTCATATGTAATATTTATTGAAATAATGTATTGTATGTTTTCATCGAAATCTTAAGGAAAGGGGATGTAGTGATATGCATAAGCAAGTGTATGTGTAAATATGTATAGCCTCCGACCAGTAGGTGTCAGGAAAGTAATAGCACGTGACCCAGTAGGCTGGAGGGAGCCTGGAGGAGAAATCACTGTGGTTAGGTGTGTTTGTATTAGTTACAGTTTGATAGCATTAGTTTCCTACCCACAGTTTATTATACAATAATAAAATTAACTAGGCGAGAACTAGATGTTCTTTGGTACGCCGACTCAGTAATTGTCTCTGTACGAGAACATAACACCTTCCTGGGTAGAATGTTCCTGATACTGGTGGATGCTCACTGCAAGTGGCTGGACATCCAGGAAATGGGGATGACAACCTCAGTGGCCGCCATCGAAACCCTGAGACACGTCTTCGCCATTCATGGCCTTCCGGAGTAATTGCTTTCTGATAGTGGCAGCACTTTTACGGGAAAGGAATTCCAAGGTTTTGGACAGAATAATGGCATCCATCACATCCGAACTGTCCCTTATCACCCGGCCTCGAATGCGCTGGAAGAAAGAGCGATGCAAACTTTGAATCCTGCCATGAAACAACAACCAGATAGAGCACTGTGCCTCAAATTGGCTAATCTTCTCCTTTCGTTCCACGCCCACCCCTCACAGTACGACTGGGGTCACACCAGCACAAGTATTAATGGGTTGCTACCTTTGTACTCGGTTAGACCTGGGGTTCCTCCATTTGGCGGGCAGATTGGGGGTGAGGTAAGCCTCCCAAAAGAAGTATCACGACTCAGTGAAAGGCAACAAATTGATTGAAACAGTGACCCAAGCGGTAATCGAACCTGGAACCCTGGTGTTGTGAAACAACAGTGCTAACCACTGTGCTACCATGCCGCCCTGGTCCTCTCTTAAACCTGGGTGGACTTACAAGGAACTCGAGTGCGTCAGCATGTCGACCACATAAGGAGCAGGGAGGCTACCACCCCAACGACTGGGAAGGTGTGTCCGGTGGGCATTACCCACACCCCTTTGATGGAGCCTGAAACAAAGGGGTTCAAAACAGGTCCCTCTCACTACTCCTGAGGGGACTGGAGAGCGGGGGGGGGTGCCCCCAACGTACCAGCCGAGACCTGGAGGCAACCTCTGGCTGTTGACGAAGGCACTACCTCACTGGTGGAGGAACCAGTCAGGGAACTGAGGCGTTCCACCAGGCCAAAGAAGCCCCATGACAGACTGACCTTAGATGGACTTGACTGTATTGTACTCCTGTACCCACCCCCACCCCATCCTCACCGTCTCCCCTCCCCAAATGGTTCTTCCATCGTTGTACATAGCTGACTGTTAATAAGCTGCGATGTACATGTGTTGAGGGATATAAGGGGGGCCCCTTTCAGGGGCAATCTTTTGCAGGGCACGTGACCCGCACGGGACCTATCATGTGGGAGCGCGCAAACCCTGACTAATGGGGGGGAAAGCGGGGGTCCTGAGAGTCCGGATGTAAAGACCTGCATGATATACCTCTGTCTGTTTATAGTTGAACCTTACTGTTGTTTCAATAAACCTCTTAGTTATACAAGAAGGCTCCTCAGTGATACCTTGCAGTGTTGCAGCTCACTCAGGGCGTCTGGGTTGCTGAGGTAACAAGCACTTTTTGCATGCATGGTGCAACCTGGAGCTACGGGTAATGATGATCGAGGCTCCAACTTTCTGTCCATCCCATGACTGACCATGAATCACTCCTACTGTTACCATCTGCCATTGGCGCATTGGAAGGATTCACAGGTTGAAACTCAAACCTGTTTGGCCACTTTATGGACGCACCTTCCTTGGTCACAAAGCCTGCGGTGGTACTCCAACCAGGAAATTCTGCTGCTGAGGCAGGAATGTTACCCACTCCACCACAAGACATCATCATGAGATCCAGATAAAGGAGCATGTTATCTGCCCAAGTGTAGGAAAACATGAATCCTGAGGCAAGTTCCCTATTGGTTTGTTATTCAAGGAGGTTAGTTGGGCACAGTTTGCGTTGTTATCTCTGAGATTCATTCCCCAATGCTTGGTTACAAGCACCTTGCTTGGTAAAATCACCTTTGGTTTTCCAGTCCCAGTGTTTTCACAGCTAATAAATGATGTGACCAGAGAAAATACATAAGTATTCCTCCGGAGATTCCTGCAGGAGGTTAACCTTTCATTCATTGGAGGTGCAAGGTTGCTCAACTGATCTCTGCAAGACTCCTCTATTGCAAAGACATCCGAGAAACCGAGGCAGTCCTATCACCCTGGCTCGTCACTCTGGACCTGCACGCTCTAATCTCAATCTGATTCACACTTCTCTGTGGTCACTCTGGCCACATCCAATCGGATTCTGATTCTCATCTCCAGCCAGCACAATGGTGATAGAGGGCTCCCTGCAGCCCATGAAATAAACCAGGTAGGTGGTGATCCGGTTCACCCACCCCGTGTACAACATACCAGGTTTAAACCCCAAAAATTGGCATTGAGCAACACACCACCTATAGTCAGCAAAGATTGGGGAGCGGAGCAGGTATGAGTGGCTGCTTCTTAAAGCAAATCAAATGGGATTATTTCACAGCTCGCCAATTTACAAGAAAATAGCTTTTAATGTTGTTGGAAGGAAACACAACCAACAGGGGCCTGTGGTCCCAAGAGCGACTTGTTAAGGGAGAAATCGTCAAGGAATTCGGGAGAAACATGGGGCGGGATTCTCTCAGCCCGGGGCCAGGGCGGAGAATCCCCGCGACCGGCACGAATCTCGCCACGCCGCTCCGACACTGGCATGCGATTCTCCAAAGAGCGGAGAATCGGCGGCATTGGCGTCGGCATGGCTGGCGCGGCGCCGGTCGGGGGCCGCTCTAGGCGGCCAGTCCGCCGATTCTCGGTCCGGGATGGGCCGATGGGCCGTCGTAGAAAACCCGAGTCCCACCGCCGCCGTCCACACCTGCTCTCAGCCGGCGGGAACTCGGCGTGGAAGGGTCAGGGGGTGGCCTGTGGGGGGGGGGGGGGGGCCCAACCCCGGGGGGGGGGGCCTCCGATGTGGCCTGGCCCGTGATCGGGGCCCACCAATCGGCAGGCCGGCCTCTCGGGCTGGGGGCCTCCTTTCTTCCGCGCCGGCCCCTGTAGCCCTGCGCCATGTTGCATCGTGGCCGGCGCATTGAAGGAAGCCATTGCGCATGCGCGCGTTGGCGCCGGTGCCACTGCGCATGAGCGGATCCCGCGGTGCCCAGTTCACGACAGGATCAGCAGCTGGAGCGGCGTGGGTCGCTCCAGTGCCGTGCTGGCCCCCTGTAGGGGCCAGATTGCTGATCCTGAGGTTGTGTTGGCGTCGTCGAGAGCGCGACGGCGTTTCCGACAGCGCCAACACTTAGCCTCAGGATCACAGGATCCTGCTCATCTTTACCCAGGGAATGGTGAGAATGTGGAACTTAGGGCAGCACGGTGGTGCAGTGGTTAGCCCTGCTGCCTCACGGCGCTGAGGACCCGGGTTTGATTCCGGCCCCGGGTCACTGTCCGTGTGGGGTTTGCACATTCTCCCCGCGTCTGCGTGGGTCTCACCCCCACAACCCAAAAATATGTTCAGGGTAGGTGGATTGGCCACGCTAAATTGCCCCTTAATTGGGGGAAAAAAAAGAATTGGGCACTTTTAAATGAAAAAAAAAGAACGTGGAACTCATTACCGCAGGGAGTGGTTGGGATGAATAATGTTGAAGAGAAAGCAAGATAAACGCCTGAGAGAGAAAGGGACAGAAGGGTTTGCTGTTCGGGTGAGTAGGAGGAGGAGATGAAGAGGCCATTGGCTGAATGATCTGTTTCTGTTCTGTAAATTTCTTTGTAATTATTACCGAGCAGCTTAATGACTTCCGCTGAATATGTTACCTCCATTTAAAAAGATTGGACGCGAGATTCATCCCACCATATGACCACCCAGGGAGTGAAGGTGAAAATTATCCTGCGGTGTGGGAACACTCACTGGATATTCTGGGAGCCGGAACTCACAGGAGCTGGTCTTATTGCAGCCATGGCCTGTTCACCCACAACAGTTCATAACGCAAATATCACTCTGTAACTGCAATGCTCCCAAACCATTGCTTGTCAAAAATGCCTCTTAATGAAGATCGTAAGATTCACATAAGAACTAAGAGCAGGAGTAGGCCATCTGGCCCCTCGAGCCTGCTCCGCCATTCGATAAGATCATGGTTGATTTTTTTTGTTGACTCAGCTCCACTTACCCGCCCGCTCACCGTAACCCTTAATTACTGTTCAAAATCAATCTATCTTTGCCTTAAAAACATCCAACGAGATAGCCTCAACTGCTTCACTGGTCAGGGAATTCCACAGATTTACAACCCTTGGGGTGAAGAAGTTCCTCTTCAACTCAATCCTAAATCTGCGCCTCCTCATTTTGAGGCTATGCCCCCTAGTTCTAATTTCATCCGCCGTTGGTTAAAAATCTTTCTGCTTCTATCTTATTCGCTTCATGATGTCAGATGTTTCATACAGAAAGTACATCCATTATTTTAGACCAGGTTGAATTCAAGGCGTCACTGGAGCCAATACTGTGAAAGAAAATGGTGTAATCAAGCAGTTCATTAACAGCTTGATTGGACCTTTCATTGGCACACAGCTGGTTAGTTTTTTGAAGGCCCCGCCTTCTCAACCTTGCCCCTCTCCTGAGGTGTGATGACCCTCAGGCTAAATCACTACCAGTCAGCTCTCAAAGTGGAGAGCAGCCTATGGCTCTGGGACTGTAAAAGACATTTACATTCACCTTTAGTTGTTAATTTCTGGCACTAAAATGCTCAGAAAATCAGTGTCCAAAGATGTGCGTTGGCCATTCTAAATTGTCCCTTCATGTCCAAAGGTTAGGTGGGGTTCTGGGGTAACAGGGATAGTCTGGGGAAGTGGGCCTAGTTGGGGCCCTCTTTCAAAGGGTTGGCATTATCTTGATGGGCCGAATGGCACCGCAGGGATTCTATGATTCCATTAACGCAAAATGATGCTTCAAAGATTATTAAGATCATTCAAGAAAATGTGTGTGTGCTTGTATGTCTGTGTGTGCCTCTGTGTGTGTGTGTGTGTGTGTGTGTGTGTGTGTGTGTGCTGTGTGTGTGTGTGTGCTGTGTGTGTGCTGTGTGTGTGTGCCTGTGTGTGTGTGTGTGTGTGTGCCTGTGTGTGTGCTGTGTGTGTGTGTGCTGTGTGTGTGTGTGCTGTGTGTGTGTGTGCTGTGTGTGTGTGTGTGTGTGTGCTTGCATGTGTGCGTTTGCATGTGTGTGCTGGGGGATGCTAGTATGAGCGGTGACAAAGGGATAGAAAAATCAAAATCCAAACCCAGATGCGTAGCATTCGAATCCATTTCTTTTTATAATTCAGTTATGTTCTTTTAATTCAGTCAGCACGTCTAATCAAAGTGACAACAATCAAATCATTAAAAACCGGTCTCATTAAATTCTTCCAGAATAATTGTTCCTTAATAAATGGCATTTGGTGTCACTAACTATATTGTGGTTCGGTCTGATGTCAATTAATGTTGTATTCCATAACCTGGCCTCCACAATAATTAGATTTTATTTGCAACACACATAGGCCAGTTGCCCACTGTTTTTGCTGAATGCATCTGTTGAGTCTTTTGGCAAACAACTGTTGCCACTTCAAAAAAAAAGGACACCATTGGGAATTCCGCTCCTGGTTGTTAATCATCGGCTCCTGCTGCATGTCAGGATGCGCACAGCAGATAAAGCAAAAAAAAAATCAGCCTTCCAACTGTGATGCTTTTCGCAGTTGAATAGCATAATGGCACAAGCCTCACACACAGGGAATAGGCACCCGAGCGCTTACCATATTTCAAATGATCTTGGGGTTAAAAAGTACACCTAAAAATGGTCTTCAAAGTGTTTTATTGAGTGATTATATTAATAAAACACACTCGAGCCTCATTAACTGTGTATGAAGGTGGCATCGACCTTACGAAATGGGGAGGGGGGGGTGTGGATCGTTTGGTCCCTTGGAGCTGCTCTGCCTTTCAATATAAACATGGTTGTTCCTTGGCCTCAGGTCTACTTTCCCCTGAGATATCAGAAATTTATCTCAAACATAAATATATTCAGCGAGAGAGCAGGCGGTAGAGGTTTTTTTTTGCTTAACCTTTCACCTGTTGCGTCCCCCCCGCCAACTCCACGGGAGAGTGCCATCCCATAGTCTCTGCTCAAGCCTCCACACTTGAATCCACACGAGCCCTCTGACCTCAGAGGGTTGAGTGTTACTGAGGTACAGTCGAGTGGTTGATGGCTGAATCACAGTCAGGAGAATCACTTGCCTCTGGTCTTTAAACAGCACTGTGGGATCTATCATATTCTCCCAAAGAGGCAGGCAGCGATTTTGGACTTATGACGCATTGAAACTGATTTTTTGATTTATTATTGTCACATGTATTAGTATATTGTGAAAAGTATTGTTTCTTGCCTGCTGTACAAACAATGCATACCGTACATAGGGAAGGAAGGAGAGACTGCAGAATATAATGTTACAGTTATAGCAAGGCGTAGAGAAAAGATCAACTTAATACGAGGTAGGTCCATTCAAAAGTCTGATGGCAGTAGGGAAGAAGCTGTTCTTGAGTCGGTTGGTACGTGACCTCAAACTTTGGTATCTTTTTACTGACGGAAGAAGGTCCGGGGTGCGTGGGGTCCTTAATTATGCTGGTTGCCTTTCCGAGGCAGCAGGAATTGTAGACAGAGTCGATGGATGGGAGGCTGGTTTGCGTGGACTGGGCTACATTCACAACCTTTTGTAGTTTCCTGCGGTCTTGGGCAGAGCAGGCTCCATACCAAGCTGTGATACAACCAGAAAGAATGCTTTCTATGGTGCATCTGTAGAAGTTGGTGAGAGTCGTAGCTGACAAGCCAAATTTCCTTTGTCTTCTGAGAAAGTAGAGTCGTTGGTGGGCTTTCTTAACTATAGTGTCGGCATGGGGGGACCAGGACAGGCTGTTGGTGATCTGTACACCTAAAAACTTGAAGCTCTCGACCCTTACTACTTCGGTCCCATTGATGTAGACAGGGGCATGTTCTCCACTACGCTTCCTGAAGTTGATGGTAATCTCCTTTGTTTTGTTGACATTGAGGGAGAGATTATTGTCGTCGCACCAGTTCACCAGATTCTCTATCTCATTCCTGTACTCTGTCTCGTCATTGTTTGAAATCCGACCCACTACGGTGGTGTCATCAGCAAATTTGAAGATCGAGTTGGAGGGGAATTTAGCCACACAGTCATAGGTGTATAAGGAGTATAGTAGGGGGCTGAGGACACAGCCTTGTGGGGCACCGGTGTTGAGGATGATTGTGGAGGAGGTGTTGTTGCCTATCCTTACTGATTGTGGCCTGTGGGTTAGAAAGTTCAGGATCCAGTCGCAGAGGGAGGAGCCGAGGCCAAGGCCACGGAATTTGGAAATGAGTTTCGTAGGAATTATGGTATTGAAGGCTGTGCTGTAGTCGATAAATAGGAGTCTGACATAGGTGTTTTTGTTATCTAGGTGTTCCAGGGTAGAGTGCAGGACCATGGAGATGGTGTCTGCTGTGGACCTGTTGCAGCGGTAGGCGAACTGTAGTGGATCAAGGCAATCCGGGAGGCTGGAGTTGATTTGTGCCATGACTAACCTTTCGAAGCACTTCATAATGATGGATGTTAGAGCCACTGGACGATAGTCTTTAAGGCACGCTGCTTGGCTTTTTTTTGGTACAGGGATGATGTTCGTCTTCTTGAAGCAGTTAGGGACCTCAGATTGTTGTAAAGAGAGGTTGAAGATGTCTGCGAATACCCCCGCCAGCTGATCCGCGCAAGACCTGAGTGCTTGTCCGGGTACCCCATCCGGGCCAGTGGCCTTCCATGGGTTGACCTTCGAGAAGGCTGCTCTGACGTTTGCAGTGGTGATCTCAGATACAAGTTCATCCGCGGCTTCTGGGGTGGAGGGCTCGCTCTCGCTGACCTCTTGCTCAAAGCGTGCATAGAATGCGTTGAGCTCATCAGGGAGGGGTGCATTGGAGCCGGTGATTTTACATGCCTTCATCTTGTAGCCCTCCCACTATGACACCTCCGACAGTGCGGCACTCTTGCGTTCGAGCCCCGGGGCTGAGTCTTCCGTCGATCCTTGACGTCGGCACCACATGCAGGTGCTGACTCCGATAGTGTTCAGGTCCATCTCTGGGACCTGTGTCCAATAAGGGTTGGTGGGCTGGCTGCGCTGCCAGGAGGGCCAATTGGATTGGCTGAGGATGGGGGAGGCCTGGTTCCTCTCTGGGAGTGCACTGGGGATGCAACTGTCGACCTAGGCAACAGCCCGGGAGGAATCCTCAAGGTGGGCGGCATTTTCTAAAGACTTCAAATAAAGTTGCAGATCAGGTGAGGTCACAGTTGACGGGGGGGGGGGGGGGGGGGGGGGGGGGGGGCGGTGGCTTGGAGTACTGCCGCTGGACCAGTGATCCAGAGACCTGGGTTTGAATCCCACCACAGCCGACGGTGACATTTAAATTCACAAAAATCTGGAATTCAAAGTCTAACGACGCCCATAAAAGCATTGGCGATTCTCGTAAACTCCCATCTGGTTCACTAATATCCTGAAGGGAAGGAAATCTGCCAGCCTTACCTGGTCTGGCCTACACGTGACTCCAGACCCACAACGGTGTGGCCGACTCTTAACAGCCCCTCTGAAATATTCGAGCGAGTGCAGCAACAAAGGTTGACCTCGTCGGCAATACCCATGTCCGGTGAAAACTGTTTTAAATCGCCCTCCCCACAAAGAGAAAAGCCCCCCGGCGGTGATTCAGCTCCCGAGGAAATAAAGCTGTGGCAACACATCAGGCAACTGGCACATCACACTCTTTGTCCATTACAGTTCCAGCATGCCCACCGCCTAACCCGCCTCCGTCACTGTGACCACCTGAATCATAGACAGCAATGCTGTTAATAAATTACGCTGAAATCTGTGTGCTCATAGAGATAGCTTTGAGCTCTCAAATATCCTTCCAGCTGGCTACAGATCCCAGTATGCACATAACGATATCCTAGAGTGTAGAACAACGGCTTCTATCGAGGACATTCCTAATATGCAACCAATGCTTGCACAAAATGGTTCAAAATAAAACGGGCAGATAGGTTTTATCAGGTAATTATATCAAGAAACATCTGACAAAAAATCTCAAGCGAAATGCTTTCAATTTAAACCATTTACACTGCTCGATTTCAAAAATCAAAATGACTATTTTTCTTCAGCCTTAGCACTATGCATATAGATGCATCTGAGTGAGTCTGTGCATGTGTGTGTGAGCATGTTCTGTGTGAGTGTACCTGGGTGCGTGTGTGAGTCTGTGTGTGTCCGTGTGTGAGTGAGTGTCTGCGTGTGTGTGTGAATCCATATGAGTAAGTGTGTCTGGGTGTGTGTGTGTCTGTCTGGGTGTGTGACTGTGCCTATGTGAGTGAGTGATTCTGTGGGTAAGTGTATCATAGAACATGACAGCGCAGTACAGGCCCTTCGGCCCGCGATGTTGCGCCGACCTGTGAAACCAATCTAAAGCCCATCTACACTATTCCCTTATCAGCCATATGTTTATCCAATGACCATTTAAATGCCCTTAATATTGGCGAGTCCACTACTGTTGCAGGCAGGGCATTCCATGCCCTTACTACTCTCTGTGTAAAGAACCTACCTCTGACATCTGTCCTATATCTATCTCCCCTCAATTTAAAGCTATGTCCCCTCGTGCTAGACATCACCATCCGAGGAAAAAGGCTCCCACTGTCCACCCTATCCAATCATCTTGTATGCCTCAATTAAGTCACCTCTTAACCTTCTCTCTAACAAAAACAGCCTTAAGGCCCTCAGCCTTTCCTCATAAGATCTTCCCTCCATACCAGGCAACATTCTGGTAAATCTCCTCTGCACCCTTTCCAATGCTTCCACATCCTTCCTATAATGTGGCGACCAGAACTGCACGCAATACTCCAAATGCGGCCGCACCAGAGTTTTGTACAGCTGCAACATGGCCTCATGGCTCCGAAACTCAATCCCTCTACCAATAAAAGCTAACACACCATACGCCTTCTTAACAACCCTCTCAACCTGGGTGGCAACTTTCATGGGATCTATGTACATGGACACCGAGATCTCTCTGCTCATCCACACTACCAAGAATCTTACCTTTAGCCCAGTACTCTGTCTTCCTGTTATTCCTTCCAAAATGAATCACCTCACACTTTTCTGCATTAAACACAATTTGCCAACTCTCAGCCCAGTTCTG